>NC_021166.2:17572744-17812785 GCF_000331145.2 Cicer arietinum
TATATATATATATATATATAAATCGTTGGTGTAAATGTATTTGACATTATCCGTCAATTATAACTATTCAGTCATGTGCCACTACCAAGACAATTCAAGTCTCTCTTCCTTTTCATACAATATAGGGGTGATTTAGGATATTTTTTATTTTGGAATCACCCATCCAATTCATATTATTTTCTGACAGTGTTCCATAATAAAAAATGGTAGAAGATAAAAAAAAAATCAAAAATTAGTTAATAGGGGACTAAATAACTGGTTTTAGATATATTGTGACTGAAAATTTATTTTTGACAAAATAAAGAGAATAAAAATGCAGTTTTAATAATTATAATATGATAAAATAAGTTTTAAGGTCCTTTACTTTTTTTTTCAACTTATTAGTCAATAAATTTTTTTTTATTCACTTTTAATATCTATTTTAAAAAGTTTTTATAAAAAATTGATATTTTTAGTTTCTAAAAAAAGTCTCTTTAAGATGAAACTAAAATTTAAAAGTAAATAATTTTCTTAGAGAACTAAATTTAAAAGATCATAATTGTAATAAGTTTTCTGTCGTAAAATATTTAAAAGTATTCTTTTCAATAACACAAAATTTTAATTTTTTCATCTCGATAGAGAAATATTTTCCCCTACTTTGCTATAGACTAATCAATGGTCTCAATCCACTCTTTTTTATTTTTATTTATTTATAATTTGTGATAAAACAGACAAAATTCACAATTAAACAAGTAACACAACACCAATTGATGATATATTTTGGACATGGAGTTATTGAAACACCTGTTGGATGTTTTTCATTAGTTAACACTTGTTTCATAGTTTCAAACTTCATTTTATTTTGTAATTTGTGATTCTTTTATTGATATTCGTTCACTTTAAAATTCACTAACTTATTTTAGTTTTTTTTTAATTAACATCGAAATTAATTCATTTACATTGGTATAATACATAGAGAATAATACAAATTCAAAATTATTAAGGTTTAAATGCAATTTTAATCTCTCCATTTTAAGTGATTCACAATTTTGGTCCCTTTTTTTTATTTCTCAATTTTGGTCCATTTATTTCTTAAAATTGAGATATTTTGTAAATCTAATGGATCATATTTTTTTAATAATAAAATTTATGCTTAATTACAGTTTTGGTCCACCTATTTTAATTGAATCGCAAAAGTAGTCCCTCCATTTTATTTCTCCCCAATTTTGGTCACCCAAACAGAATTTTAGTCCAAAATTTGATGAAGTTTCATTTTTTTCAAGTCAAATCACACTATTTATAATTATATATTACAACTACAATTGTTGCACCATGAGATCTTGAGCCGTGACTTAAATAAATGCAAAAAAAAAAAAATGAAACTTCATCAAGTTTTGGACCAAAATTATGTTTGAGAGATAAAAAATGAGGAGAAATAAAATGAGAGGACTACTTTTGTGATTCAACTAAAATATGGGGACCAAAACTACAATTAAGCCTAAAATTTAATGAATTACATTTAAAAAAATATGCCGCATTAAAAAACATTAGATATTTATTTTTAAAAATATTTTTTATTATAAAAAAAATACTTCAAAATAGTTTTAAATTATTTTAAAACTAATTAAATCTAAAATTTGTTTATTTTTTATTGTTTAAAAACTTATTTCAAAATTTATTATTTTAAAAACTGTTTTTAAAAGAATTTTTAATTATTATTGTTATTAATTCAAATATGTTTTTAAAATAATGAAAAAGTTAAGTTCTATTTTTTTATTTAAAAAAATATGTTTTTTCTTAAGAAAAATTATGTTTAATGATAAAAATAATTTTTTATTTAAAATATGTTTTCTTTTAAATATAATAAAAATATATTAAAATACATGTAATCATGTTTTTAATATATTAAAAATATAATAAAAATTCTGTTTAATTTTAAAATCATAATTGAATGAATAAAAATAATAATTAAAAATTATTCAAAAAAAAAATTTTAAAATAATAAATTTTGAAATCAGTTTAAAAAAATAATAAATAAAAGGTTTAATTGCAGTTTTGATCCCTTTATTTTAACTGAATCGCGAAAGTAGTCTCTCCATTTTACTTCTCCCAAGTTTTGGTCCCTCAAACAGAATTTTGATCCAAAATTTGATGAAATTTCATTTTTTTTACGTTTATTCAAGTCACATCATGCCTCAAGATCTCGTGGTGCATCAACTGTACCTGAAATCTATGATCATAAATGGTGTAGTGCGGCTTTAAAACATGACACTTCATCAAATTTTGGACCAAAATTCTGTCTGGGGGACTGAAATTGAGGAGAAATAAAATGGGGGGACTACTTTCGTAATTCAGCTAAAATAAGGAAACTAAAACTGCAATCAAGCCTAAATAAAAATATTTGTAGAATTAAAGAGACCAAAATTGAGAAATTAGAAATAGAGGGACCAAAATTATGAATCAATCAAAATAGAGGGACCAAAATTTCGAAATTAAAAATAGAGGGATCAAAATTACGCATCAGTTAAAATAGGGGACTAAAATTGTGAAATTAGAAATAGGAGGACCAAAATTGTGAATCAATTAAAATAGGGGGATTAAAAGTACAATTAAGTCAATTATTAAATTAAAAACGGATGATTTTACAAATAAACTCACAACATTCATAATAATAACATAAAATGATAAAATGTTTATAAATGTAATGTGACAAAATTAATGTATTCGAAAAATCAATGTCTCTAAATGCGGAATGTTTACGCCAAAATGATTGATCCCATATGTAATTGATTGAAGTTAATTTATCAATTCAAATCAAATGAACATTGCAACAAAATAGGAAACAAATAATGCCGTTTTAAGACGATGAATAAAACAACATCGTGGTCAAAAAATGAAACTGCAGACAAAATTCGAAACACAAAATAAATATATATAAAACTACTTAATAAAATAAAAAGAGATTTAAAGAGATGACTTCGGACCTAAAATTGCTATTCTAATTTCTGTTAGTTGTATGTATAAATGAGATAAAATATTTTTCCCTTAAGCCCATGGTCCATGTGGTACTGGTGTTGTGGACTTGTTGGGACCAAATTGGGTAAGCTACTGCTTTCATTCCAAATTTGACTAAGAAATCACGTTGTAATGGTAATGAAAATTATAGTGTGGATGACTTTCATTGAACTAGGACTTATGCTTGTTGTATGTGCTTGTGTTGTCGGTATTACCTTTTATCTGTGATCTTAAATTGTTAAAGTTGTGTTTGATTTGCCCAAACAATGGTGTCCTTGAGTCTTGAGGGACATGAGTTCTTTATGGTAGTAAGAGCATGCAATGATATAATTAAATATTGAAAATTGACTGAACTTATTAGATAGTTTAGATTCAAATTTAATATTTAAAATTTTAAAATAAAAATATTTTTTTTAATTGTTTTATTAAAATTCATGTCATTCTGACTAGAACGTAATTACAAATTTCTATTGGTTGTAATTTATGTTTGAGTTTGAGATTTTGTAATTGTTGGTTTCATTGAACAACAATTTTAAGATTAATATTACTTGGTGCATGTGGTGTTAATGCTAATGGTATTACTTTTATTTAAGAAGATATCATTGTTAATTTGTTGTGGTTGTGCTTAAGTTGTCCAAAATATTGTCATGTGTTTTGCATTTGGTTTAGCTGTTTAAGATCTTATTCTTGTGTATTTTCTATGCGAAATAGACAAGTAATATATTCAACTAAAAGTTCAGTAATTAATTTTTACAAAAAAGTTATATTATATTTGATCCTTCTAATGTTTCAATAAAATCCAGTTAGAATTGCGGTTACATAAAAATATGAGAAAATCAAGAAAAATGAGCCAAAAACTCATTTGGCCCATAAATGTTTTTTCTTTCTAATTTGAAATATTGGTAACAAATGACTACCAAATCATCTACGTTATTTTTTCTTTTTTCTGTACGTGTATTTTTCTCGTTCGAAATAATAAATTTAAACGGATATTTTTATATATTTAAAAATATTAAAAAGTAGGAAAAACAATTCTCTAAAATTCGAAAACCAAATTATTTTATTCGAATCTCTTACTTTGAGAAAACTATAACCTTAACGAATTCTTGTGTTATTCTACGATTAGAGAATGATGTACTTTTCGTATGCTTTTTATACTTATACATTACAAAAAAAAAAGAAAAAATATATTTATATTTATGATTATATAAAAATATATATATAACAATCATTATATTCTTTTAACAAAAATAACAATTATTTATTTAATCCTTTCATTATATGAATATAACTTCCATCCATCAATAATTTAACATAAAAGGACACTAAATTTTGTTATAAACTTCTATCTTTCAATTTCACAATTCGGTCAAATTATTTTATTTACAATAGTATCTATGTTTATTAGTAAAACAAAATAATTTTTTAAATAATCATATTAAATGATGTAACTTTTCTAAAAAACATTACAAACACATTATAATAGAGTTAAATATATTTTTCAATGTTCTTAATTTTTTTCTTAATTTTTTAATCTTTAAAAAATATTTTATAAATAATTTTAATCTCTATTTGAATGAAATATGATTAGTTGTCTTTCTATTTTTAATTTTTAAAAATATATTTATAACATTATGTAAATATTTTTCTACAAAATTTATAATATTTTAAATTATAATAAATTAAATATAAATTTTTTGAAACCTGTAAATTCAAGAGTAAAATAACTAAAATATAAAATTAAAAATCAAATTTTTATACCATTTTTTGCTGAGAATTTTTTTAAAAATTTAACTCTATTTCCAAATAAATTATTTAAAAATATACGTTAAGATTTTAATAAAAATTAAAACTTTTGAGAGAATAATTCTGGAAGGAGTGAGAAATAAAATTGTTTTTATAAAAAACTAAGCATAAGAAATATATATACGTGAACAAAGGTTTCAGATTCTTCGTTGTTATTTTCTTCACCTGTGTGTCTACTCACTCTGCTTCTCTTACGATGACCCTTAATTCTACCGATTCAGAACCACCACCAACTCAACCACCCTCTCCTCCACCAGATTCCACCACCGTTAACGGCACAACCACATCACATCAAAATTCAGAATCACCATCTTCATCATCACCACCTCAACCACCACCAGAACTCCAAGTGCCAATAACGTGGCCACAAGACGGTAACCTAAGCATAGAATGGATCCAAAATCTAACACTCTGCTTCGATTGGTCTTCCAAAAACCTCCCTCCTTCCGAACTCCCTTCCGTTCTTCCCGTTCAAGTCTTCGATTCGCTAATTCTCATCGCTTCCAAAATGCTTCATAAGGAACCTAATTGTGTCCCTATTCAACCCTTTCGTTCCGAACCCGATTCTTCTTCTTCTTCCGCTGCCTCCGTTGTGGTCGTTGGTGATGTTCATGGACAATTGCATGATCTCCTTTTCCTTCTCCGAGATGCTGGGTATCCCTCGAAAGATCGAATTTTTGTATTCAATGGTGATTATGTTGATCGAGGAGCTTGGGGGCTCGAAACTTTCTTGCTCTTGTTGGCTTGGAAGGTAAAGTTGAGGTTTCAATTTTGCAATGTTTTTTTAGTCTTTTTATGAAGTTTCAATTTTTTTATTTTGTGGTTTTTGTTATTATTGTATTAATGTGATATTATAGTTTAAGTGATTGTATGTACAGAGTTTAGTTAGATGGATATCATAAAGTTTTCACTCTAGATTGAAGAAATGTCTAGACAACTGACATGATATTGATAGATTTAGTTATATTTAATTACTTTTATTTTATTAAATTATTGTTAGTGTCTATGTGTTAGTGTCATGCACGAGATTGTGTTGATGCTTGGTAGATACTTTGTTTTACCTGCTATTGAAAATTGAATTAGTTATACTTTTATGTTTTTGTGTCTAATTAGTTTTGATTAAGGTAGGGTTTGTTTTATTGTATTCTATGGAGGTTTATGCAGTTTGGTTTGAGAAAATGTTTTTTTTGTGTTCACTTGCAATTGCAAAAAAGAAATGTCAGTTTGTTTTTTTGCTTTGTATATTGTTTTTGAATATTTTCATTTTCATAGGAAACATTCAGAGCAATAAAAGTGCTGTTTTTACTATTTCCTCTTCAAGTTTTTGGAATGCTGTTTGCTTAAGTTTTCGGAGTGGCATTAAATGGAATTATTAAAGGATCTGTTGCTTGGATTGTTTACAGTAGGAGAGAATGGGATGAAATATGATAGAATAGATTCTATTTCCATTCCATTAAATTTAATTCAATATCCTGTTTTTTGACCCTCTTCTATTCGGACAGGATGGATAGAACAGTTCTTTATCTCTATTCCACCATTAAGATATCCAAACAATGAAATGGTAGTTTTATTATGATTCATCGAATATTCAAACACTATTCAGTTCTATTTCATTTAACTCCACTCTTCATTAAATATCCAAACATAACCAAGGGATGAGGTGAATTTTTTTACTTTTATGTTATTTAATTTAACAGTACTATCACTATTTTTCATCAGGTATTCATGCCTGAGAATATATATTTACTAAGAGGGAATCATGAATCGAAATATTGCACTTCTGTTTATGGTTTTGAGAAAGAAGTAATGGTAAAGTATGGTGATAAAGGTAAACATGTGTACCGGAAATGTTTGGGATGCTTTGAAGGTCTTCCATTGGCTTCTATTATAGCAGGGCGTGCATACACGGCTCATGGAGGACTTTTCCGTAGTTCAACTGTGACACCTTCAAAGCGATTAAAAGGGAAGAAGAATCGCAAGATTAATGTTAATACTGACAACAAAAATCTCTCACTTGGTTCCTTGGAAGAATTGTCTAAGGCTCGACGTTCAGTCCTTGATCCTCCTTGGGAAGGACAAAACTTGATTCCTGGTGATGTTTTGTGGTCTGATCCTTCAAAAAAACCTGGTCTTGCTCCGAACAAAGAAAGAGGCATTGGCTTGATGTGGGGTCCAGATTGTACTGAAGAATTTTTGAAGAAGTACCAATTCAAGGTAATAAACAAGTTACTTTTAATATCATGGCAACACAAATAATTTTCTCAGTGGATTTTTTATTGAAGTCATTAAATTGGTTCTCTAAGTTACTTTTGGGAGTTTTCATCATATCATGTTAGATATTGATATTTTGAGAGCATGGGTCCTCTTTTACCAGCTTCATATTCTTGCATGATTTAACATGATTATTTTTAAGTAAAGTGAAGAAGATTAGGAGGAAGTTGTTATTTGTTTTAAGGTATAAAATCACATTCTCAAGAATGATAATGTGGGAATACTATTAGATTCCTGAGTTGTATAATTCATAATGTGTTTGGTATGAACTTGGCATTCCTTCTGTGAATGGTAACCGACTATTTGTCTAGTGACTATGTGATATTCTTTGTTTTCTTGTTAGTCTCTTGTTTATCTTGGTAACTATTACAACTGATATGACGTATTGTTACTTATTTTTCATTTCAGTTGATCATCAGGTCACATGAAGGTCCTGATGCTCGGGAGAAACGGGATGATTTCGGAGGAATGGCTGAAGGATATACTATTGATCATGTTGTGGATTCTGGAAAACTTATCACCCTGTTTAGTGCTCCAGATTACCCACAATTTCAGGTAATTCTCATGGCCTGACATTATTTACACTCCAATGTTTACTTTTGTGGTAGTCAAAATTGCAAGTCAACACATAAAATCGTGCGAGTCTGCAATCTTGCTAGGTCTGGATGATCAGAATCCAAATATGGTGGTCGCAGCTGTGATCGCCATGCATAATAGCAAGAATAGTGTGACTCTGGCGATTCCGTTTCTGGGTTTCGCATCATCAAAACGAATTTGTTGAACACTATATTTCTGATTATGATTTTGATGAAAAGAGTTCATAAAAAAAGACTTTGCTTTCCTCTGGTTTCAACCCTTTGATTTATTTATTGAGATTGCTTACTTTGTTCTCTATTTGAATTACTCATTTTAAAGGAGACAAATCCAGTAACTCATGTCTTTCAAATTTCACACATTTTTTATAGGCATTGCTTCAACTGCTGATATTAGTAATTTTTCCTAAGTAACTGTGTTTCCCTGCAGGCAACAGAGAAAAGGTATAACAACAAAGGTGCCTATATTATCCTTGAGCCCCCGAATTTCGACAATCCTATATTTCATGGATTCTCGGCTGTGACTCCAAGGCCGAAGGTAAAAATGCTCACTCATCTTCGTGTTACAGAATATATAATCTCCTGAACATCTAACAAAATTTCTAGACATCGAGGGTACTAGGGAAACTTTTATTAGTACACAAGATATCTTCTACAATTTTGTAATAATAAAATTATTTGGTATGAAGTTTTTTATTTTGTCCCATGGTTCTGTGGTGCAGGTGCATCCCTATTATGATTATGAAGAAGTGATAGACTCTGATGAAGAATTGGACTTAGCCTCCATGGTAACTGCCTGAGATTTTTGTAAGAAGTAAATGTCATGAAGTTGTGAGATTTGTAAAATTTTGTTTTGTTATTTTTTGGAAAAACAGCTTTGGTAATTAAATTGTAGCTATTTATTTATTTTTTGACAAAAAATTGTAGTCATTTTTCATTCACCTGATTTATTAAGTGTGATATCAATTTCTTCAAATTAAACCAATTCCCCAAATTAGTAGTTACTGAATAGTTGCTTCAGTCCCACCTTTCATTTATAATATTAAGATGCAAACTGATTTAAAACAATTGTGCAGTTGGAATTGGATAAACTTGTGCTAGGCTTTGTGGCAACCTAGAGTTTCAATTTTTGAATTGATGTTCAAATTATGTTAGTCAGGTATCATAAACAAGTAGAAAATCAAATTCATGTATACAAGGAGGAAACAAATTTAGTGAATTAATAAGGTGCTTGACCCTTGTGTGGAAATAGTGAGGTTGAAAATTAGGACAAATGTATAACACTAATATTAAATGAGAAATGTTCTTAAGATGGGAATGGATCCCCTGCAGTGAAATCTCAAACCACTCACTTACCATACTTGTATGTGGTCAAAAACATTAAAATAAAAGTAAATGGTGGAGATTTCCACTAGACTTCCTCTAGTGATAATGCCACCGGAGACAATCTGCTCCGCACATATATGGATACATATAGAAAAATTTACCTACCCCCATTTTTATACTTATACCCCCATAAATTTTTGAAAAGGCCAATTATACCCTTACATCATTATTTTACTAATTCAAATTTTTTTATCATTTCATCTTTTTTTTTTCTCGGAACCAGACAAAAGATTTTTGGTATACACCTTATTTCTAAAAAACTTGAAAAAAGTTTTTCGGTACAGAAAATTGATACCGGAAAACTTTAAAAAAGATTTCCGGTACAGATTGTACTACCCCAAAACTTCATTGGATATATTTTCGGTACATAAGATGTTTCCGGAAAACTTTCTAAAAAAGATGTCCGATACACATAATTTTTTAAAATAATAATATACTATAAATAATATACCATAAATAATTAATAATTAATATACTATAAATACACCATTAAATAATTAATACATCATATAAATACACCATAAATAATTAATACATTATAATAATTAATAAGTCATAATAATACACCATAAATCGTCGTTGTGGGAAATGTTAAGCTGGAGAAGTTCGGGAAATGTTAAGCCTCAAGTTTCTTTGAACAAGCCTCTGTACCGGAAAGTTCAAAAAAGTTTTCCGGAAAAGTGTTATATACCGGAGAACTTCGAAAAATGTTTTCCGGAAGAGTGTTCTTTACTGGAGAACTTCAAAAAATGTTTTCCGGAAGATGCTTCTGTACCGGAGAACTTCAAATTAGTTTTTCGGAGTGTATCTTGTGTACCGGAAAATTTGTATTCGAATTCTCCGGGAGTTCAGAAGAAAAAAAAAAACTCTTCCGAAAAACTTGAAATGGTAATTTTTTTTAAGTTTTATGATTTAAACAAGGGCAAAAACGTCATTTTATTCATGATTTAGAGGTATAGGTATAATTAGGAGGGTATGAGGTAAAATTTTCATACATATACTGTATTTTTATATAGTTTTCGAGTTTTACATTGTTTTTTTTCTCTCTCTTTACAGATGTTTTTTTTTCATCTTGAAACTGATGTGTACATTTAATGATATACGTTATTGAGATACAAAAACTATATATTCAAATTACACAACTGATATATATGTTGTATCACAAAAATGAGCTAAGTATTAAGTTATTTCCATAAATATGATGTTGATTACTTGATTTTAGAAATAAAGTGATTATAGTTAGCCAAGGTTAAAAACAAGTGTAAGACTAATTTGTGAGAATTAAAAAGACATGGTTCATGGTTGCTTGAATGTAAAATTAATAGTAAATTTGATAACAAAATCCGTCAAAGTCTTTGAAAAGGGGAATGTCTTTCTTAAATTCTCACAATGTCAATGATTTTTTTACATTGTATAATTTTAATTGTCATTGGAGTATTACATTTGGATTGATCAATCTGAATGTGTAAAATACATTTATGCATTTAGTTGATATATCTCAAAATTTGAATTGAGTCTAATACAACCCTTACAAAACAACTCATGATGTGAAGACTACAACTACTTATAAAAATATTTCTGCGTATTAATTATCTCATCCAATGTTAGATTATTTTTCTTAGCACACTCATTTACGTATGAGTCTTGACATCTCGAGCGTAACCTAAGTTACCCGATAGTGATGATTTGATATTAAGTAATTTAACAAATTTTTAATTGATTATGATATTATTTTAAAATTAAAACTAAAATTCAACCGCCACAAAATTGATTTGATAAGATGCCCACCATTAAATATTAATAAAAAATACTTTTGTATATCTCATCCACACCAATACGAGACTATTAAGATCTATTAAGATGATATTTTGTTTTGGTCGTAAAGAATGACATCCTTTATATTGTAAGGCTATTTACTGGGCTGCTATTTACTGGACATCCTTTATATTGCTTTATGTGAGGTTTTTTTTATATGAGAGCTTCTTTTTCCAACCCCCTATATTTTAAAAATAATTATATTTTTGACATTTTTACCCCTTTCCGATTCACCAATCTGGATGGAATTTTTTTGAATTCACGCATCCGGATCAGTTATAAATCAAACACTTAAAAACATTAATTTCTTCAACACTACCTCAAAACCTCATAACAAAATATCTCGAGTTTCACATCAATAGAGGTATTGGTATAATTCAAATCAACAGTCACATTTTCTACTTTCAAATCAACAACAAAATCATCCATATGTGAAATTTGTAGTGCTTTTAAGTAAAAAAGTGATTGGATTAGCCAATTCAAACGTACATTTTGTAAAATATACATTATGTCTTGATTGGTTGATTCAGACATGGATTTAAGTTGGTATAGAACAACCAATCCAAACGATTCACATGTAGAAAAATTCAAAAAACGTTCATAAACAAAATGTCATATAAAACACAATGAAAAAGATTATAAAGTCACATTATCTTTGATATAAACAAAAAATATAGATAGAATGAATCGATTATTTTTTTGAGTGATGAGAATGAATTTCGTCAAAAAAAATATTTTTTTTAAATGGTGTGAACCAGACATCGATTCTCTTATTTTACCACTAACTTTACTACTTTCAAGAACTTTAAATGTAGAAATGATTTGTTGAGGTGGGTTGGAGAAGAAACACTCAAATTAGAGTTTGTTACTGTAATTGATAAATCAAATAATAGATCAGTTAGAAGAAAACAATAACTTGTGTCGGGATGTGAAAGAGGCGTAGTGTATAAAGAATACACAAATTTATATTATTTAGAGAATATAATTAAATAATTAATATTAAATTGTAAATTAAAAAGTTATTTATTTTAAAATAATAATTTTTATAAATGAGTTATTCGTTACAAGACCAACGAAGAACTTTCTATATGCGATATTACATAAGCTTGGTGCTAACTTACCAAAAAGAAAATCATTTTATTTTTGAACCGATATCACATGTGAAACTCATCGACTTTTACTGATTTTTGACCAATTTTGGTTCAATGTGGTTTTTAAGCCAAATATTTCGGTTTTTGGTTGAACCGGCTTACTTAATCTGATTTTTCGTAACATTTTTTTAGGTTATAAATGTTTGTTACTTTTTTTTTTGTTCATTTAATTAAGTTATAAATGTTAAATCACAGATATTGTCAAAATCTATTTCTATTTTTTTATTAAAAATTATTTCTCAATTATAGAAATTTGATTATATAGGAGTTCTAATTATATTCTCTTTATTTATCTTAGTAATCTTGTATATATATATTTGTGTATTATTAGCATATTTTAATTTAATAAAATATAGATTTAATTGCATTTTTGAATCTTCTATTATTATCAATTCAAGAAATTAGTCAATCTATTTTAATAAACAATAATTTTGATCCCCTTCAATTTTTTTAACTAAAAAATAATGATTTGACATATTTTTAATTACGTAACATACAATTCTATGATATAGGACCATCTAGATCTATTAATTATTCATATGTAATTAATTAAATTAAAAATATGAAAAAGTTTTGAAGTTGAAATCTAAGTTTTTACGACGTTTTATTCCAATTTCATTAGTGTTAATCATTCTACATCGTCGTATTATATGTAACGTTATTGAAAATATATCATGGCATCATGTTTTAGTTAAAAAATAAGAAGGAGAAACTAAAAATGTTCAATTTTAAAATAAGGAGATTAATTTTGTGAATCAATCAAAATATGATAATTAAAACTGCAATTAAGTCTAAAATATATTTATCTAATTTTTAAGATGACATTAGAGCTCCCGATTATCGGGAGTCTTACTTCTACATAAACTCTAGCTACTGTCTTTGCGTGTAGTGTCCCTTGTTTTTTCGCCTTCATAGTGGTAATTGTTTATCTTTTGTTGCCTTCATTCCAAAGTTCTTACATTTATCCATAGTCATTAATTTGATTTACCAAACTACCATTCAACTGTCTTTGTAGTGCAAGAGGTTGGGAGGATGAGTTTGCAATTCGTCTTTGTATAGGAGGTTTGATTTTATCATAGGTTAGGACGTGACTTGTCCTTTTGCACTATGATACTTTTGGACTTTCCCTATGTAAGAGGATGAATGACATCAACAATTCATCCTTTCTTTTGTTCATCCTCTCTCTTGGATTCTCATGATTTGTTTATCCATTTTTTATTTGACTTCATGCGCAAATTTGTCTTTATCTTAAATTGATGTGTCGTGGTTTCATCTTTTCTGATATATTGAATATCCTCTTGTCTTAGAGGTTAAAGTTTTTATCCCTTACTTGTTTATCCTCTATCCTAGAAGACATATCAGACACACTTCTTTTGATAAGATGAGTAACCTGTTTTCTTAATTTAGATACACTCAAGAGCACAAATTATATAATAAGGATGATCATAATCTTTGAAATAAATTTGTTATCATTAAACCAATTTAGAGAGATTTTGTCTCAACAATAATTTCTTAATAAGTTGGAGAAACCAACATGTACTAGTTTTCTGGTATATTCAGATACACAACAATTTTCTTTTGCACTTAATGTTTTAGATACACTGTATAACTAATATTCGATATTGGATTTGGGAGCCACTGATAGAGGTAGAAATAGGCTAGGCCATCCGTTAGGGACCTATGGTTTGGTCTATTTATGTTCTGGTCTGGTCTGGCCTGTTTAATAAAAATGTCAGACTCAGACTTTTTTTTAAAAAATCTATTAATTTAAATAGACCAAGCTTGCAGAAAAGCCTAAGGCCGACATATATATATATATATATATATATATATAATTGCTCATGCGGTCTTTTAACTTAATTTTAGATAACACTTCAGTTATTTATTTTTTTTTCTTCTCGATTTGGTGCTTTATTTAATTTTCAGTAAACAATTTGATCTTTTATCTTTTGTTTGACTAGACCTAATGTTGCCTTCGTTGTAAGCCTAGTTAATCAATTCATACACCAACAAGAGGATGTACACTTGCAAGCTGCACTCAGAATCGTGCAATATTTGAAAGAAATTCCACGAAGAATAATTTTGTTCAGATAAAATGGAAATGTGGGTCTCGAAGCATATACTGATGTTGACTATGCAGGATCAATTGTAGATAAAAGGTCAACCACATGATATTGCTCTTTCTTATGTGGGAAATATTGTGACTTGAAAGAGTAAGGAATAAAATATGGTATCCAGATCCAATATTGAAACATAATTTAGGACAATGGCACAAGGGATATAGGAGTTACTATGGATGAAGATAATTTTGGAGGATATGAAGATAAAGTGGGATGAACCAATGAGACTATATTGTGATAATAAATTTGCTATTAGCATAACAAATAATCAAAGACAACAAGACATAACCAAGCATATTAAAATTGACATACATTCCATCAAAGAAAAACTCGATAGTGACATAATCTGCGCTCCATATGTTTCTTCCCAAGGCAACTTTGCAGATCTTCTAACTAAGGGGCTAAACAACAACAATATTAAAATAATTGTATCTAAGTTGAGAATATAGAAAATCTATTTACCAGCTTGAGAGGGAGTGTCAAAATCTATTTCTATTTTAATATTAAAAAATATCCTTCAATTGTAAGGATTTGATTGTATAGAAATACTAATTATACAAATTTGATTGTATAAGAGTATTAATTATATTTTTCTTATTTATCTTAGTATCTTAAACTATATCTGTAATATTATTAACATATTTCAATTCAATCAAAACATTCCGATACATTAAGAATTGAGATTGTACATATACATGATTAATGTATCACTCATCTAGTATCGTCTCTATTTGATGTGATCATGCACTATCAACACCTAATTATTTTTTATATCTAGATTTCTTTTTTCTTTTTTGTTTCAATTTTTAGATTTTCTTTCCTTTTTTGAAAATAATCAAATTTAAATCCATGTCCTAATTAGACTTAGTTACCAATATATTACCACCAAACTAAATTATTTGTTGTATGTTTTTTTTGCAAATGTAATATATATTACATTAATTCAATATTTTATTGTAAATAAATTATAAAATGTAGTAGTATATTTTAAAATTATATAATTTGAATTTTTAATTTTACATATTATAATTATTATTATTAATTGAAGTTTAAAGATTTCACTCTATAAATTTAGATCCCAGATTCACCATTGCATTCTATATAACCATTAACCATCCATAACCACGTAAAAGAGAATTTGGACACAAAAATCATAACACATGAACACACAGATTTATTCTTCATTAAACACAATAAACAAATACGTCTTAATATATTATTTTTTTTACAAGAAATACATTAAAATACTATTAAGACACATAATAAAAAAACATAGTTAGTGTTATTAGTTGATATTGAACTATTTGATCATCATAATTAAAATTTATAAGTCATAGTTAATCTAAATAATTTATATTGACACATTGGAATGTCCAAATTAAAATATCTAATTCATCATTATTATAATTAGATAACATTGAATTGTCGAATCATCAAAATTATAATTTCTAAATTCTAAGTCATTATTAGCATAACTAATTTAAATTGATCAACTGAAATTATAATTATAATGTCTATGTCATAGATTATCAAATGAGTTAAGATTTCACTATTAGTTCATTAAAATAATAATTTCTAAATAATAGTATGTCTGTTGCTAAGTGCTAAGGGGGCTTAAACGATAGAACGATGTTAATTGCTTAATTATCTATTAAGTTTATGATTTAATTATTATTGAATTTATGGATATGTATAAAATACTGTTGGGGGCTGTTGGCATCTGCGTATACTAATTGCTCAATTTAATTTATGTGTAAATAAAATTTTAAGTTTAAGAAAAGTAATATACGATGTATTTCATGAATTTGTATTTAGAGACTATTTTTTATTATAAAAATATGTATTGAATTTATTAATATTAAAGATTCATTATTTATTGTTATGTGATAAAGAAAATATTTTTTTACTAAATATTTTCCTCCAGATTTATCTTCGAATTTAATAATTATCTGAATTTTTCTGCAAATTTATGTGTGGATAAAAATTTCATCCAAATTTTTCCATAGAATTTACTTTACGTAAAAATAGTCTTAGGAAATTTAATTTTCTCACCAAAAGTTTGTTGCAGATATCTATAGAAAATAAATTAATTGCAGATTTTAAATCCCAAGTAAACAATTATCTACAAAAGTTTTATATGGAGATATAATTCTGCATGAAAATCTCCGGTAACTCATTTTCTATAGATTTTTTTTGTTAAAATCCACATAAAAATCTACTTGTAATTAACTAATTTCTAATAGAATAACATTTGTATTTTAAAGAATCAAATTATTTAATATTTATAATACCAACAAAAAAAAAATCAAAATGTCAATATTTCTAATTTAAATGAAATAAATAGTAATAAAAAATTTATAAGATATTAAAGAAAAATTTAAAAATAAGTTAAGAAACTAAAACTATAATCTAAAGAATTTCTTTTTATATAAATGTATACTTTCTTTTTTAATATTGTTGACGGGAAATTCCTTTTTTTTGGTAATTGATAAATATTGTAAGTTGGCCAAATGCTCTGAATAAGACAACAACGTCGCAAACCTATTTTCCTCAGAAAAACGTGGGTAACGTCACCGATGATCTGATGGTATGGGTCCAGATTCCAGTGAGATAAAATACTTCCAAGATCTGGTTTCTGTTTCTATTTCAATTTTATTTAATTATTAAATATATTTTCAATCTATAGTAAGAATAAGAAGGAGCTTAATTTTATTTTAATATTTGCCTTACAAAAGTTAGTCAAAAAAATATTTTCTAAATTTTATTTAAAACAGCCATGACCAACCTAAATCTCATTAACTATTTTTTTGAATATTCAACTAACTTAATATTGCCTTTCAAATAAAATGTTTTATATTGAAAAAAATTAAAGTGAATAGATAAGGTTTTAGTCTAAAATAAGAATGAGTATTAAATTTATTTAAGTATTTAGAAATAAATTTATTTTTATTTCTCTCTAATAATATTAACGGGATTACATATACCATTTACAAATTTCATATTTATCATTTTAATATTTGATTAAATCATTAGAGTTTGTTATTATACGGTGAGTAACTTTAAATTTTTCTTATATACAATGCTCTTAATAATTTGTCTAACAATAACAATTAGATGACAAACACTCAATCTTTTGTGTATATATTTATACACCCATTTTTTTTGGTTATATTTGCTTAGAAAACTTTAGTTAAAAGATTTGTCAATTACAAAAATACAATATTGGTTTTCAATTTTGATTTGACTTTGGCAACCGAAACCCAAAAGACAAATGGTCGCTGCGAAAATATTCGGATGTGACTGAGACAAAGTGACAAAACTAATAACTGAGATTTTTTACTTAAACGAAAAGAAAATCTAAGAATTCGTATTCAAAAAGTAATATAAATATTAAATTTTATTTTATAAATTTAAATTTAAACAATTTAATCTTGATAGAATAATAATCGTTATTTCCAAATTTGTGCACGTGGTTGAACTTCATCCTCAAGCTTTACCATCATGTCCTCATCAACCTCGACTCTCGTCACTGCCAAATCTGTGTTACATTCATTTTTTACTAATGCTCTAACATTGGTTTAAGAAAGCGTGTCTTTGAATTACTAATTTTTATTAGGATTTTAAAGTGGATCTCATTGTTACAGATTATTTATTTTTCAATTTTATTATTTATACATTACTAGCTACATTTATTTTAAAATTATAAACTTTTTATGACAAAAGAAATATAAGATTAATTTAATGATTGAAGTGGAAGAATTAGAGAATAAAATGATAAAAATGTCTTGAGTAATTTAATCTCTATCTTTAGTAAAAATGATAATTGAATATTTAATTTATTTAAATTTAATTATATTTGATATATTAAATTTTTTATTATCATTTTTCTTAATTATATTTCGTTGTAGGGCGTAACTATTAACATTATTAACATTATTCGTTGCAAATGAAAAAAAAATTTATTAGTATAAAATTTATTTTAAATCATTAATTATATTTAAGTAAATGTTAACATGTATCAAAAGTACGAAAACTTTGTCTTGCAAAATATACATTTAATTTCTAAGCAATTTTAATATTGTTTTTTCTAAGAAAAATTTAATATTTTTGGATTTGAACATGTAATATTAGAGCAAAGCAACAACTTTATATTTATATTTTTGTTGTTGTTAAATATCCCCTTAATTATTACTTTAAGACTTTGTATGATAGGCATAATAGAAATAAAAAAACATAATAAGATATAAAGTAGTATAATGATAAGATAAGACAATACCAAAGATAAACATTATCTTATAATGTGTTTGATGTCACATCATGTCAAATAATTTAATATTTATCAAGTCATGTATTTAGAACATACTTCATCATAAAATCATATATTATATATTATATTTAAATTAAATTTTTTTTTTGTGAATTAGTCAAAAAAATTATCATTGTGAAACAATTATATATTATTTTTTTCAAATAAAATTAGACAATATTAAAAAAAAAGTTAAATAACTAATGAATGAATAACTAAATAATTCTAATTTATTTGTTGGATAAGCTCAATAAATATATAATATATATATTTTATGTAAGTGAATAAACTACCCTTGTCAAAAATTATATTTATTTTAAAAATTTACATTTATATTTAAAAATTATAATTTTGAATAGTAATTTATTAGATTATATAAAATGATAAAACTACTCTTGTCATAAATCATACATATTTTTTAAAATTAGTTACTACTATTTTAATTTAAATTTAATATCAAATTCTATTGTTTTTTATTTATATTTGATTAGATTTCAGTTTTGTATATTTTAAATTATATTTTATAAGAACAACTGAGTAAATTATTGTTCTTAATTCTTACCCTATCATGCTAGATTTCAACCTAAATCATATTCAATATATGAATTATATAAGGTATGATATTATATAATTCAAGAATATCATATCTCATTGGTTTATCAAACATTGAATTCAAACATAATATAATAAATATATAATATCATGTCTCTTATATCATGTCAATTAAACGTGCCTAAAACTACATAAGCAAAATGATAGAATTAGGAATACTAAATTCGAACAAGAAATAATAAATATATGTTATCTTGTCTTTTATCACATCCATCAAATGTACCCTAAGTGTTTTAAAAGATGAAAAACTAAATTTGACTAACTCCATATTCAAATATATATTTTAGGAATACTATATTCAAATATATATTTTAGGAATATTTTGTTAAATTATTAACTATTTTTTAATATATTTAAAAAGTGTTAAAGAAACTGATAAATAAAAACAAAAACGAGGATAGTATATCTCTATATATATCTTTACAAATTTCTTATACGGAAATCGTTACAAAATTTCTTAAAGGAAAATATTTTCTAAAAATTCATACAATTTAATTGACTACTTGAGAGAATAGAAAAAAAAGATAACGTGATTTATATCAATGATATGATTGAAAGACAAAAATTTAGAGAGAAAATATAGGATATAAGTATATGAAAGTATATCGTGTCTAAATATACGAGTAGTTTATTAAATTGGCCTAATTCATAACACTATATTCGTAGTTTTCTTACATGATAAAATGGCATGAGAAAAAGTATGAGCAAAACTAGAAGTAGTCTCTATATTAAAAAAATGTGCTTCAATCTTATGAGAAGCGTGTACCCTTCTTTTTACACGAGAAACATGTACTCTTTAATTAAACAGTATCATTCTTTGTTGCTCTAATTATTTGCTGATGCAAAGTAAAAGTGTGTTGACTATTGAACGATTCGCTTCATACAAAAAATATATTATTTTATTATTTATATGTTTTATTAAAAAATTTAATATTCACTATAATGAATAATATAATTTTAAAAAAAAATTAAATTAAATTTTATTGACATTTTTAATAAATAATATATAATTTTTATAATTTTTTAAATAATAAAAAATAAATTAAAAAAAAAAACTTATTTAACTATCAATTTATAAACCACATGTATCGTACAATATGTAGAATTGACTCTTATACGATAGGATAATTTTTTTTAATTTGAAACGATCTTCTAATTAGATTTTGCCAATTAATTGTGTTTGTTGGGACTTTTGAAAAATTAGTATGGTAAAGCAATATCAATGTGAACTCCGATACCGACAAGACCACGTAATATAAAAAATAAAAAACTTTTAATAGTCTTGAAATTTTAAACTCAATATTATATTAAAAATAAATAAATAAACATTTCCTTTCTTTCTTCGTTAAATAAATAAATTGTTTTCTTGTTTTTGTCATCACCATTTCTACGTGGAAGCTCCATTAACATACGCAACCACCATAGCCACTTCCTTCATTAATTCTTCATTGTTGTTTAAATCTACACAAGAAGTATAAAGACGAATCTTAAAAAATATTTGATACACGAGAGATCTACGTTTCACGGTACGTAATAATTCTTGATGCGTCTTAATTTGTTTATGTTATGTTATGCATCATCAACATGGCTTCATTCAACAAAAAGTCTATACATATTAATAATTTTGTTCAATTTCGATAACTATATCCCTTTTTATTCTCTTTTTCTGGTTATTGTTTAACCTTACTCACGTCATTCGCGTGTCCTTTTTAAATTCAAAAAATAAATGACAAATGCATTTTGGTTTTTTCTCTTCAACCGTTTTAGTCTTGCACTTGTTTCTTTTCAGTAATAATAATATTATTATTTTATTATATAGTATTAATTTTGTTTAACTGTCGGTTGATAAATTGTTTTTCTATGTGAACTTCGATACTTTTAATCACTATATATTTATTATTATTAATGTCATATTAGTTCAATTTTGTGTTTTATATATTTGTTGGTATTCTAATTGGTGCATGAACACTAGGGAAAGTGTTTTTAGATTCTCTGTTACAATATGTTCATGCAACAAAAACAAAAAAATTGAAATAAAATGGGGAATGGGGAAGATTAGGAAGAGAGAGAGAGAAGCAGTAAAGAGTTGTATGTAGAGTAGAGGGAACTTCTCTAGCTAGGTAAGTGAAATTATTGAAATTTGGTATAACACTGTAAGATATTTTTTAAGTTTTGCTCTAATGTAATTGAGTTGGGATTATAAAAAAGTTGTTTATTGAAATAAAACATGATTATGTACTTGACTTGAATATTTTGTGGGTTTTTTTAGCCAAATTTAGGTCGTTGGATTAATCTAAACAGTTGAGAGAGTAATATATTTTGAGTGTTACATTAATCCAACTTGTCATCTAAGTATTTAATTAACATGTGTAAGCAATGATTTACTTTTTTGCTCTAACTGACTAGTGAAATCACTGTGTTATTTGGTGCAAAAGTCATAACTAACAACTCTTAGAGACTTGTTAGAGTTACCAAATAGGACAACATTGTTCTGTATCTTTTTTCAAAATCTGTTGAGTTTTTTATGTAGTTTAAATATTGTTTCGGATTTTTATGATTTTTATGTATGTATATGTTTACAATTAATTCTATTTGCTTTTTCTTGCAGGATTTATCATTTGAAGATTTGTGAAAATGGGGTTTATAGAGCTATTGTATGTTGCTTCTTTGCCAGTGATAAAAGTGTTACTGATTACTGCACTTGGTTTGTTTCTTGCAATTGATCAAGTAGATGTTTTGGGAGCAGATGCAAGAAAGAGAATGAATAATGTAATGTAATTCAGTACCTTCCGAAGTTCGTCTTTTTGTTTCTCCCGAAATCTATTTGTCTGTCTGTCTACTGATAATGATACTCTTTCTTTGACAGCTTGTATTTTATGTGTTTAATCCATCACTAGTGGGAAGCAATTTGGCAGAAACATTAACCTCTGAGAATGTTCTTACTTTGTGAGTAGATTGATTTATGATAAAACTCATACAATTACCTTTTGTTGTGATTTGAGGATTGGTTTCTTAGTTTTAAACTAATTAACAGCTTTTGATTCATTTAGGTGGTTCATGCCAGTGAATATTCTTAGCACATTCATATTAGGCTCAGCCTTAGCTTGGATTGTGATTAAGATCACAAGGCCTCCAAAGCACTTGCAAGGTTTAATATTAGGTTGCTGTTCTGCAGGTATATTCATCCTATGCATAAACAAATTCATCTATTCTTTATAATTTATTTTAAAAACTTCAACTCATCATGAAGAAATTGCTGTTTTTTAGTCTGCCTTGAAGCTCAATGTATATAGTTTTCTTTTTTCGATCGACAAATATTAATATATTAGTTGTAGCCGCGACTGAAGTTTTTGATGTCTCTGCAACAATTGGAATTGCAGTCTCATCAGTCGTACATTGTGATGGCATTGAGTAATATATTTGTGGCGCGACTGAATCAAATTAGTCGCCGGGTGATTTTAACTGGTTATTATGAACTTGTGTCCTCTGTCTAAGTCTAGCAGTTATGCAGATTCTTTTTTAATTGGTTGAGTTCTTGATTGAGATTAATATTGTGAACAGGAAATTTAGGAAACTTGCCTATAATCATTATTCCAGCTATATGTAAGGAGAAAGGAAGTCCTTTTGGAGATCCTGATCTCTGCCATAAATATGGGATGGCTTATGTTTCACTTTCTATGGCGGTATGCAACTTCTTTGCTTCCTCTAATGTCTATAATTTTCATGCTGCAAATTTTGATAGCACTGTCACTTTATATTGAAGATGTATTTAGTGTCAGACACGCAAAGTTTTGTAACACTGTCACTTCATATTGAAGATGTATTTAGTGTCAGACACAACACTTATGATTATATTAATCGGTACTACTTTTTAACTTATAAGTGTCGTGTCTTTAGTGTCTCTTTTCAAGAAAATAATGAATTTATTTGGCTCTAGTTGCTTCTATTTAATTTTTTGTTTTTTGGAATGGGATTGATTTGGGGAACTTTATAGATTGGAGCAGTTTTTTTATGGACATATGTTTACAATATAATGAGGATTTCTTCAAGTAGAGCAAAATTGATGGAGATATCAGAATCACAGCCAGAAACAATTGACTCTGCAAAAGATGCATATACTTTACTGCTTCCAAATACAGAATTTGAGGAAAAGGTAAAGATTCTTTTTATATAATTTCTGAATATCTATCTTTTTAATGTTCATCATGAATAGAAATGTAGTCACAATAATGTTTTGGTGTTTATTTTTTCAGGTTTCGTTCTCAGATAAAATTAAGCTACAGTTGAGGAAGATTTTAAGAAACCTCAATTTCAAAACCATTTTTGCACCATCAACCATTGGAGCAGTATGATACTCACATCCTTTGAAATAACTTGCTATATACCTTTTCTCCCCAGTTTATCGTTTACTTGCATTTGATGCATATAGAAGTAATAATATAATTATTATAATGCTATCAATCAAAACACTTTTTAACACATTTTTTAAAGTACTTTTTTTAGCGGTTAAAATTCAAGTATGAAATCTACATAATTAAGTGAAATTTATATGAATTTTTATCAAATAAAGTATTGAAAAATATACGTTAGAGAGTGTTTTACTAGCACTCTTCTTATTATCATAAATTGCTATTTTTTTATTAATAAAATATAAAAATTAATATATTTAAAAAAATGATGTATCTAAAATTTAAATTTAAACTAAATACTTAACTTTATAAATTTTTTTTGCTTAACACTCCTTGACATTATAATATTCTCTTTTCAACAAACTCTATTGATTAAAAATGTATATGAATTTATTTATGTAATATAAATGTCTTATAATAAGACCATTTAAAATAGTGATGCTCATTCTTTCAAAAAAAAAAATTTGATGCTCATTCAAATTTATTTTGGTGAGAGGTAATTGCAATGTCATATAGATGCTCATTTAATCTCTATTTTTATGGTTTCTTTTACTAAATTCCAACTTTCAGTAATATAAAATATATTATCAAATTTTAACTTTCAATAATACATTTAAGGGCATATAAATAAAAACAGAGAACCGATGAATATTCACACAATGTCATACTTATTTCAGCACGATAATGATTTTTTTAGATAGCCCAGTAATGTTTTGTTAGAAATGGGTAAAATTGCTTACGATAATTTTTTTGTCTCCTAATAAATCTATTTATTTATTTTTCTTCTTTTCTTCATAGATTACTGGCTTTTGCATTGGTGTAATCTCACCAATACGTAAGTTAATGATTGGCAATAGTGCTCCATTTCATGTGATTGAAGACTCTGCATCCATGTTAGGGTATGTATTCTAAAACTTAATCTTCAAGATATTAAAACCAAAAAATTGTGTAAAGAACTTAATTTAACTACAAATAATATTGCATGTTATTGTTTGATAAGGTTGCTAACCACTTTGAGCATTAGCAATTAATGCTATAATACATTTTTACTTATTTATTAAATTTCAAAATGCTATAATACATTTTTACTTATTTATTAAATTAACTGAGGCTTGGGAGAAGATTATAGTTGAACTTTGAATGAAGAATGTTCAATTCGATTTGAAATATATATAAGAGATAATAATTTATCTAAATTTAGAGGAAGTACATTCTATTGTTTATTATTCAATTAACTCAAATTCTCTATACCTCACTATTTTCTAAACAAGAAATATTATTTTCATGTATATTAGTTTTAGAAATATAAATGCTTTTACTTGCATTACACGGACGCCGTATAAAAATACCTATAAAAATACAGTTATATATTTTTCTCGTCTGTTAAATTTCTTTTTCTTTTAAGAATACACGCTCATTTTGAGTGTATCTTGTATAGATATGGATGTAACATTCGGTGTAACATTTTTGTGTCAGAATAATATTTTTTTTATTTTTTTAAAACTTTGGCGAAAGAAATTTCAGTTTTTTTTCTCATTAATTTCAGTGAAGCTTCCATCCCAGCTGTCACCCTCATATTGGGTGCAAACCTCCTTAAAGGTAAATATTTATATTGGTAATTACTATTAAGTTTCTTAAATACACTATTATTTTGTCTTTAGTAACTTGATTTTAAAAAAAATTAAATATTTGTGAATGGACCAGGGTTGAAGGGAACAAGTACTCCAGTGTGGACAATTGTGGGAATTGTAGTAGTAAGATATATTTTTCTACCAATTTTGGGTGTTGTTGTGGTTCAAAGTGCAATAAATTTGGGTTTAGTGCAAAAAGATCCCTTATATCAATTTGTCCTTCTACTTCAATATGCAGTTCCGCCAGCTATGAATATAGGTAACATAAATACTAACTTCAATAATAATTCATAGGCAATTGTTTTGTTAGGTTGGAAAAGTGTCACATGGTTTCTAGTGTCGATCTATGTTTAAAAATTATTTAAAATTTTGACAAAAATTGCCGTTGTTATATTTATGTAGAAGTTTAAGGTTCTGATGTCCTTAGACTAAGATTATAATTTAATTGATATTAAATTCCACGAAATAATTACAAATAAGTTGAGTTTTGGAACACTATTTGTTTCCTTTGATTTTTGCCTAACCAAATTCATTGGATCATTGTCTCAGTAAACAAGTAATACCGAGTTTCAAACTTACAAAGAGTGGCACCCATCATTATTAGAGTAGCAAACGATTTTGAAATATCGATTCATCGTAGACCATATGAGATACTTTGCCACCTTTAAAAGCATGCCTGAAATTTATTTTGATGTTATAAGAGTTGAGAAATAGGCCACCAAATAACAATTGTTATGTTTATAATACACATAACAAACCAAATTTTGGTGTCTTCTGGCAGGAACTATGGCTCAGTTGTTTGGATCTGGGGAAAGTGAATGCTCAGTTATCATGCTATGGTCATACGGTTTGGCCTCAATTGCAGTTACCCTTTGGTCTACCTACTTTATGTGGCTAGTTGCCTGATTTTGTACTCACAGACATGGTCATTATTATTTGATTTTTATTGATTAATAATATTTGAGTTTAATTTTATAGTAGATTTCTTTTGACAAAATAGTAATTTTATATATATAGATTCTTATTCTTAGTGCTGTCCCACGCTGGTGCACGATGGAGATTCAATAAAACTACATTCTTTACATTCTTAATCTGGACCAGTTGTATCACTATTCCAAACATAGCCTAACCTAAGGGGAGACACCTGGAATTTCTGCGAAAATATAGATAGATGTTGAAGTTGAGATAAATAGTCATTTTGGTTCTTAAATTTGCGAGACACCATCACAATAATTCATGGACTATAATGACAACGTCTTACCCATTTAAATACCAAAATCACTATTTATCCTCGAAATTTTGTGTGCTCGTTAAACAATTTTCAACTGAAGATTCACATAACCAACTCGTGCTTTGTTCCGTTCAAAAAGATCTTGAAGTGCTTCAACGAACTGACTATGTACTTTAGCAACCTGAAACAATGTGAAAGTCATAAAAGCTATGAAAAAAAATTTAGTAATCTGTGAATACTATTCAACATAAAATCTGTATGATAGAGTATATATTTATACCTCTTCAGGCGTCGCTTTCGGATTTTTCTCAATCTCAATTGGTCTACCCACCACCACATACATGGGATGTTTGAATGGTATTGGAGATCTAAAGAAGAGAAGAGATTGTCTGTGTTAACATTTAGTTCTATGTATGAAACACTAACTTGTGTCCCAAATAGTTTAAACTTTATGCTTGTGCACCATACTCAAATCAATAATTTCATTCTGTGTAAGACTTCTATATATTAAATGAAGTTTTCATTGAAAAATAATGTGCTTTAGTTGCTATTTGCTAAAAGTTCACAGTACAAGCAGCTTGATAAATATCCAAATGGGGACCCCGAATCCTCTGCGGTTGCTGCACCAATACAGCCGCCGTAGACAATCTGATTGCATCAGATGGGTCCATGGAAAATATTTTAAGCAGAACCAAACTACACGCTTTCCATATTATGAAGCAATTTTTGTTGTTGTTGTGAATATGTATGAAGTATTTCAAATGTCTGAGTGGTTTGAAATAATAGAAAATGGCTTATTTTATTGTTACATTACACCTCTTACAATTTAATCCATTGAACAGCCTCAACTGATAATAAAAAATTAACTAGTTTCATTCATCATATAAAAACCCAAAAATATCAGATGCAAGTAGACATATAAAAAGTAAACACGTACCCAAAAATGCCCCAGAAGTATAACGGAGTGAACTTGATCGCCCTCGCAAAATTCAGAATTAGCTTCCCACCTGGTTTCCACCACTTATAGACATCTGACTAGAGCAAAATTGCATCAAAAGCTGAAAGTTAATTTGAATGAACAAAGATGATGGAAGAAAAATAGAAGAAAATTTCTTGATTCAGTAAATGGTGCAAAAGGTTAAGATGAATAAAAGATTTCTAGGAAATAAATAAATACCTGTCCAAAGCAGAAAACTGGAACCAGGGGTTTCCCCTTCTCCATCGCTATGCGGACAAATCCTCTTCTTGCCTTGAGAAAGGCAATCTAGAAAGTAAATATTTCTTATTATTAGTCAATTTTGTTAACCTATATGCATACAATAAATCATATAATAAAAGGAGTAAGGTTCTCAATGCAATGCACTTTTCCTGAATAATTTGCAGCATTTATAAAAACTTTTATAGACTACAGTTGCTGTATCTGTGTTGGTGTCATTATGAACATAAGTGGTGTCGATATGTCAGTGTCATGTCTGGTATCCGGTATTCGTGTCAGTTCCAGGCTTCATAGGTTAAAACTAAAGACTAACAACTACCAGACACATACAATTATCTAGACATGCCACTCACAGGTTAATTGAACCTGGGTGCTTACAATGCAAAGGAAAATTCTTATACCAATATATAACTAAACTTGGCATTATTCATAATAAATAACAAAAGTAACATAAACATTTTCAGTTATTAATCAAAGAATAAAATTATAAAACATTGTGGAAGAAAGGGAGTGAAAACACAATGTACCTCACAACCATGTTCCATGATAAATGTTTCTTGAACTCCACCTGGTACCAAGATGCAACTATAGCCTGCATCCAGCAAGGAGGTAAAGTTTTTCTTTGTTGCTGGTGTCAGACCCAACCATGTCCAAATATGTCTCAAAAACGGTGTGTAGAATATCTATTAGTCAAATGTGAATAAAAATATTCAGACTTATATCCTAAATAAATTTCATTAAGATACAGAAAATCAAGTAATAGCCTTACTGCACTACTTGCAAGAACTTTTATTTTCGGAAGAGGCATAAAACCCGTGTTGTTGGCTAGCGCAACGACTCCAATCGGTAAAACTGAATGTGGTTCATAACCAAAAACTGCATCAAGAGCATACTGTTGTCAGTATCAACGAGCTAGCTTCTAGGATCTAACAAGAAAACACAATAAATGGGAATGGATAACATGACTAACTACATGGAAATTGTGGTGATTAGAGATTCCATATGGAAACTTCAAGCAATTCAGTTTAACCAAACAATAAGCTTGGTTCAAATTAGTCAACATTTTTCTCTCCTGTCCTATGATATCTGTATCTCTTTTAATATATGTATGCATCTAAGCAGTTAGTACCATATTAAAGAACGCTACTTATCATCAAATTAATATTTGTCTACCACATTTAATTGAAAATTATGAAAGAAATTAAAGCTTAAAACATTTCACTAATGTTACAGTACCACCTATATAATACTATGATCACCTTGAACAAATTTAAACAAAACTATTCATTTTCAAGACTGTCAATCTGTCAGCAAGCACAAATTATTTTATGGATTTGGATTCCTAATATTTAGGGAATCACGCATTTGATACAATCACATGAAACCATCAGATCAAGATTAGACTATTCATATTCATACTTTGGCAAATCGGAGTAAAATTATAATGTTTGATCGTGCACTATCCAATGTTGATTGCGTCCAAATCCTTATTTTATCCTCCAATTTGCCCTCCCTCCCGTATTATGAGGAGCCAAACCCTTATGAATCAAGGGGAATGATGATCTCAAATAGAAGCCAAAGACTATACTTACAAATAAAATCAGGATGCTACGTTTCACCCCACGTTTCGAAAAAATTACACATGTTTTTGAAAGTGTACTTTCAGACAGTATACTTCCAAACAGCGTAAAATTTGTGTGTTTTTTCAAATGTGTGCATTCAAACTTATGTTGGGGTGGAGAAATTTTCCCCGATAAAATTATATACATAAAAAAGTTTGTCTTTCTTTCTTTTCTTCAATATGTATATATCTTCCCATTTCAAGAGACAAAAAATCAAAATTGATTTAACATTATTATTAGTTGGGTAGAAAGCACACACCATAAGCACGATTTGGATGGAAAGCCTTTATATCCTCTACATGAAGTGTGACAGGAAAGTAACTACAAGCACGCTTACATATATACCTGAAACATAGCCATTAAAAATACTTAATTTTGAGTTATAAAAACAAAAAACCAATTAAAATCAACACCGATGGTTTGAAATTTAGCTCACACATATATCATGTTATTTAAAGGATGTTACATCATCGTTCTTAGTTAAAACATCAAAATAGAGATCAAAACTATCCGATATTAAAATAAGGGACCAATTTAGCGAGTTGGTAAAAATAGAATTGCAATTATACTTTATTTTTTAGAGATTCTTAAGAAAATCCGAAGTTGTTTTATTTTAAAAAAATCAATTATAAAAAATGATTTTTTTTTAATAAACTATTTGAATCAGCTACTCACTTTTTAGATTATTTTAAGATTTTTTTTTTGTATTACAAATGAAAACTTTCAAAAGTGATTAATGTTAGAACAAGAACTTGATCTTAAAAGATTAAAGAGAATGAAATCCCATCACAAAAATAGAGGATGTTTGGCAACCAATTTCAGTCAATTATTCTAATGTCTCCAACTACATGCATTTACGTTTCGAATTACTAACAATTAACTTTCACAATGTAACAAACTACTAGTACCTCTTTGACTAGGAAAAACTGGAAAGAAAACAAGAGAAGAAAAAAAAGAGAACAAAAGCGAAAACGTACCTGGCTAATTTTCGACCAAATAAGCTGTTTTCATCAATAGGAATCACCATTAACACAAAAAGCAAACCAAAAACACTGACATAAAAAGTCACAAAAACCAAATTAATAACACCTCACCAATAATAAATAGAAGAAAAAAATGATTAAGTTAAGAAAAAAACTCACAAGAGTGCTTTGGAGAGAGGAAGGAAGAAAATTGCGAAGAATATCACTGCTCCATTGAAATGAATACCTCCAAGCCATAATGCCAAAGCCAGAACAGTTTTCAAACCGTTCGATGAAGAATCCGAAAATTTATCACTCCCTATAAACACTTTCTCCTCGGGCTCGCCGGAAAAATCCTCCGGTGCCGGCGATTCCATGCTCCCGCGCTTCATGTAGTGACGAAGGAACCGAGGAGAGTTAAGTAAATTAAAGAAAATGTTAGGGGTAAATAAGTCAAATCGAAATGTCTCGGAGTTTCCGGATTCATTTGGAAGCTTAAAAAGGGAAGTGATTGGTGACCGGTCTAAGTTATACACTGTCTACTTATTAATGTATAATAAAATAAATGAAAAAAATGTTCATTATACTATCAACCAATTTGGTCTTTGTATGGGACCAACCATTATGTATGTACGTTAACCCGACTTAACAGATTTTTTATATATATATATCTTCTAGAAAAGGTAATGTGCCACTCCATTCATGTTCATGATCAATCAATTGGATATTGAAATTCAATGATTTGATTATATAATAGAAAAAAATAGATTATGAATACGGTAAATTTAACTTTGGTTAATGTAATGTTATTGGAGTGGAACAGATATAAACTTGTTTTTTTATTAAGTAATCTTTTATATTTTAAATTGGGACATTATTGAAAAAATAAATTGCATATTAAAAACTCTTTTCTTTTAATTATTGAAAACTCCATTCCAACATGTGCTTAAAGTTGTATATATAAAAAGTGTCTAAAGTCATGTTTAATTTTTATATCATTGGTTCTAAAACGGCATATAACATTTTTAGTGATTAATTTTCATATGTACTTACATGAATTTGGCTCCTATGTACTTGAAATTCCTATGTTTATTTAAATTCGATATTTTAAATTATAAAATTAAAAATAATATTTTTTTAGACTATTTAATTAAAGATTAAATCGTCACTTGTGTCTTTAAACACGTAACCGTGTGAACTTCCTCCATGCACATAATTCAAATTTGTATTAACACATACTATATGATATTTTGTTTAATATTTTCTGGTTTATGTTTTTTTTTTAAATAAGGTGTTAAACCCCAAAAGAACAAAAAGAAATAAAAACTAAAATTTTTTAGGAAAGACAATCAAATTTTTATCGGCCAACATGATGAGAGAGGAAAATCAGGAATAATATAAAAAATATGACCAATCTAAGAAGAAAAAACATCAAATTTAGCAAAAGTATTTGCTACTTGATTGACTTCATGATAAACGTGAGATAGCTTAAAATGATCAAACTTTACAAATATATCTTTTATAAGGGTGACAAGACCATAACATAAATATCTATTAGAACAATTCTTCATAATTAAGAACACCGCTACTTGAGAGTTTGGTCTAATATCAATGTTTCAAAACCCTATGGAAAAATCTAACTCCAAACCATTATAAATTGTTCAAAGTTATGCCATTGAGATTGTGCACACTTTTAATGCATAAGAGTAGCCAAATATGAAAGCACTAGTGTGATCACGAAAAATGCTTCCACAAACTACTAATTCATTCAAGTTCTGAATTGCACCATCTCCATTGAGATCCACCCAACCATTCTTTGGATATTGTCAAACAAATCATCGTTGAGGACAAGCCGAAACACATGTCAGATGAACATGAATTAGTTGGGTATTCGATATAGACCGTCTCTTGGTACATGGCTTTGGTTGTGATCTTATTTGTGATGGGAACAACATTAGAGAATATCATATCGTTTTGAGCCTTCCGCACATTGTCCAACATTGTAGAAAAAAAGATACTCCAATCCATGTCATTGCCCTCGTAAACCCTCTTCAAGTTATCCAAGAGCCATTTATTTAGATCTGCAGTTAAAAAAACTCATTAGTCATTTTATCATGAAACCCATGATGCCAAACCTCTAACACAAGTTGAAAATCACACAAAATATGGAGGATCGACTCATTATCATTGTCATAAATCAGACACATGTGACGACAAACTCGTTGAGTGTTTGTAAGCAAACAATCGTGAACAACTTTCCACAAGAAACACCTCAAATGTTCAAGGCCATACCACTTCTAAATCCATTAAAACTTATCTTCAATCACTCTCAAATTGAGGTCTTTTACCGCATGATAAGGTCATCTAGAAGAAAAAGACCCATCAGTATCCCCACTCCAAATAACCAAATCATCGCCCCCACAGAAGAACGAGGTACGAGTATAACAAGAATGCGATCAAGGGCCTCAATTGGAATCAAGGATGTAATAGACTTTAACCAAGGTAATCTACTAGAATCTCCTAGTGAACACACAATTCTCTCCAAAAATTTGATCCCAACTTAATCACATAAACTTTGGGTATACTAGTCAAACCACGTTTATACTTATTGTTGATGACTCTGACCCAAAAAGCTTCAGGGTTCAAACAAAGGTCCCATACTGCCATGACCAAAGAAGTGTTGTTAATGTCTCGCACCATTCTTAGCCCAAGACCATCAAAGTATTTGAGAGTACACACCTTATCCCAAGAAACAAAATGGACTTTCATGTTATTTTCAGAATCTCCCCACAAAATGTTTCTACACTTCTTATCAATTGCTTCACAAATAGATCTAAGCAGGTAAACATATTGCATCACACAGCTTAGAAGCGCTTGGATAATTGACTTCGTTACAATGAGTCTTCTTGTAAAAGATCGCCTTCCACCCACTAAGACTCTGGTCAACCTTATCCAAGATGAAGTGAAAAGAGCTTCTTCTAACTCTATTATGAAAAACGGGAACTCCCAAGTACATTCCAAGATCACTTGTTATTTGAAATTGAGACACCTCACAACTTGTTGCTTTATATTTCGAGGGACATTTTTAGAGAAGTACATTTTTGTTTCTTCTAATATATATCTTATAGTTCATGTTTGAACTATAGTATTTGTGAGCAAAATTTTGTTTGAGGGATATGTCTCTCGAAAACTAATTCGTTTTTTTAAGCTTGGGATTTAAAAATAAAATACACACCCCCGAAACAAATCAAAAAATTAGAAGGAACATAATTTACTTCAACTATATATATTCATTCACAAAAATTGATTCTACAACAATGGATAATGCATGCCTTTTATAGTCTTGAAAAACAACTAACCTTCTATGCTAAGGAATTATAAAAATGATGATGTATTTTTAAGGTAATTAAAATCGAACAACAACACAATTTGTTCTACATTGCAAAAATGGGGATTTTTGTAAAAGAGAACAACATATATTTTTTATCTACTGCATAAGAAGAAGTGCATAGTTGTTGGTGTTGGTTCATTTAAGAGTTTTCAAAAGAAAACGAGAAAATTACGGTACAACCTCCCAAATTGGCCAAATTGTCAATTTTTACCGGTTTTCTGAATTTTATCTGATTTTTTGTTTGTTTTGATACCGATTGTATTACACAACTATTTTCAAGGGTTATTGGAGCAGCTAAGTAACTTAATTAGTAAGAGAATGCAATCTTATCTCTTTATAAAAACTATGTAGTCTAGTTGTATGAAATAAGTAAGAGAATGCAATCTTATCTCTTAATAAAAACTATGTAGTCTAGTTGTATGAGGCAGTGCCTCTTAATTGTAGTGCAAACATAATTTTTCTTTGTGACCAAGTGTGTGGTTCAAATTGCTTCTCAATCTTTTAGTTACTCCTTGATTTAATTATCAACATTGCCTCCATTAAATCAAGCTTTCAATTTTATCATTCCAAACATCTTTTTTAACTTGTAAAATAATTATCTCTAAAGGCTTTGTAAAAATATCTGCAATTTGTTCTTTAGTGTGATAGTACTCGATCACCACTTCTTTTCCAACAACTAATTATTGGATCTTGTGAAATTGAATATCGATGTGTTCGGATTGTCCATGGAAAACGAGATTCTTAGATAGTGCAATAGTCGACTTGTTGTCACAAAGTATCTCTGCAAAACTATTTTGCTTTTAGTGCATCACTTCTAAAATCCTTTTTATCCATATTGTTTGTGTATCAAAACTTGTTGATGCTATATACTTAGCTTATGTTGTATAAAGTGCGACAATTGGTTGTTCCTTTCGACCACGATATTGCATCAGTGTACAAATGAAATGCATACCCTAATATGCTTTTTCTTGTTTCTATATCTCCAGTTGAATCACTATTTATGTATCCAATAAGCTTCATATCACTATTATTAGCATAAAAAATTCTTTCGACCAGAGTACCTTTGATATATCCCAAAATCATTTTTGCTCTTTGCACATGACTATCGTGTGGCTCTTCCATGTATCTACTAAGCAATCTAACTCTGTATTCTATATCTGATTTAGTTGCAGTCAGATATCTCAGGCTTCCGATCAAAATTTTATATAGGGTTGAATCTACCTTGTCAGCTTCAACTTTTCTTCAACAGGTGTGAAGTTTGGTTTTGAATTTTGCATCTTGAATTTCTTCGGAACATCTCATAGACATAAAATAAGAACTTCTCATAGATCAATGAACTTGATATATAATGTGTGGTCACTTGGACATCTCTGAAAATCATTATGCAAAAAATAAGACTCAATATTCTTATTCCATGCTCTTGGTGCCTACTTCAAGCCATATAATGTGTTCACCAGTCTATAGGCTTTATCTTTTTTTCCTCTGACTACATATTTTGTATGTTGTTCAACATTTACTTCTTCTTCCAAAGTACCATTAAGAAATGCTAAATTAACATTAATTTGATGTATTTTACAATTGTTTTGAGTCGAGACAGAAATAATCATTTGATTTGTATCTAATTTTGCAACATGAGCACATACCTCACAATAATCAATATCTAGTTTTTGTTTTTATCCTATAGTTACCAACATTGCTTCAAAACAGTCAATTTCACCCCGTGATGTGTACTTTGTCTTGTACACCCACTTCATTCATATATATTTCTTGTCAACTTATAATTTTGTCAACTTTCGTATTTTGTTCTTCCCAATCGCATTAATTACTTCATTCATGGCTTTTCTCCAACTCTCATCACTCGATGCTTCTTCAAAAGTAATTGGCACACAATTTACAAATAAAGCAAAGTTGATTATTTTTTTTTATGATGGGTCGTTATCGTTGCCCAAAACATAATCCTCCAATATGGTTGGTAATCTACATTGCCTTGGTTGTCTATTGGATATTACTGGCTAACCGGATGTTGGATGTCCATGTTCATTCTCCTCTTCATAATCATTTGAAATCCGTATCGGATCCTTTAATGACTTTTAGGATCAATCCCATATTCCTCCTTCATCAAATGTCACGTCTCAACAGATTAACACCTTATTTATCTCCTGATTGTAAAGCTTGTAGGCCTTTGAGTTTGAATTATAGCCCATAAAGATTTGGCCTTTATCATCTAATTTTATTTTGAGTTGATCAGGTGCACTAGCATATGAAAAATTTCCAAATACTTTGAAGTGTCAAATTGAGGGTCTTCTTCCACTCCATGCTTCCTTGAGAGTCATCTCTAGGACGCTTTTTGTAAGACACCTGTTTAAAATATAAATTGCAGTAGCAACTACTTCCACCCAAAATTCATTATGTATTTCCTTGGCTTTCAATATGCATCTCACCATGTTCATAATTATTATGTTATTTCTTTCAGTTGCTCCAATATGTCGAGGTGTGTATCTTGTTGTTAATTAATGCTCAATATCATGTTGTTCAAAGAAATTTGCACCAGTAAGGTATTCTTGTCTTTTGTCGATTCAGAGTGTTTTGATTCTGCAAGCACTTTGTTTCTCTACAAATGCATTAAATGTCTTATGGGAGCATTTCTACTTCAAAAAATATATCCAATTATTTTTGCTAAAATTGACAATAAAAGTAATATAATACCTTCAACCACCAGATGTTGGTATTTCTACTAAAAACATGTATGAATGAATTATCTCCAGTCATACCTTCGCCCTCCAAGATCTTCCATTTGTAATTGATTCTCTATGTTTCTTTCCAATTTGGAAAGTCTCATATACACCATTTGAAATATTCACAACAGACAAACTAGAAACATTTTTTTTTCGTGACAAGTAATTCAAGACAGAAAAATGAAAGTGATCAAATCTCATATAACATAACCAATCATCATGAGGAATTATAGAACTCAAGCAAGGAAATATTTCATGTTAAATTTTCAAAAGAGAATAGGCAGTTAAGTATCATTCTTACCTTTGTGATAAATGTGTCACTTTTTACAATCAACGTGCAATTATCGTTGTGAATCTACATATTGTAGCCATTCTTTGACAGTTTTCCCATACTCAATAGATTGTGATGAAGACCAGAAGCATAGAAAACATCACCAATAAAGTTTTGTGATCCATCTTTTAACTTGATAGTAATTTGACGTTTCCCCAAAATTGAAATGTTTGAATTGTTTTCGAATTTCACGGTAGATCTTATCGTTTCATTTAGAGAAGAAAATAATTCATTTTTTCCACACATGTGATTACTACACTCAGTTTATAGATACCAAATATCTTCATCTACCGAAAAATTATTACTTATTAAAAACAAATTTTGTTAATTTTCAAAACTCTCCCTAGTATTTTGATACAAATTCTCTGCCATATTTTTATGATGTCGGTATTTGCACTTTGCTATTTTATGCCCAAATTTTCCACAATAGAAACAACTATAATTTATTGTCTCTTGATTGTAGTCATCTCTTCCTCTACCACAATTGGTATGGATAGAATTGTTTATGCTTCTTCCTTTATTTGATGGATATAAATTATTTTCTCTCCATTGAAATTGCCACATCCTCTTCCTGTAAAATTTCCTCGACCTCTGCATCTATAGTTTCATCTTCCGCCATTATTGAAATATTCATGACCTCTACATTCTCTCATTTGACTTGATTCAATAATATTGTTGAGATTCGCATGACTTTTCAAAGCTTCTTCTTTTACTTTTTCAATTTTCTCAATATTATGTTCATATGACTTTCAATACTTCATTGCAACTCTGCTACTAACAAAGTGTCAGTGTTGTGGGACACTATTATCGTAGTCACAACATGATCAAACTTCATTGACGTGATGTGTAGAATTTTCTCTACCACTTTGTTATCTGAAATATCTTCTCTATACATTCTCATCTTATTCACTAGATTTGTAACATGAGATATTGCTCTACTGTTTTAGAACTAGATATTTCATATTCTCTTTGTAGATATTGCAATTTTAATTTATAGGCCTTCTCAACATCTTTATGTGACAACTTCACTATGTCTCACGCTTCTTTAGCAGTTTTGGCATTCATTATTGTGTCAAAATTGAGTAATCCATTCCTTGATGTATCATGTAAGTGTCATTTAGTCTCTTCTCTGAGCAGTTTCATTGGCTCTTTGTTGTAACTATGACTCCAAAGCTACAGATATTATGATTTTTCATATGTCTTGTCATCAAAAGTTATCAATAACGGAAATATAAATTTGCATCTAACTTAGGACTGGACCATACGGTAGTATAATGGAACTCACTTGCTTTGGTACCAATTTGATATTTGTGTGACATAAAAGTAAAATACACAGTCAGGCGACCAGGTATGTGATTGAAGTTGCTTCTCAAATCTTGTAGTTACATCTTGATTTGATTACCAACATGGTTCATTAACTAAACAATATAGCACGGTTTCAGATTGAGCTACAATCCAGAAATATGTAAGGCTTGTTCGAACATAATCTCAGGCATTATGAATTGTTGAACGGTTCCAATAAATTTCCACACTTCTCGTCGGTTCAAGCGCAACCGCCAACCGTATTTTCCACAAACAATCGCCACGTGTGATGTAAGAGAAACCATTTGGAGAGTCAAGTACATTATCATTACAATTAACTCATATTCTACGCCAATACTAGTGATCTAGATGAACCTACTCAACCTCAACGGCAATGGAGCCAAGGTATATTTGTTAAAGAGGTCACTTTATAGTTTAAAATAGTTCCCTAGAAAATGGTACAAGAGATTTGATAGCTTTATGATCGAGATTGACTTCAATAAAAATGAGCATAATAGTTGTGAGTGGAAGTTAAGTCAAGATGGAGCATGTTAACTTTTGAGTTAGCAACATTTGATGCCTTAAGAACTTTGTGTTATTAGTTTGGGAGCTAGTAAGGGTAGTTGTTGTTTAGGTGAATATAAAGTTTAAATATAAATAATGGATTTTAGGAATTGAATCAAACACAAATACATTCCCGAAATTCCTTGAGTTACAACAACATATGTTGAGAGTAGTTATAACTAACTTTGTCAAAATAATTATATTTGAAAATTGGGTTGTTAAAAAAACAGAGTACAAAATAAATACATTAACCGATTCAAATATGTGATTTTATTCTGTTTTTTTCAAACAATTTTCAACTCAAGGTTTTCATATCCAGCTTGAACCTTGTGTCGTTCAAAAAGATCTTGAAGTGCTTCAATAAACTCACTATGTACTTTGGCAACCTAAAATCAAAGAAAAAACAAATAAAAGATAAATAATGTTACATCATAGATAATACATCATAAATCAATACTTAAATATCGTTTGAAACTCCAAAGATTATGTATAAATATATATAAAAGATTTAATTTATATACACAATTAGCATAAAAAATTTGTATATTATAATATTAAATTATTAAAAATGTTTTATTTTTATGATAAAGAGTTGAAATGTGCTACAATTACATACATATAATAAATACCTGATCGCTGGTTGGTTGAGGAGTTTTCTCTAGCTGAATTGGTCTACCCACTACCACGTACAATGGATTCTTGAATGGTACAGGAGTTCTAAGAGGAGAATAGATAGCATTATTAGCAACCGATTACTCTATTAAAAAAAAAATTAAGATACTGACACAATATATTTGTAAGTCAAACTGTATTTAAAATGGATTGTTTTAAGAGATAATAATATAAGGTGATGACATAAAAATGATAGAACTTACAAAAATAAATTAAAATGTATTGATAATAAAAAATTCTCTTAGTTGTGACAGTTGTAGGAACCCTTCAATCCTTCATGATCCATCAATAACTATTAGGCATCGATACTAATACGTTTGTCTTTCCATTTTTTTTATAAAAATAAAAGAAAATATAAAATTTTGTACTTCTTTCAAGAAAAGTTATTTAATTAGTACAAAAAGATAAAAAAATATAAATAAAAGACTAACCAAAGAATAAAACTAACAGGAAGAAAATATTATACCAAATGATAAATTTGTAAATAAATTGTTTAAATAAATGGAATATTTAGAAAGAAAAAAATAATATCTTTATAATAATATAAAAATTAAAAATATATTATTTATTTTTTTCACTTGTCTCCTCTTCTTAAAGACATTTTATTTTCTCTCCTCTAAACTTTCAAACCGAATCTAAATCAATAAATGTATATATTACTAATTAATTTAACATTCACATTTTTTAGTGTCGACCCAACATACTTGAATGCAAAAAATAAAATTTAAGAAGAAATCTTTTTAATTTTAATAACATTTTATTAAAAAAAATATATATTATATCTTTGTTATCCATTACTATAATTTTAAAACCATAACTATTTTAGCTAATATAATTTTTTGTTATATAGACAATAGAGGAGTTTGGCGAATTTATAACAAAGAGGGTCAAATAATTAAGTAATTATTCATATTAAAATTATACATTATTTTATCATAGAAAAAGTATGACTCGTAATAAAATACATTGACATAGAGTTATTGTCCACAGACTGATTTTAAAAGTAATTTAATAAATAAATAAATGCATTTAAGTTTTTTTGTTATTTTAAAAGTAATATAAATAAAAAACCAGCATATTTTAAGTGCAAAAACATAATTTGATTTTCAACAAATTTTATTTTTAATTTTTATTTTTATTTGCAAAAACATAATTTTATTTTTATTTTCTGTTGGTCATGGGAAGAAGGGTGAATTTGAAAAGTTTCGAAAGTTTTTAAATCTGGAAATTTTTTAAATAAGGATTACATTTCGAAAATTTGGAAAGCTTCGAAAGTTTCCAAATATAGAAAGTTTCGAAATTTTCTAAATATGAAAAGTTTCAAAAAATTTCTATTTCAAAAATTTTGAAGTGTTTGATAGTTTCGAAAATTCTGGAATTTTCTATTTCAAAAGTTTCGAATTGTTCGAAAATTCTGAAAATTGTCATTTCAAAACTTTGGAAACTTTCGAATATTTTAGAAATAATAGGTGAAAAAAATGATAAGATAAAAAAATTAAAAATTTTATAAAGAACAAAATTATATTTTTACATTGATTTAGGGGGTATGCAGGTCGAATCCTCCTTAAATTTTCTATCTAAAATGAACAATTAAAATCTTAACCTTTAAAAAGTGGTTTATTCTATATTGTTTCATCTCATTCAATCAGTCCATTTAATAAAACTCAAACTTTAATGAAGCAATATGGCATAGAAAATAAATACGTACCCAAATCTTCCCCAAAATATCAATGGAAAAATCTTCATAGACCTTGCTATACTCTGAATTAACTTACCAGGAGCTTTCCACCACTTATAAATATTTGTCTACAAGAAAATGAAAAATAAATAAAAATAAAAATAAGCAAGATCAAACTATCTAGGTATATATATATACTTCGATTTTATTATTTAATAATGAAGCTGAGATTAAATTATATATTATATATACCTGGCCAAAGCAAAAAACTGGAACAAGGGGGTGACCCATCTCCATTGCTAGTCGGACAAATCCTCTTCTTTCTTTAAGATATACATTCTATATATATGCAGTTTATATACTTCTTATTAGGAGAAAAATCAATGGTGTGAATTATAAAATCTAAGAGTCCAATATGCAATTACTCTAAGAGCATTTGCTACCCATCTAAATATTTCTATAGAAATATTATATCAGAAGTGATATCTATACAATATAATAAAGCAAAGATGATAATTTGGCCAGTTTGACAGTGTCAGCTAAACAGAGTTTTAAAAATATATCAAGTTTCTATGAATAGAAATATCTCTTTTTTAGAATAAAATTAAACTTATGTATACGACTTTGTACATGGTCAGTTGAAAAGTTAAAGGCCAATTAAAAAAATAAAAGAATAAAATACACTACACCGTTACTTGACATTTAACAGTTGAGAATTTAGTGGCCAGAAGAAAAATAACAGCAAAATACAGTCAATCACACCACTACTTTGACAATTTTTTGAATTGTTTTTTAAACATTACTTTAGCAAACCACCGTTTCAAATTAATTTAATTAAAAAATTTATTTTATTTTACGAATTCTTTTAATACTCTGTTAACCGTCTATCTTCAGTACTCTCTCATTTCTTGTGTCTCTCTTATAAATATCATTCATATTATATCTGTATACACAATTCTTTTACTTTTTCTTTTTCATATTTATCCAATGTCTAAAACAAAAATAATATCTTATTGCTTCAATTTCTCCATCAGATGCTTCAATTTCTCCAAGAGATGAGTCATGGAATTTAGTTGTTAGAGTTGTGCGAATGTGGTTTCTGTCTTGATTTCCTCAACGTCAAACAAAACTTTTATGCAATGAAAATAGTAATGAGATTAATATTCGTAAGCTTTTATTTCTTGATATGTATTTGTTCTCGCGTCTAGCAACTTTCTGGAGTATATGTTCACACGAATTACTTAAATGGTAAATTTTTTTCAATCTATCATTGTTATTTTATTTTATTTATAAAAAAAATTACCATTTTGTTATGTATATATATTTTGTATTGTTTATGTTTCTTAATTTTGTCTCAAAAAATTGTAAATGTGTATATGTATATTTCTATCCTCTTATATAACATTTGTTTTAATAACTCCGATTTTAAATTCACTCAAAAATAGCCAACAAATTGTACATTTATATATTTATATTTCTATTCTCTTATACAAGATTTGTCTTAAAAACTCCGATTTTAAATTCTCTGCTGATGTCCGTCCTAATGATTTTGATCGTAAGTTGTCTAATAAATGGTGTTGGCACACAGTTGTATTAAATAAAAAATAATAATTTATTTAAGTAAATATAAAATTTATTTAGGCTTCTTAGCCATGAATTCAATTAAATTTAAGAGAAAAATAATAATTTATTTAAGAAAATATAAAATTTATATAGGAATTAAAGAAACGAATTAAAGAAACAATTCATTTCATCGATTCATTGAAAATAATGGTTTTTTAAACTTCAAACACTATTTTAGCAAATTTAAAAACTACTATACTATACATTTTATATTCTAAATTTATTATTAAATATCACACAAATTCAAAAGAATTCAAAGCATTCATGAAAGATTAATGAAGACTAACATTCATGAAAGCATTCAAAGATAAAAGATACTCATAGTTTTTATGTGTATTGTAAGTTTTTATTTGTAACGGAAAAATTATTTTTCTTTAGTATTTTGTGAGTAGTACTAAAATGAAAGATATTTTGACACTTTATACAGCAAAATTTATATGAATTATAAATGTCATGTATTTCATATAAATAACATAGGTTGAATAATAAAAATAAAAATTCATTTTTAAGTTTTTTACTCATCTTTACATTTACTAATTTACTTATTTTATATATGTTCATGTCCATTATTTTAAAAATTCTTATTTCATCTAATCTAATTATTTAATTTTTTTTAATAATTATTGTTTTTATTTGTTTAAAATTAAAAATATTGTTTTATAATAAATTTTTTGTAAAGAAAAAATATTATTTGTAGAATTCATAAAATAAGGCATGGTATTGGAGTCATACTTTTTATCAATAACATTGAGCGTATAAGAAAGTAGTTTTTAAGTTAAGTTATAATTAGATTTTTTTTTATTGTAAATTATTTTTTTAAAGTAAACTTATTTTTTTAATGTTAATAAAATTTATGAAATTTAATATATATATATATATATATATATATATAAACTAATATAACAATTTATTTATTAAAATCGTTGTTTACGTACGATATACGAGGTTACAAAGTAGTTTTTTTAAAGAGAAAGTGATGTTTGTAATTACTTGAAAATTTAAAATTATTTTTTCAACACAAATTTATTTCTTTAACATGTAGCTAAGAGCGTATGTTTGAAACAAAAGATCCCTTACTTTTTTTTGTTTTCAAATAAATAAACGATTATTATTTTTGGCCAATTCTATTGGATTATACAAATATGTGAACTACCACTCATTAACACAAATTTAAAATTTCTGTTTCAATATATAAATGTAAATTGAAAAACTTAAGTTAAATTTTTTAGAACACATGTATTTTAAAAATTTTAATTTTAATTTTTTTTGAAATATTTGTGTTCTAAAAATTTTAAATTTTTTAGAACACAACTAACTCGGAAAATTTAAAATAAATTTTTTGATACACAATTTTTGAAATAATTTTATTTTAAAATTTTAATATGAATCAGAATATATTTGAAAAGTTTTTTGATAGGTAAATGAATTTTATTTTTGTATTTTATTATTTGAAAAAAATAGTTATGTGTATCAAAAAATTTAAGTTAAATTTTCTGAAACATGAAACACAAACGTGTTCTAAAATATTTAGAATTTAAATTTTTTAAAATATTTTTTCTGTCGTAGAAAACTCAATTTTTAAAGTTTTTGGAAAATATTTAAATATAAAAATCTTAATTTAAATTTTCTAATACACATTTTCACGTTTGAATTTTTCTTTTAAAATTAATATATTGAAAAACTTTTCAAAAGTTTTTTATTTTATAAAACAGAATGTGATTTTAATTTATTTTTTAATATAAAGATAAAACAAGATTTTTATTAAAATGTAGGAATAAAAGTATAAACATAAAAATATTGGATTAAATTTTGTAAAAAAAGATGTACCTCACAACCATGCTCCATAAAAAGTGTTTCTCGTGTTCCACCGGGTACTATGATGCAACTATAGCCAGATGCCAACAAAGAAATAACATTTTGCTTGGTGACTGATGAAAACCCCAACCATGTCCATATTTGTCTCAAAAATGGTATGTAGAAAGCCTATTCATAAATTACAAAGAATTCTTTAATAACTTCATTAATTAAAAAGATTCGCAAGTAAAACTTAAAAAAAAGTAAAATTCTTACCGCGCTGCTAACAAGAAATCTTATTTTTGGAATACGCATAAAGCCTGTGTTGTTATGAAGCGCAAAAGAGCCAAATGGAAAAACTGAATGTGGCTCATAGCAAAAAACTACATCAAGGGACAACAAATATTATTTTAACTTCACATTGAAATTCCAAAAATTGAGGTCAAACAAAACAATATGCTAACTATTTACTTTGTGTTAGGAAAAATAAAAACTATCTTCTTTGTTTATTTTAAATACTTTCTTTTATTCATAAATAAATAAGCGACTATTAAAGGTAACTATTCTAATAAAATAAAACGCATCATAAATGATAAATTTTTATTATTTTAGAAAATACAAATTATTTTATATTTTAAAAATGTTTTATCTTCTTGTTAGCAAGTAAAATTAAATATAAAATATAAAATATTTTACGAAATACACAATTGACTTAAAATTGTGTAAATCCTATTTGAGAAATATAACTTTGTCAAGTTTAACCAAGAAATTATTTAATTCGGCTTATTTAGTAAAAAATAAAGTAAAAATTTGTTATTAAATAAATTATATTCCTATTTATGAAGGTCACATTTTATTTTTACAATTTAATAAGAAAATAAACTTTATGAGAGCATGCTAATTTTTTTTGCAGAGAATGTAAATAGAAAGTTGAATAAAAGTGTAACATTTAGTTGGCCAATATGGTCCCCTCACACATTCTAATTCTGATATACAAGTTAAACTTGGAACAGCCCTCATCGAGACTCCAAAATGGTTGATAAGGAAATGGTGATATCAACTCTTTTTTTCCTGAAAAAACAAGTTCACAGGATCGATCGACCAACCAATCCGAAAGGAGAATAATATCCTTACTCATTTTCGTTCTACATAAATTGGGTAGCTATAGAAATTTTCAAATATTTATTATGTAATCATATAGTTATGGTTATATTTCATTTAAAAAAAATAGTTATTGATATATATTTACAATTTTTCTTAATGTTTTTAGAGGTTCTATTCAAATTAAAAAATTAAAGTATCAATAAAAAAATACAACTTAATAATTATTTTAATATATTATATTTTTATTGAATGAAATACCAAAAATTCAAATTACTTTTTTTAAATTCATTAAAATAAATAAATGATAAATTAAATAACATTTAAATACAACTTTAAGATAATATTAACTTTATAGCTATTTAAAAAAGAGTCTTTCTTCTAATATTTTTTTAAGTAAATTCATAACTTTCAAATATATTATCAAATAATCACAGTTTAAAATAAAATAATCACATATTCTTAATTACATTTTTTCATAACTCTTAAAGATATTACTAAATAACATATCAAAAGAAAAATCAAATAACAATATTGTTAATTATTTTTATTTTGTCAAAACAAACTTATTATCTTATGACATTTTTTCTTTGCGAACTCACTCGCTAGCTAAATTTTTTTATTGAACCCAATAAAATTTGATGCGATGAACTCTTTCATCTACAATAAATCAAATCTTATTAAATTTAGATATTATTTGATTCTATAGATTTTTTTAATTAATATATCATAATTATTATGAATAAATAAAAAATTAAGACTAATAATTTTAGTTGAAGTCTAAAAAAGTTTAGTGCAGTTAAAAGTCTCAATTGAGGTGAGTTACTATACAAAATACTATAATTTTTAATTTTAACCGATCATTTTTTTCTTAATGGTTATAATCTCACTATATTTTTTTCACATTTAGCTGTGGTGTTTGGATACTATCCTACACTTAATTATGTCTCTATCTCTCCTATGTTTTTTCTCTCTTTTTATTTTTATCATTTTTACAAAAAAAACAAACTCTCAAATTGTTTTTGTTTACTGTATAGATATGGAGGTACATTAATTTTGTTTGAGAGACATCTGACTGAGTATTAAATTCGGGGATAAGAATCTCTTAACTAACTTTGAAGAGTGAAAGTCACCTTATTTACTTCTCTTTCAATTATTTTACATCTTTCTCTTTTTTTTCTTCCTAATATCACCTAAATGTAAGAACCCAAAGTTAGGGATCCAAATATAAATTTGGTCATATATCTTTAGGGTTTTAAAAGAGTCTAATAAGTAAAAAAAACTGTCCTTTGCCATTTCAACAACAAACAGCAGAAATATTTCTTTTATTATTATTATCATTAGTAAATTAAATAATTTTAAAAGAGAAAAATATATGCACGTAAAACATAATTTAAAATTTCACAAAAAAAAACATAATTAAATATTGTAATTAATTGTTTATAGCTTAATTAATACAAACCATAAGATCGATTAAGATGGAAAGCTTCTGCGTCCTCTACGTGAAGTGTGATAGGGAAATAAGTGCAGACATGTTTGCATATGAATCTGAAATATAGAGAAAACATGTTTGCATCAATTGAAATAATTAAAATATTCTATATCTAAAAAATAAAATAAAAAAGTAAACTAACATATAAAAGACATCACTAAATTTTACAAAAGTAAGCATATAAACTTTTGACATAACTATAATAAAAATTAAATATTTATAATAATGTAATAATTACGGGACTATAGACATTGAATATCAATTAAGTCCATTATTATAAAATATTAGTAATTAATATTGTAAATAATTTGTTAAAGACGAGGAATGAAAATGAATTTACCTGGATAATTTAAGGCCCAATAGACTATTCTTGTCCACAGGAAGCACCGTAAAGAGCATCAGAAAGGCAATAACCCTGACATACAAAATGTAATTTCCTACTTACTACCATGTATTAAAAAAAAACAAAAAGAAGAAAAGAAAAAAAGAAAAAAAAACAAACCAAGGTGATAATGAGAGTGGAAGGAAGAAGAGAGAGAAGAGTATGAAAGCAAGATTAAAATGAATTGCTCCGAAACAGAGTGCCAATGCTACAACAGACTTCAAACTGTTACGTGTTTGGGCGTGTTCCGCATTTTCTCTTCCCAACACTTTTTCCATGTCTTTGTTTTGTTCGCTCAGTGTGTAGTAGTAATTGGTTTTGCTTTATAGGAAATTGAGTCCATATCGTTTCACCTTCAATCTTTTCTTCCTCTACTCCTTATTTATTTCTCATAGGATAGGATTGTAATTTCTTATAAACCCACGTCTATTTAAGGGGTTTATTTTGTTTTTTTTACCAAAAAATGATATATGTCAATTCTCAGGGATACAATCAGAGATATCTTACAATTAGAGATATCTTAATTATTGACTCCGATCTACATGGAGGGGGTAAAAAAATTTATAATTTAGAAGGTCCAAAAAACTAAGCCTCCTAAAATTTTGTGGGCTTATATGACCACCTTTTCAAAAATAGAATCAATTTTTTTTTTCTCAAGAAACAAAATTTTTGATTTTTTCACCTATAAAAAAATTTTGATTTTTTTCGAAAAATTTCGGTTTTTTTTCAATAAAAAATTTTTATTTTATTTTCGATAAATATTTTGTATTTTTGTCACAATTTTTTGAGAAAAAAAGTATTTTTTTCGATATTTTTTCGAATAAAACAATTTTTTTTTTTAAATTTTCAAAAAAAAATCTGAAAATTAACAAAATATTGGGGATCTATAAGCCCTTTGAGCCCCCTCCCTTAAGCCCCGTGAAATGATGAGCCGAAATTTTGAAAAAATTATTTTAATAGGGACCTAATATTAGGGGTTTAATAAGAAAAAAATTTAGAGAGCCTTAGAATTGAAGGCTTTTTTTGACAGCTCTAGATACAATAAATCACTCTCATGTCCAATGTGAGTTAAATTTTAGTGATATTTATTATTTATTTAAAATTAAAAAAAAATCACCGACGGAATTAAGTGAATGAGATTAACTAGTTAAAGAACTTCAATGATCACCGACGGAATTTTTAATTATTAGAGTCCCGTTCATTTGAGATTAAGATAGGCATGATAATGGAGTGGAGAAATGGCAAAATTTTTAGCATGTGTGAAATTTAACTTCAATTAATATTTATGACGGAATTTGGGTTTTGACGATCAGTTCATATATATAATAATAAATTTAAAAATTATGTCAATTATAATTAATATATAAAATAATTATTATTAAATAATAATAATATTAAAAAATATTTTTTAGAAAGATGAAATTATAATTTTTAATATTTAAAAACATATTAAATATACTTAATATGTACATATATATATATATAATTTAAAAATTAAAATAATATTACTAGTGGTAAATTCGTGTGGGTGGATATTAACAGATCAAACTCGTTTTAGGATCCAAATTCTAATTTTGCGAAAAATCCACACTTGCATCCAATCAAAATAGATTTTATTAGCTCAAATTAAGTCAGACGCAGGTGAATACCTATACGTACAGATTATGTATTTAAATATATAAATCATTTAAGAAAATAAATAACATTAAAATAATAAAAATCCAAAAAAATCAGAATAACAACCATCTTCATCATTTCCTTCAAGCATTTTTCTAAAAAACAAATTTAATAAATCTTCGTCATTTTACTCTTAAAACTAACCCTCAATCCATCAATCGCATCAAAAATTAAATCATATGTTACACAAGAAAATCAGATCTCTTTTTAAAAATATGCCCAATTTCCCTGGCCACACCATGAGATTTTTCCCTGACTTATATGGAGAATCATTTAAGTCATTTATTAATTATAAACATCACATCATATTAGTATGTGTCACATCAACATAAGAAAAATAAAAAAATCTAATTTTAAAATTTGATAAAATTAAGAAATTAAAATTACTAATTTAAAAATAAAGAAATTAAAATCTAAAAATTATTAAAATAAGAAGATTAAAATTGCAAATTTTTTTAAAAAAATATATCTATATATATAACTCAAAAATAATACAAATTCAAAGTCGTTAAAACTATTAGATATAAAAATTATTTAGAGTTAAATATAAAAATTAGTTATAATTAATTTCTAAATGATTAATTTGTTAAGTTTCCAATAACTCTTAAGACATGATCTGATATATTCATTATATCTTTTTTCATTCAATCAATATTAAATTTATTTTCAATTTAAATCTTTTTTTCTTCATAACTTTTATAAGACTCTAATATGCTATCGAAAAAAATTGCTTAATATTACAAATAGCATCTTCACAAAAATTATATTATTGGACAACCACTCTTATTTTTGGTCAAAAAGTGCACTATAGACATTTTCACTTGTTCATAAAATTTGTTCATAAAATTTGACACATATTACATTGAGATATTCACCGTTGATCCTCTTGAGACATATAATAGTATTTTATCAAAAAAATATTTCTATTAACTCATCATTTTGAAACATCTAAATGATATTTCAACCACCGCGTAAGCAAAAAGAAGAAAAAGAGAAGCAAAAGAGTGTGGAGACATACAAGATATCTTGAAGATGACGATGATGAATTATTTTGACAATAACTATAAAAGGTAGAATAATATAGTACTTCTACGTCTACATGGAGGTTTACTTTTTATTTTTTTTAGTCAAATTGACATTTTAACTTTTATCTGCAAAGACAATTGATGACTAAGACAAACTCATTCTTTATAGATACATGTCTACTCATGAAGAAAATAAATGGCTAATAAAATTCATTTTTTATTTTATTTTATTAAGTTTTAATTTATATCTATAAAAATAATGAATAGTTAAATAAAATTATTTTTTAGCTTGAAATTAGAACTCATAAATAGAGTACCAGAAAAGAAAGAGTAAGTAAAAAGTAAAAACACACTACATAAAAATTCTTTTAGAGATGGTTGTGAGTTTTTAGTTTTTGATTTTGAAAGTCAATTTCAAAATTAAAATATGTTTGGGTAAAATGGGATTGAATGAATTTTTTACTTAATTTCAAAATAGTTTTTTCTTAAAATTCAAAAATAAATAAATAAAGTTTTATAATTATTATTTTTATTTTAAAATTAACATATCACCTTATATAGACATAAACACTTACGAGTGTAATTAAGGGGTGACCCATAGATACTATGGTCATCTTAACTTTTTAACTTTCTTAAATATACCCATAAATAAAAAATGAAACTCAATATAAAATGAAGAAGAAAAAAATGTACTAAAAGAATGAAATGTTATATTTTATTTATAAACAAATATTAGTAATTAGATAAATTATGTTTGAAATCGAGACTGCATCCAGATTTTTCTACTTGAAACTCCTTCAACATCCTTTAGTTCAGCAAGTGAATTACCTTCATTGAAAAAATGAAAAGTAGATAAAAGATAAGATCTATATTTAATCATTTCTCTTTTTTATTTATCTACTTGGTTTGGATTAGCTGTCTAATGTGATATTTTAGAACTTGACAATATTTTAACAAATTCAAAGCATAGATATCTAGTGATGTACAAAACAAGTAAGGCTAACAATATATTTTTCAATACATTTTTTTTTTATCAGTTAAAATTCATAAAAGACTCAAAAAATTCATATAAGATTTACATGATTTAGTAGAATATATAAATTTTAATCAATCAAAATTAATATATTAAAAAATATACATTCAAACATGTGTTGATAACACTTCTCAAACCAGTAATAAAATGCTCTACATAAAACCTTCGAAATTAGGTGCTATTTTCAAGTTTGAGTTAAGCAAACGTTACATGACTTTAACATCAACATCCAAGTACTATTTTCTTATTTTTGGATCTTTAATTTTTTAAATATTTGACTTTTGTTTTAAAATTTTGATTTTTAAAAACATGCATTAAATATATTTTACTTTTAATAGATAAATAAACTAAAATTATATAAATTTATTATTTTTTAATATATTTATCGAAGACTAAAATAGCTAAATTTAAAGAACAGTGGGGAGTAGAATATAGCCCATCCTTGATTGACATTGATTTTTCTGAATCAAAAAAGAAATTGTTTTAATTCGCCCCCACAGTGCTCTGCAAGTAGGTGACTTTAATGAACAAGCCTCCAAAACAACACCATCCTTTAATTAAGACAACAAAGTATATTATACTACTAATAACATTTTTTTTTTTCTTTAGGTTCCATTTTTTTTATATAAATTTTCATAAATTCTCTCTATAAAAAATAATCCTATTTAAATTATGTAAAAAATAATTTTATTTAAAATATATCGAACATTAAATATAAATATTTTTTTCACTTACACTTAAATTCAAATTCTTTATATTGTAGAATTCTACTAGACCCAACCCAAATTGATATACTAGCTGCATTTTATATCATTGATTAAAATGTAAATAGGTGGGAATGTGTATTAAAATAATTTAATTCATGCATACGTTAGATTATAGTATATCGTAATAATGTCATATTGTAATATATTGTATATTAGAACAAAATTTGTTTAATACATACTTCTAAAATATGTCTAAACGTGGACTTTTATTATTTTTAATGGAAAAAAGGAAATTTTATAACAATAGAAAATGGAAAAACAAATGTAAAATTTTATTAATTTTTTTTGAAAATAGTGAGCTTCACCAATGAGCCATGTACATATTTGATGTGAACCTAAGTTGAAAGTTCTGTTGAAATGATTTTTATATGAGCCATTTCAAATTTTCAAACTAATATTCCAAGAACAATTAAAAACAAAAAAGAAAGTGATCTTACAAAAGATAAATTAGATTAAAAATAAATATGAAGATGAATGATTGTTCGTCTCTTTCATGAAGAAAATAAGATTAAATATGATTGGTACAAAAGATTTCAAAAACTTCTTATAAGATTCACAATTGGTTCAATGGAAGAAATTTTGGAGGAGATTTTCTACCTCGTATGAAATACTAGCAACTTCAATTATTATCAAATCTCCTTACAAATTTGTTAGTTCATATATATATATATAGGGGACATATGTAGTGAGAATATTGAAAAGAACAATTTTTAATATTTTGATTAAAATAAATGGTTCAGATTTAAACAGTCATTTAAAATATATGACATTACATTATGTAGTTTATCATTTCTAGTAAAACTATTTACCTTTTCATCTTTTCCAATCCACCACCATTATATCCAACATACCTTTGTGAGTCTACACTAACACCTTCAAATAAAAAACTATTGCTTATGGTAACACCTTCCAATTTTAATTTTTCTTTTTCATATAAGAAAAAAACGCCTTTTCATTTTCAACATCTATAAATTATCTTTTTGGTACTTAAACTATTGAAAACATAAAACTCATCTATCGATTACTTTTTCTTCTATTGACTGAGATTGTAAGTCTTAACTAGGAATCACGAGGTAGGGTATTATAATACTTATTTTCATATCTCCAATTTTAAAAATACGTGTATCCATTCCCTTGTCTGTGCTCATATCTATTATATGCAGTTTAACTAAAATAGATCGATAAATAATCGATATTGTGATCAAATTTAAAAATTATTTAAATATCTTAAATTCAAATCATAAAGTATTACAAACCAAAATATTTTCTAACTAAAAACATCCAAAACATTTCAAATGAGCACACATTACAATAAACATGCAGAATAATATTTTATGAAGTTGTAAGTCGTGGGATGGAGTCTCCGAGATCTGTAAAAAATATTGATATGTATATTATATTAGACAAATATAATTATAAAGTCGCGATTAATAAAAACTAACTATTAGTTATAAAGTCATAATTATTTACATGTTCATTAGAATCAGATTTTTGAAAAATTTGCAAACATTTGTCTTTTGATTCTAAATAATGTAGTGATCCAATGATACGAATAAATGCTAACGCATAAAAGAAAATAAATAGTTAAAGTAAAATAAAATATAATATAATTAATAAATAATATATTTATATAAGTGCGGGTGCAAGGCGAAATGTGTATTATAGTACCCGTTCAATTTTGCGGGTGATTATTTGTCCTCATATCCATACCTTTATGCGATACCCTATCCATTGTGGGTTTATTTGTAGGTACTCCCTAAGTCTAAATTTAATTAACATCCCTAGTTTATCATGTATGAAATAGTGTTTTTACTTCTTTCTTTTGCATCCAATAGACACTAATGTCAATTAATATGTTTTTTGCATAAGCCACTAATACTAATTGATAAATGGACCAATTTACATTGCAATAAAAAAAAAATGAGAATGCCAACGAAAACGTGTAGTACTCCAATTTTGTTCAGTTAAGCAGAAAAAGTTTTTAGTTGAAGCCTCAATATTTGCCTTTGATTCTGATTTTGCCCCTGTTCTTGCCTCTGATTCTGGTTCTGTCTATGGTTCAGTTTCTGTCTTTGGTGGTATCCTTTGGTTATGCATATGATTCTGATTCTACCTATGTTCCGGCCTCTAATTTTGATTATGGTTCTACCTCTAGTGGTATCCTCTGGTTCTACCTATGTTCCTGATTCTATTTCTACCTTTGGTGGTATCCTCTGGTTTTGCCTCCGTTTCTACCTCTAGTTCTATTTATTCCTATTTTTATGCCTTTGATGATATCCTATGGTTCTACCTCTAATTTTGGTTTTGCCTTCATTCCTACCTCTGATTCTAATTCTGGTTTCGTTTCTGCCTCTGGTTCTGTTTTTGCCTCTTAGGTATCTTATGGTTCTCCATTTGGTCCTAGTTCTGTTTGTGTCTCTGGTGGTATCCTCAGGTTATGCCTTTATTTTTTCCTTCGATTTTGCCTTTGTTTCTGCCTCTAGTGGTATCATCTTGTTATGCCTCCGTTTCTGCCTATAATTTTGAGTCTGCCTTTGTTCCTATCTTGGATTTTGGTTCTGTTTTTGCCTCTGGCGATATCCTTTGATTCTGTCTCTGATTCTAGTTCTTGTTATGCCTCCATTTCTATCTCTGATTTTGGTTCTGCCTCCGTTCCTACCTTTGGTTATGTTTCTACCTCTGGTCGTATCCTCTGGTTATGGTTCTACCTCTAGTTGTATCCTTTAGTTCTAGTTTCGTTTTTGCCTCTGGTGATATCTTCTTGTCGCATCCTTTTCTGCTATCCTCTGGTGGTATCCTCTAGTTGTATCCTCTGATTACGATTCTCGTTCTAGTTTTGGTTCCCTTATAGTTCTTGTTGTTTTTTTTGGCACCATTAGCACTTCCTTCTATCTTTTTAGTATCATTGTTTTTCACGTTTATAGATGCACACACCATAATTCTACCCTTTTTTAGCCTCTTTTATTTTTCCCCCCTAACATCGCTGCAATTTTTCCACGTGTGCACTACATCATTTTAACCCTTTTTTAGCCTTCTTTTTTTTCTCTTTATTCTAAAATGACTACAACTTTTACCATGTATACAAACAATTAAAAAGTGTATCCTCTTTTTTTCAGACTTGGATTAACAAATCCAATTTTTCTGCAAAAATAAGCAATAATTCAGAACTCAACTATATCACATGGATACAAAGATTAATTAGTTTTGTCTATAAATTGAGAACAAATTCATCTTTATGGAGATGAGTTTTAGAGTTTTGAGTTTTCATTTTGAAAGCTAGTAAGAGTTTTTGTTAGTAAGATAAAAGAAGCATGAAAGAAGTTGAAGAAGAATATAACAATTCAAAACAAAACCAAAATACAATCAGAGCTAATGAAGGAGTATAACTAATATTCAACTTGTGTGGTAATCATTTCTAAACTGGTCTCAGTAACAATTTTATAGTTTTGTTTAGTGTTAAACCTTTAATTTAAATTTTATTTTACCATAAATAAGCATTTTTGTTTTGTTAAAAGTATTTTTCATTTCTTTCATTTTTATTCTTGTGTTATGATATCTGTCATTTTATTATTTTATTAAGTTATGAGCTATGTACAACCAACATCAACCACTAAGGAAATTATAAGCATTCGAAATTCATTCTTAGGTTTATCATTATCATCTTTAATAAAATGAAAATTCATTTTATTCAAAATCAATGTGGCTAAAAAGATTGGTTGAAATGTTACATTTTACCAAACTTGGTTTTAAGTCGTCTGAGTTGTGACAACTTGATGATCTTAGGCACTAAATAATAATTATCATTTTAATAAAATAAGACCTACTAAGATGCGATATCTTGTCAGTGATAGTTTAAGACACTTGAATTGTGAATCCTTGGTGATATTAAACTTTCTTAACCTAATTAAAATAAATGACCAAACATTCCCATCAAAATCAATTTATTAGACTCAAAGTTTTCTTTTCTTCCATTAAATCAACAATTTTTTTTATCTAATTATTTTTCTGTAACCAAACGTACTTTCTTTAAAAGCAATCATTACATTCGCATTTTCTAACCAAAAACTACGTAGTTTTTATTTTTTCATCGCACTGAGAGATGTGTAGGAGCAAGATCGCTCTTTTGTAAAGCATAATAATAAAAATTTATTTTTTCCTCTATATTTTAAATATACTTTTATCATTAGATTCTTTTCATAAAAAATATTATATTTGCATTTTAAACAAGAGAAATAAATATATGTATGCTAATATTAATTTTGCACAATTAATTATAACAGATGTTAAGGTGCTAATACCTTCCTTACGCAATCGAACTCAAAATTTAGTTTCAAATACATTTTTTTTTCTTTTTTAAGGGGGTTTTCAATATTTTCCCTATTATAAAATAAACTTTGATGCTGACTCCATTATATTCAAGAAAAACTCAAAATTTTCAACTGCAAAAAAATGGTAATCGATATTGTAGATGATGCTGACGAGTTTAAGAAGATGTAAAAAGGTAAACGGTTTCACTAGAGTCACCTGTGTTTGTTGTTTAAATAGAACTTATTCTAAACATTAAGAAGTGTCTCTCTCATTCTCACATAAAACAACTCATTTAACTTAATCCCTAGATTACTAAAAAGTAAAAACTAACTTATGTGCCTAACTTTCGTAATAAACTGCTAAGAGAACTAACCGTCGCAATTACAAAAAGAAAACAACTAAAACTAAGTTCAACAAATGTTGTTACCCCTTCTAAGAAGATCGTAATTAGAACAACCGTCACTTGGAATATTTTCTTGTAATAATCAAACTATTTTGTCCTCTTCGTGTTTCATATAAGTCCAATATTAAACTAATATGTTAATACATTGTAATTAGCCGAGATATAAAATTGATTTGATGGTTAGAGGAAAAGAATTAAAAAAGTGAAACGATATAGATAGAAGCCATCCGTTTGATTTCCATTATCAACAAAATACTAATAATATTATCAATATTAATTATTAAACCGTTTAAGAATTAATTAATGGTTCTGCAAATGAATCTCTAAAGTTGGGAGTGTGTATTAAATTGAGATTTTTAGACAATTTTAAAGATTTTTTTTATTTAAAAGAATCTTTTGATATTTGATTAAGATTTTAAATAATTGTTTTGGTATTCAATTGAGATTTCTAAGATTTTTTAAAGAGAGCAATAAAATTCGATGGTATTCAATTGAAATTCTTTACAATTTAAATATTGTCCTTTGTATTAAAAAATATACAAATTTTAATAGATTCTTAACTACAATAGATTTTTAGACTTTTTAGTTGAATATATATACAACTCTCATTTAACAATCTCACCAAAAACCTTTAGACTCTTTCAACAATCATACTCTTACCTTCCACCGCAGCCTAAATTTCGAATGTTTCTCGAATTTAATGAAGTCGCCACCAAAATTTATTTTAAAATATAGAAAATATTGGGAAACTCTTAAAAATAAAAAATAGTCTTTGAAACTAAATTTGAGTTCAGGAGTCGATTATGCGTAGGGAAGATATTAGCACCCTACGACATCCGTTAAAATACGGTTACCTATAATTAATTGAGCAAGATTAATATTAACTTAAATATATTTATTTCTCATTATTATTAAATATGAATAACAATTATTACTATTTTTAAAAAAATATGATTTTGGAATAAATGCGTACTTAACAAATAAAGGACAAAAAAAGAAATTTTTATTAATGTGCTTGACAAGAATGTGATCTTGCTCCTACGTATCTTCCAGTGCGATAGAGAAATCAAAGCTACGTAGTTCTTAGCTAGAAAATGCAGATGTGTTGATTTTTTTTTTATAAAGAAAATTGGCTTTGAATAAAAGAATATATTTTATTTTTTTTTAGCCAAAATGAGTTGGTTTGATTTGAATAATTAAAAAATGAGTTTTATGACTATTAAATTGTTCAACTTGAGTCTAAAAAAAACTCAAGGACTAAAAAGATGTCACATTTAGTTAACTCGTTTAAGAATATTTTATATTACTTTCAATTTTAAAATTGAGTTTTCAAACCAACAAGTGGTACAACTTATATCTTAACAACTCAAATATTAAAATTTAGTATCATCATAATGTAATAATTTATGTCAACACATAATTTGAAACAAACATTCACTTTGATTTTATTTTTTAGCAAATAGAATCTTATAAACTTAATAATTTAACAAAATAAAAATGCAAGTTGTACTTAAAAAAAAAAATTTGAAACCTATTATGTATAACATGTTTTCCTACTCTGCAAAAATTGAAAAAGAAGATTGAAGCTACTCTACGCAAATTGAGAAAAAAAGAGAAGCTAGAATATATATATATACTATGTGATAGGTGTGCCAGAGCTATTAAAATTGCTTTATAGGACCTGCTGCCTTAGAAGCCAAACTGTAACATATTAAAAAATGTCATAAGTGGTCAAAGTCGGATTTGGATTCTCTAACTTTAGATTCTCTACCTTTTCCTACCTTTTTCTCTATATCTCTCTACATTTTGTTTTCTCTCTCATGATTCTCTCTCCATCATAAATATTGCACTCTCCTATTTTATCACAAAATTTGCCTAAAATTACTCTACCTTCAACAACTCAAAGGTAGAGAACCCAAATCCGGTCAAAAGGGATTTGGATTCTCTAACTTTAGATTCTTCTAATAGAAAATATTCATACAGGGGAGTTGATATGATAAATTAATTTCAAAAAGATAAACAGTATCAACACCATTTTACACTCTTAGAAGTTAAATGCTTCTTATTTTTCATGATACATCTCCTCCATTTTCCCACCATTTAACAATAATTTCATATTTAAAGAAAATAAAAAGCATCATTTTTAAGAGTAAGATCAGAAATTTCAGCAAGCAAACAACAAATATAAGGTATATTCTTAAGCGCGAAAACAATGAAGCATTATATTAAAGAGATAGAGAACAAAACAAACTTAATAGAGGCTAATCTGAGTATGATGTTTTTTATTATAGAGTTTTTTATTTATTTGTTTAGTTGCTTTCTTATTTGTGCCTCTGTTTCCAGTTCTAGTTTGATGTTTCGTTTCCTTTCCTCATTATCTGCGTTTTTTCTGCACCTTTGATGCCTTCATGGTTTTAGCTTATGTGTTTTGATATGTTCATTTGCTGAGTTTTTTTTATTTGCAGCTTTAATTTGTCTTTTAGTTTTTTTTTCTTAAACTCCAAAGTTTGTCTCTTTGCTCTGTATAATATGTACAATGGCTAAGGACAAAGATAGTTGACTTTTATTACTTACATATCATCTCTCTGACTTATAAGACTATGTTTTTTTTAGTTACAAAACAGACACAAGGATAGTGCTTCAAAGCAGTGCAGCAACATAAAGATCAAATAAGTCAGACAGATAGAGCAAAAGCAAGGTAGGGCAACAAAAGGAAAACAAACAAGACATGTAGCAGCTGACAAGACAACATAAAATGGTTTTCTTTATTGTTTTAAAGTGTAATTTGATTTAGCTTAATATTGTAATTAGATTTGGCATTGTAAATTGATGAGAAAATGAGTTTAATTTTTAGCTATATTTTTTATTTCCTTTTTTGTATCATAAAATTTGATATATTATAATAAAAATAGATATTATTACCCTTTTGAATTATTTAACAAGTTGGACAAAATTAGGGTACTACACACCGTTTTTTAATCTCTTAATGGCCATATCATGTTTTTATTTTCTTTCTCATCCTTTATGTTGCTTTTGCATCTAGCTAATTGCTTTTAGTTTTAATTCTTTAAATTTTTGTTGTTTTTCATGTTTTCTTTTTACGTTACTTTTGTTGATTTTTATTTTATTTTATTTTTGTTAGTTCTTCATATTATCATTGATTTTTGTTGATTTCAAGTTAGTATTTTTTTTTAATAAATAACAAAATTTGATTTGGATTATTTATGTTTTGTCACGTTAGTATTCCTCCCAATTAACATTTTTTTCTCTTCATGTTTTGTCTTGTTTAATAAAAACATTGTTGTCTTGTTAAATATGTAGTTGTTATGTGTTATAATTTAAATAAAAAAATTATTTTGTGTCCTGTTATAGGATTTAAGGTTTAAGATTTGAGGTTACTATTATTAGTTGGTTTAGGGTTTATGGTTTAGTGTTTGAGGTTTACCGTTTAGGGTTTGAGGTTATTATTTTGATTTTATAGGGACTAAAAATATTAAGTTTTTAACAATTTGTATTTTAAAATAGACACTAAAACAGACTTAAAAAAAAAATATTTAGTGACTAAAATTATTCAATGGCTTCATTTTTATTCAAGACATAGGCAAAATTTGTATTGACATGTGCAATACTTCATAAATTTCTTCGCAAAGAATGTCGTTCATATGAATTTCTAGTTGAACATGTAGATGTATCTTCGTCTCCGATATTACCAATTAACAAATATCATAATTATGAACCTATTGTTCAAACCAAGAGCAGAAACACAAAGATGCTAATTTATAGAGGAGTACTATAGCAGTATATATATATGGGTAAATACTACTTAGGAGAACATGAAACTAGAAACTATTTTGTTGTTAAAAAACTTTAAAAAATTTATCAGTTTTGTTTTTATTTATTTAAAATTTATAATATATTTTGAAATCTTTGTGTTGCAAATCCATTAAAGAGTATTTTAAAATTTATACAGACCCTAGTTCTAACTCTCCATCCACTGTAGATGTGGAAGCACTTAACCTCAATGCGTTTCCCATGTCCAAGTCAATACTAAGCTGAATAATTAGAAACAAAGCATTGATTAACAAAAAAAAACTTATCTTTTTTAAAGTTAAAGTACAAAATCATCACACAATAGAATTAATGTTCTAATTATATTGGAACTCCAAAACTACTATTAATTATTTGTAGTAGCTTAATAAGTTTATTAAATAAAAAATATAAAGAAAAAGTTAAAAGTTCGAGGACTAGGCCAAAACTCAAGTAAACGAGGATGAACAACATTGTCTCATTAACAATCTTACCTGAAAAATTCAAATGGATAAAACTAAGTTGAAAAAAAGAGTGCACTGCACTAGAAAATAGGAAGATTATACTGATTGTAGTAAAAGTCATTTTAAATAGAAGTGGCGGCAAACCTCGTCAAGTAAAATATCGAAAGAAATTTTTAGCGAACTACAAACAACATTATATGCATGCCTTTACAAAATCATGTGCTTATTAGCAAAGACAAACTCATATCATTAACTAAACAATCATTTACCTATCGTGCAAATTTGCATCTAATTTGTTATTTTATTGGAGAGACTTTCAATTTACACACAGCCGGTCTAAGGGTAAGGCCATCAAAGCAAGCGCTTTAGGCCTCTCTAAAAAAACAAAAATTTTTACTAAAAAAATGCCTCAAATATTTTTTTATCTATGAAAAAGGCCTCACATTTTAATATTTTTAAAACTAATTTTGATAAAATTTTATATAAATTAAATAGAATATTTTGTTTTTACTATAAATTATTTAATACTTATCTCAGTACAATTAAATTGGTTAATTAAAACAGAGAAATATTAATTATAAATTGAATAATATGAGATAAAAGGTGAGTACATCATTAATATGAGAAATACTAGTTATAAATGGAGAGGTCATGATATAAATAGTAAACATATTGTTAACATGAGTTACTTGAGTGCTACAATGTATACACATTATTTTCTTATTCAACTAAAATATGGAAAATTTTACATGAGTGCTTGTTGTTGCCGTATAACTGTTGAAATGTCTTATTTCATTATTTGAAAAATATAGAGAAAATAGATTTGAAAATGTCATTAATTTTATTAAACAAAATTTATATAATTATTAAATAAAATATTAATAATTTATTTATTAAATTTTGAAAATGTCTTATCTAATAATTTCGCTTTAGGCCTCAGAATGGGCCGGCCCTACCTAAACCTCTTCCCTTTTCGTTCATTTTCAACTTCCGTTGTTGTTGATTTTCCAATTTTAGTTCTGCATGTGATGAATATAGATACTTCCTTCGCTTCATGATATCATTGATTGCGAGAAATGCTAGCATTGTAATTTAGCATCAGACACACTTTTTTCCACACGGATTCTTTAAACTCCAAAATGAATGATATTAATATTGATGAACAAAACAATTGTTGATTAATTGTATATGCATAACGAATAATGAGTGTATTGAAATATAACACTTAAATTTTCTTACTGTACTAAGTTCAATTTTAAAGAGCAAAATCCTTTTAAAACATTCTTTAGTGTATCAGCCGGTACAAGGGTAAGGCAACCAAAGCAAGCGCTTTAGGCCTCTCTAAAAAACAAAATTTTTTACTAAAAAAAAAAGGTCTCAAATATTTTTTTATCTATGAAAAAGGCCTCACATTTTAATATTTTTAAAACTAATTTTGATCAAATTTTATATAAATTAAATAAAATATTTTATTTTTATTATAAATTATTTAATACTTATCTCAGTACAACTAAATTGGTTAATTAAAACAGTAGAGATGAAAGAAATATTAATTATAAATTGAATAATCATGAGATAAAAGGTGAATATATCATTAATATGAGAAATACTAGTTATAAATGGAGAGATCATGATATAAATAGTGAACATATTGTTAACATGAGTTACTTGAGTGCTACAATATATACACATTCTTTTCTTATTCAACTAAAATATGGAAAATTTTACATGAGTGCCTGTTGTTGCCGTATAACCGTTGAAATGTCTTATTTCATTATTTGAAAAATATAGAGAAAATAGATTTGAAAATGTCATTAATTTTGTTAAACAAAATTTATATAATTATTAAATAAAATATTAATAATTTATTTATTAAATTTTGAAAAGGCCTTATCTAATAATTTCGCTTTAGGCCTCATAACGTGTTGGGTCGGTCCTGTTTACACACAATTGCGAGGTCTTGGGTTTGAACCTCATAGATGGTGGTCGGTGGTGGTGGCGGTGATTGGAGATGGTGATGGTGGTGGTCGAGATAATAGTGGAGGCTATCCGAGGTCGGTGGTGGTGGTGGTGGAGGCGAGTGTTGGAGATAATGGTCGGTTGCGGTGGAGGTGATTAGAGGTGGTCAACACGGTGGGTGGTCGGTGGTGTTGGCAGTGGTGGTGGGAGGTGGTGGGGTGGTGATGATGGAGGTGTTCACCGATGGGGGTCAATGGTAGTGACGGTGGTCAGTGATGAGAGATGGTGGTTGGAACTCGATGGTGGGAGATAGGTGGTTGGTGGTGGCGATGGTCATAGATAATAGATAGTGGTGGCAGTTGTTGGAGATAGGTGGTAGTCGGCGGCAGCGATGATCAGTGATGGCAGTGGCAGTTGTTATGTGGGTGGGCAGTAGTATTGGCAATGGTGGTTGTTGGTGGTAGTGATCGGAGGTGGGTGGTCGGTGGTTGTTAGAGTGATGCTTAATGTTAGTTATGGTGACATGTTAATCTTTAAAACAAAAAATTAAAAAAAAATTATTTTTTTGGTTTTGAGCTTTAAGGAAAAACTGTTTTTAAATTAAGTAATAAATCAACTCAACGTCATTTTACCCAAATACACATAAATTTTCTAACAACCATTCGAAATAGACCAGAAACTAACAACCATTCCGAATAGACCATAAATTTTCTAACATATTTGTATTTTGAAAAACTTAAACAGGATAAAATTTTCTATTATCTCTCTTAACTATTCAACTATATTATTTAGAGACAAACAAAAGCTTCGTGATAAAAAATAATTATTTATATGTAAATTACAAAGTTTAAATATTATTATAATTACAAATAAAATAATAGAATATAAATTCAATTTTATTTTTATAACTTTTATATATATATATATATATATATATATATATATTAAAATAAACTATTATCAAATTCCGTCAATAAAAATATATAATACAAATAATATTAAAAGCTAACTTATTATATATAATGATTAATGATTCAAAAAATATATTATTTGTATTTATGATTGTATTATAATGTTAAAAAAAAATATTTTTTTTAAAAAAAACTAAACTTGAAAATACTAAAGATAATAAATTTACACAAATTATATGAAATATTTAGTTGTATCTTGATATGTAGTCGTATCTCGATTCATTACAAATTATGTGAAATATTTCTTAGCTTAAAAAAATTGATTAATCATAAAATTAAAAAACAAAAACTCATTTTAGATTAAAATATGAAATTATGAACAAAGAGTAAAAAAGATCAATTGAATAACATAAAGAATGAAAGTAATAGATGTACAAATATTATTTTTAATTGCAACTTCATAAATAAAGGGTGTGTTTTACTATGTTATCTAACAAAGAAAAACAATAATAGTAACAATTTCAGAGAGTATGATGAATTTGACAAGTAAAATTATTAGTAATTGTCATCAATTTATAGAGATCAATTTTTAATCCCAAATTTTGTTCATGCTTTAATTTATCATAATTTCTTCTTTTTTTACTCATGAATTTCAAATGCTTCATCTATATTGTACAAAAATTATTTGATTTAATCCAGAAGTTTAAAATCTAGAGAGAAACTTTGAACGTAGACAATTTTATGCTGCCTTTGTAATTATCTAAATATTAATTTTGCTACAAAATCATAAATATATAATTCAGGTTTTTTTTAAACTACTTTGATCATAATTCAGTCATAATTTCAATTTAGAAAAAAAGAATATATCTTCAACAATAATATGTATAGTTAATATTATTCTACAAGTTTGCAAGCATTAGGAAAAAAACTAAATGTGAATAACTCAATATCATATAACTTGATTTTAATACAAATGTTAACACTATCACATGAACTTTATTGAATTTGAATGAATTGAAATATAAATTTTAATTTTTTATTGTAATTAAATTTTTATTTTATTGAATTTGAATGAATTGAAATATACAGGTAAAGTGAACTTAGAAAACTTGTTAATGCGATTGTTCACGATTCATTTTATATTTTAGGTGTGTATTTAGTGTTTACGATTCAATTTTATTTATAAATTATTTATATTTATATTTGTAAATATAATTGTAATTGTTGGCAACTGGAAATAGTTTTTTTTTAACAGCCATCAATCCGTAGCAAATATAAATAATGTTACTATTAATTTTAATGTTGATTATTATTAATAGCAACGTTATTTGTTTCAGGTTTGTTATGAATTTAATTGAATCAATTAGTCTTTACAGAAAATTTACCATAATAAATCACTATATTAAATTCAAATCAACATATTTATGAGAAAAGAAATGAGGGAAGAAAATCTTTAATAGAGTGATATGAAATAAGTAAAATATTTGAAATTGATCTCAAATAAGTTTAGTATAATTTTTTTTTCTTCAATTTTTTGAATAACAGAATATTGAAAATTTAAAATTTCCAAACTAAAAAAGTATTCTAAAAAAAAAATTCAAAATTTGAATTATTTTTAAAATTTTAAACTTGTAAAACACAATCACGATTGAATCATGGCTAAACTTTTTTGAAAAAAATAAAAAGTTTAAACCTCAAATTTGTTTCAATTTTGAAAAATCAGAAAATTCGTATTTTGCAAATATTAGAAAACTTGGAAAATCTGTCAAAAAAACTCGTAATATATTTCTTTTTATGTTTTTTAAGAATGAAAAAGCCAAAATTAATCCTTTCGTAGATTTTTCTGTGAATTATTTTTTATGAAAATGAGGTTTTATTTAAATATTATAAAGCGGCCTTTTGAAATTTCACATGGCTTGTTGGGGTATGGAAAGCAACTGTTGGGGTATGGAAAGCAACTGTTGAGGTATGAAAATAAAATTTTCAGAAGTGAGTAGTCTCATCCTTGGGCCACAGGCCCAAATGAGTTCCCGGTCAGATTGGTTCTTTACGTGAGAAGTCACAAGAGATATACAACACGATTAGATTAAGTCATATTTTTATTTTATGTTTTATATAAATCTATTTAATTAAAAATGTTGTATTCGATACTACAATTTTTTTTAATCTATCATGTTAATCTATTTAAGTAAATATAAACAATTATTATTATTATTATTATTATTATTATTATTATTATTATTATTATTATTATTATTAGATATTAAACTGAATGTTGCATTATAAATTTGATAATCCTTGCAAAAACAAAGTCTTCTTGTTGACATTCATCTATATATCAAATTCAGTAGTTAATCTTAATTTATTAGAATTTTATAAATAAATTTATATATATTTAGGTATTTGTTTTAATAAAATAAAATAAAAATTATAATGAAAATCTAATCTTATGAGCGATACAAACAATATTAATTAGATGATACAATTGAAATAAAGTAATGAAAGTTATATTGAAAAACAAAAATAATAACTATTTTAAAATAAATATTTTTTATAAATATGATAATTATTTTAAAACGGACGAAGTATTAATTTATTTTTAAATATAAAAAATCACATTTAATGGATAGCTTATAAAAAATTGTTTAAACTATAGGAATATTATCAGATATATATTATAACTTTATAAACTATATACTACTTTTATGCCTTCACAAACACACCCCATGTTCCAAATAAAGCTCATCCTAACCAAAATCCAAACCCAAAGGGTTTAGCTACTTATGTTGAAGGATAATCGATGATGCAAGAGATGAGCATGAATATGACAATTAAATGGCATAAATTAGCACTTCAATTTCATCTAACATTATCACTTCATATTTTGTTGCTAAAACCTCGTTGCTAATTTAATTGTATTTTGTTAGTGTTTATTAAATTTTTTAAAAAAAGAAAGTAAGATTAAAAAACTACAGAAAATTTTACAATATCTGAACAGCAATATTTAATGAATATCACACTTGAATCTGATAAATTTAATTTCGAAATCAACTAGTTGCAGTCGAACACATGCATAACACATTTTTTTTTAATTATTTAAAAGAAATGCAATAAATGGCTAGAATATAGAATATTAAAATGTTTACTTTAGTCAACAATTCCCTTGCTTTTGTTTTTGTTGGCAGATTCTTGCTTTTCTTCGGATTTTGATTTTGTTAGAATACGAAATACAGGCATAAGACACGGAGATATAAATTATCACATGAAATTTGGATTAAGTGTTGCTAGTACTCATCATTTTATTATCAACATTGTATATCTTATTTTATGGTATATATATAAAAGAAAAATAATTCCATAAGATTTTCACGTTTACACAATTATTTTTCAGAATATTCTTAATTAACTGTATACATTGGGATTGCTACATTGAACATTGGGGAACATTTGTTTGTAGATAATTAATTATATAATTGTCCGTTAAATATATTTTTTTATAGATAAATTTTATTATTATTAATTAAGTTAATAAGTTTTTACTTGACCAGAATTTGAATTTTAGTTTTTTTTTTTTAATTCTTTCCCCTAAAAAAAACACTTTCAACCTATAATAACTCAGCAAACTATGTTAGGACTCTATAAAAAGAACCAACAAATCAGCATCTTCCAAAAGCTCAAAAATGTGTTTTTTTATTCTTGTAAAAAACAATGTGTTTTTTTTTATATTATATGTACTATTAGTTGTTTATATATTTTGCATCTTAAATTTTTCTGAAGACCTGTACTCCATGATGCATATCTATCTATGATTTATCATTTTAATAATGTCACTTTCTCATTATCTCATATAAGATGTAGATCTCATGATATAAATCATATACTAGCTAGATCTATATTATGATCACACATCAATTATAACACCTGACCTATCCAATGGATTTTACATAATATGGTTATCTCTTTAAGCTGTGTGCTCATATGTTCATGATATTGATAGTAAACCAAAAAGGGTGTGCATATGACTATTGGGATGCAAGAAAAAAAGTAGTGAAATTAATAATAGATAAGAACAGTAAACCACTCAATTGGTGTCTGAAATTTTAAGACTTTCTCAATTTAGTTTATACTTTATGAAATTATTAATAGTTTAAATTTATTTATATATTTGTTGAACGTTTTTTAATTAGATTCTCTTGTTTATTTTCGTTTATAACATTGTTTAGCATTGAATAGTAGTGATGATATGATTTCTTAAGTATCGTTTGAATGTTCATGTGTATTAAAAAATATTAAAGTGATTAAAAAATTAATTATATAATATATAAAAAAAATTAATTTTGTGTTTTAAAAAATCAGATTTCATTCCCTACCCAAGTGATTTCGTTCATCTTTCATCCTCTCCGACTAAAAATAAATTTGTCCACTATATTCATTTTAATAAGGACCAATTTGTAAGTATTATGATAAAAATAAAGACTAATTTAAAAGTAAGTAGTTAAAATTAGAAACTATTTTAATGTTTATTATCGAAGAATTTATTCAATTTTCATAGAAATGCTTATGCAAATACAAGTACAATTTTTATGTTGTGTTATGAAAATAATATAAAGTGAAAAGTTTATTATTTTAGTGGTTAAAAGACATTGAATCCTTAAAAAGCTTGTAACATAAAATTAGATAAGAGTAAAAAACTATTAGTGCAAGAAAATAGATTATAATTTTATTTTTGGTATACATAGATGTAGGTTAGATTAGATAGATTGAATTTTTTAATTTATATTGTTTTTCTGAAAAAATATAATAAATATTATTATAATTAACTTATACAATTGTAAAATCTCATATTTGAATATGTCACAACATTCAACTTAATAATATCAATATTTGACAATTAAACTAAGATTTAATAACAAATAAATTAGATTTATACGTAAAATTATAGAATATTGATGGTATATAGAAATAATATCACCATTATAGTAATTCTTTTTAATTTTTTCTTAACTAAGATATTTCATGCTAGTGTCACTTTAACCAAAAAAAAATAAATATTAAAATGAATGTTACAATCAATTTTTAATACAACTTTAAATATTATTTTAATTATCTTTCAATTATTTTTAGATCTGTGAGATAGAGAAAATGATTTTTATGCATTCTAATTCTAATAAGTACTCTTTATAGAAAGAAAAAAAAATCTAATGACAGAAAAACGATGATAATGATGGTAATTGATGATATGTTTGTCAGTGAACTAATCATATTTAATTATTAGTTGGAGTTAACCGATCACACATAAAGAATATTAATGTTGACTTTAGGCACTGAAATTCCATCAGAATGATTAAGGGTAACGGTAAAGTTTCAACGCATCTACCCTCCATCCATTATGTGTCTATCTTCTCAATAGTTACAAGAGTTAATTTTAGTGATTAATATATATATTTTAAATGGTTAAAGTTAATAATTAATTAATATATCAGTATTTTTTTCTTTATTTAGATTTGAACTTAAGTCTTTCAAATAGAAATTTAAGTTAATATTTCGATCAAATTTTGTTAAAAAATTTACTATACTAGTATAAAATTAGAATATAAATCACATAACATAGTGAATTTATATTTGATCTACAATAAAAAAGGTTTCAACATTAAATATTTAAGGCACTTCGAATATAATTTACTTTGGTGGTGCATATAGTCTATGAAAAAAAATAGAATGTAAACCATCCTATTTTCATCTGCAAACTACTACATTAATTAATTTAGGGAAGCAAAATTGATAAATCACCTTCTATATGTTCTGAATTGTTTAAGTTGATCAGCATCAATTGTCCATGATGAATTTCAGAATTTGTCTCTTCTGATTTGAACAGCTATTTGATATCCAAAAATCACTAATCAAACATTTCAATAATTTATTAATCTTCAATTATTGATCCATTGGCCTTCATAATTTCTCACTAAATTATCAATTGAAGTCTTAGCTACTGACAAACTTTATAACACCAACTAACAATTACTTAAATGATTAGATTCTCATTTTCACTATTAAAATTAATTAATCAAAATATAAGTAAGGTCACATGCTTTATGTTAACTAATTATCCACCTTGCTTCCACTAATCTTGAGTGTTAATTACATTACTTCCAACAGTGTCCGGAATTTGAGGGTCCATATTGTCACATTTTAGTGGACACCCCAAAAATGGTTGCTTTCCACAAAACCACTACTCTCTCTCACTCTCTCTCATAATCATCATTTATTTGGCTCTTTTTCTGCCACTATGTTTTCTCATTGCAGCCATCTCTTTTTTTGTTGTTAAATAACAACCTCATTGAATCTTAAACACATGACACCTAAACCATGATTCTCACTCTTCATATTTTCCATATAAAGATTTCATTTTTAACTTAAAATCAAATTTTTCATTCTCAAAGTTTTGAAAAATTACAAATTTGTCTATACCCTTTTCTTTATTTATAGAATCTTGTTCTAGCTTTCTTATAAACACCAAAAAAGATTGAAACTTTGTTAACAATGTCTTCTTCTGGTTATCCTATGAACAATACCTTGTTTTATCTGTTTCTTTGTGTTCTTATTGCAAAAGTTAGCTTTTGCTTTTCTACCAAGGTAAATTCAAAAGTAGTTTCTTCTTATATCTTCTTTTTGTTATTGTTATGGTTATTTTTGGATTTGTTAAGTAAGCGTTGTAGAATTTTTGATTGCATATCAGGTTTATGTTGTGTACATGGGAAGTAAAAGTGGGGAACACCCTCATGAAATTTTGAAGGAAAATCATCAAATTCTTGCTTCTGTTCATAGTGGAAGGTAAAGAGTTAGTAACTTTTTAATCTTTTATTGTTAAAGATAAAGTGATTTTTCTCATTTTTTGTGCATATTTTGAATGATTTTGATAGCATTGAAGAAGCACAAGCTTCTCATGTTTATAGCTATAGACATGGTTTCAGAGGCTTTGCAGCTAAGCTCACTGATGAACAAGCTTCCCTAATTTCTAGTAAGTTAGTTTAATTTCTAACAAAATTTTCAAATTTATTTAGTATGTAATGGTGGGAATGACATTTGATTATGAATTTTCTTTTTTAACTCTGATAGAGAGAGATAATGCATTTTCGGAAACAATGAAAACAATGTTTTGAAAGTTTTAAGAATTTTCAAAAATTTAAATGAAAATTAAAAATACCAGAAGTGACCCTTATCTTTTGTTGTTTTTAATTTTTTTTTAAATTTTCTCTACTTTTCATCCATGTTGAAACTTGAAATTATTCATAACCATTAGTAGTTATTTTTGCTATTTATATATAAAGTTTGATTTAGAAAGAATTTAATGGCTTCTGTAACTTGAAAAATTTGAGCAGAAATGGAAGGAGTGGTTTCTGTTTTTCCCAATTCTAAAAGAAAGCTGCACACAACTCATTCATGGGATTTCATGGGACTTTTGGATGACCAAACCATGGAGACTCTTGGCTACTCTATTAAGAACCAAGAAAATATCATCATTGGTTTCATTGATACTGGTGAGAAAGCATATTGTATACAATTTAAGTAAACGTTTCAGCTTTTGTGATATATCCTACTACTATCAGTTATTGTCCCATAATGACATTAAATACACTCATTTATTACTTTTCTAGCAGAAATACTGTCACTTTATTTTTGAAGCTTTAGCAGTATCAGGTTTAAAGAAAGTGTGATTAAGAGTAACATCCAAATCTATGTCACACATGCATTTCAAATAGAAGACGTGTCTAGTGTCTGATGACACAACACCAACACATGGAGTTATATTCAATCACTTTCATTTTCTTAAATTGTCACCAGTGTCAGTGTCGTGTTCGGTATTTGTGTCAGTGTTTCATAGATACGACCCGGCATGACTACCTTAAAAGGAGGGAACATTTGAATATTCATTGATAAAAATAAAATTGGAATTCAAATTACATCATTATGGTATTTAAATTATTGCTAATGAATTCTTAAAAACTTTTTTTATTCATTTGCTGTTCTGTTGTTGGTAGTACTGCAAGATACTAGTATGAAACATAATATTGAAAACATCACACTGAGAAAAATAGTTAGGCCTGTATGCTGAAAAGGTTAATTAATTGGATTTTGTTAATACTCTTGAACCTATCACAATCAGTTGTGTTAATAATCATGATTCATATAGGAATTTGGCCAGAATCTCCAAGCTTCAGTGACACAAACATGCCTGCAGTGCCAGCAGGGTGGAAGGGTAAATGTCAATCAGGAGAAACATTCAATGCCTCAACTTGCAACAGGTTAGTTTGTGGTTAACTACTTAACTGTTACCAAATTACCTTCATCGATAGGCATTAGTTTCCATCAGGGTTTTAAATAAAGGTCTACAACTGCAATTTGGGTCATATATAATAGTTTTATGTTACCGAAACTGCAACTCAACCCTTATTGAGGCCGCATCGACCACATTTGACTGTAATTCTTTAAAATATTAAGGATCATGATCACAACCTTTATTTAAAACCTGGTTTCCATTTGTTTCTTCTTTCATTTTGGTTGATATTATTTGTGGAATAGGAAAGTGATAGGAGCAAGATACTATATGAAAGGATATGAAGCAGAAGAAGAGTCAAATGCAAAAGTGTCATTCAAATCAGCTAGGGACAGCACTGGTCATGGTAGCCATACAGCTTCTATAGCTGCAGGTAGATATGTAGAAAACATGAATTATAAAGGACTAGGAAGTGGAGGAGCAAGAGGAGGTGCACCTATGGCTAGAATTGCTGTGTACAAAACATGTTGGGATTCAGGTTGCTATGATGTGGACTTGTTAGCTGCATTTGATGATGCTATAAGAGATGGAGTTCACATTTTGTCACTATCTCTTGGTGCTCAATCACCACAAGGAGATTATTTCAATGATGCAATATCTATAGGGTCATTTCATGCGGCAAATCGCGGAGTGCTTGTTGTTGCATCAGCTGGAAATGAAGGGCATTCTGGTTCTGCTACTAACCTTGCACCTTGGATGCTTACTGTTGCTGCTAGCTCAACTGATAGAGATTTCACTTCTGATATCATGTTAGGAAATGGCGCTAAAATCGCGGTAATGCAAAGCTTTTATAATTATGTTTTTAGTCCCTAACTTGTGAGGATATTTGATTTAGTCCCTAAGTAAAAAAAATGTAACTTTATCGTCCTTGTTATCCTGAAACATGTTGCATTTAGTTCCCGTTGATTTATTTTAGTCCCTGTGATACTTGATTTACTGTTTAATTGGTCATTGTATAATAAGGTCTAAAACGAATAAAGGACACCACATGGAATAAAATTGTAAAAAAGTTATATTATAGACTAAAACAAAACCAGGAAGATCATTTGTGGCGCATTTGAAAATATTGGTGACGAATAAGTTAAAACTTTTAAATTTTTGGGACCAAACTTGAATGTTAGCATAAGTTGAAAGCCTAGAAACAAAATTAACTTTTTTAAGGTAATAATTTGTTGCACACTATGAGGACCCTCATTAGTTTCCTATGATTGGATCAGGGTGAAAGTCTGAGTCTCTTTGAAATGAATGCCTCCTCAAGGATAATTTCTGCTTCTGAAGCATTTGCAGGATACTTCACTCCTTATCAATCCAGGTGAAGCAAGGTACTTTAACAGTGATAACTAACTAAAGAAATAATGAAAAATTATGGCTTTTAAGATATATATTATTTTGTTTTTGTTTTGTAGTTATTGTTTAGAGAGTTCTTTGAATAAAACAAAGACCACAGGCAAGATTCTGGTTTGTAGACATGTAGAGAGTTCAACAGAATCAAAGGTGGCAAAGAGTAAGGTAGTGAAAGATGCAGGTGGAGTTGGAATGGTACTTATTGATGAGACAGATCAAGATGTTGCCATTCCATTTTTGATCCCTTCAGCTATTGTTGGAATGAAAACAGGAGAAAAGATTCTATCCTATCTCAAGACTACAAGGTTTGTTTTATATTTTGTAAAGTACTATGCTTTTATCCTTACAGAAATGTCATTTGAACATCAATTCAGAACCACAAAATTTGCCAATTTTTTAAAATGGTTAACACAGTTCACACACGTGGTTAACACAATTCAATCAGTGGTTAATAAGTATATTAAGATTGGATAAATGATTAACCATCAATTAAACTTAATTAACTACAAATTTGAACATTATCAACCACAATTTCAAGTGTTCTTAACTATATGTAGATTTAAATACTTTAAAATCTTGGTTAATCATTTATAACTTTGTCTTAATAAAATTCAATAGATGGTTAATAAGTTGTGACACCTGATATAGTTTTAACCAAATCCAACAATTCATTAACCACGTGGCTGAACTGCGTTAACCATTTAAAAAAAATCGAATTCATTTCCAAATAATATTTCTCTTACTGGTATTATCCAAAGTCTAACTTCACATTCTGTTATTTGTTGAACAGTAAGCCTAGGTCAAGAATATTAGGAGCAAAGACAGTAATAGGATCTCAGCCTGCACCACGTGTAGCAGCATTTTCTTCTAGAGGTCCTAATGCTTTAAACCCTGAAATTTTGAAGGTGAAATTCTCATTCATATGCTAATGAAATACCACAATCTATCTTAACAATTATTTTTCAATATTATTAATCATTATTTTTTTATTACTTCTTTCCTATGTAGCCTGATGTGACAGCTCCAGGACTAAATATTCTTGCAGCATGGTCTCCAGCAGCTGGAAACATGTTCAACATTCTCTCAGGAACTTCTATGGCTTGTCCTCATGTAACTGGAATTGCAACTTTAGTTAAAGCTGTTCATCCTTCATGGTCTCCATCTGCTATCAAATCTGCCATCATGACAACTGGTATTACAATATACTCATATTAATATCATTTTCCACATACCTAAATATACATAAATCTTGTTATATATTAGATATTCATCTAAATAAACAAAATGAAACAAACAAAAAAGCAAAATACATATACCTTTTAATGCAATTAAGGTTTTAAATCACGGTTTTGATATTGCAGAGAATTGCAGTCAAATGCGATTAATGCAGCCTCAATTACAAACCCCTTGAATGCGTAACTAATTGAGAATTTTTTTTATTATGCAGCTACAATACTAGATAAGCACCACAGACCGATCAGCATAGATCCTGAACGAAAAAGGGCTAATGCATTCGATTACGGATCAGGGTTTTTAAACCCTGCAAGAGTTCTTGAACCCGGTCTCATCTATGATTCTGAGCCAATAGATTTCATTACATTCCTATGTTCACTTGGTTATGATCAAAGATCAATCCATCTTGTTACTAGAGACAACAGCACATGCAAAAGCGCATTCACAACTGCATCAAACCTAAACTATCCATCCATTGCAGTTCCTAATCTCAAAGACCACTTTTCAGTTACAAGGGTTGTGACTAATGTTGGAAAACCACAAAGTATATATAAAGCTGTAGTTTCTTCTCCACATGGTGTTAATGTTACTGTTACGCCGAACCAGTTAGTTTTTGCAAGAATTGGACAGAAAATCAAGTTCACTGTGAATTTCAAAGCAACTTCTTTTTCAAAAAAAGGATACAAATTTGGATTCTTGTCATGGACAAATAAAAGGTTACAAGTAACTAGTCCTTTGGTTGTTAAAGTTGCACCAGGAAAACATGGGTTGGTTAGATAAACAATGTTTGTAAATATCAATATTTTAGATTTAGAGCTTTTTGAGCATCGTATAGTTACTAGAACAGTCACAAACTATGCTGCATACTGAAAAACTTCGATGCAAATTAGATTATCAGTGCCAAAATTGTGTTTAGTTATATGCTTGGAGGACAACAAACAATAAGCTAAAATAGATTCCAAAGAAATTATGATATATATTTATTTAGATCATGAAATGAAGTTACTTTGAAATTCATTGTAATTTGTCAGTTTTAAAGGGTCTTAAACCACCTCTCTTTCTCTCCAGAGATGAAGAATAGAGTACTAAGAAGACAGACATTAGAAAACTAAAGCAAAAAAAAAAAATTATATAGATTAAAATAAATCATAAATCAACGATCGTGAATTGTAACACAGATTTAGATACTTTGGCTGAAAAACACAATGCTCCTTTCATTAACAAATCAATGAGGTAACATTTATTTTGCTTAAATTTAACCCTAACATTCATATTTATTCATCCTAGATTCAATCACGGGCACCTACAGAGAAATGGTATGCATTTCATTGTATTTAATCTTTATATATACTTATTTATTTTGAAGATATGAAACATTTAGATAGAATAATAACGTATACATTTAAATCCGCAAGAGTAAAAAGGATTAATACTATATACAAAATTAAACTATACAACAGTAATTTCAGCCTGTTTAATCAAAGAAATTGATGATAGTTCATTTATAAAAGAAAATTGTGCACATGATCAATCCATTGCACTGGTGGCTATTTGAATGCTCGTCCTATTCACCTAGAGCTAGAGTTGCTACCATGACTATCAGGCCTATCTTTAGTCGGTGTGTCTTGAATTTCTTCTAAATCTTCATCCAGTCCTCTACCAGCTTGTTGTTTCCAATATGCAACCAACTTCTTTAATCGCGCTATTTCCTTTGAACAAACATTTTTGCTAGGGTCATTCACAATTGATCTCACTCGCGATGCATACCTAAATAAAGCATAATTGAATGTTGTTAGAACATAAGAGATTATTAGCTATATCAAACGCTTAGAGGTGGTTTAGTTTGTGAAAACGTTTCCTGTTTTCATTTTTTAAAATTTGTGTTAATTTTACTGGTTATTAAAGAGGTAATAGACTTTTAAAGTGAACAATTGCCTACAATTCTAAAAACAGTGAAAATGTCAAAAACTGTTTGTATTATTTTTGGAAATACATCTTCATTAACTAGCATTAGATCTTATTCTCATGACATTGATTTACTTCAAGAACCTCTCATCAAAGTAAAATAAACACACATTGTAGGAAATGAAAACAAAAATTATTTTCAAAGTAAACGGCCCTAAGTGTGTGTTTCTTATCAGAAAACAATTTTCGTTTTCATGTTTTCACTTTTAACTACAAATAGACGCTAACAAGAAATGAAAACAGAACATTTTCTCATATTAAACAAATGCAAACCTTTTTCAAGTTCAATAATAATAATAATAATAATAATAATAATAATAATAATAATAATAATAATAAAAAATAAAAGAAAATAAAGATAAGAAATAACATACATGAGAGAGTTATGAGTCTCATCCAAGCTTGATTCAATTGGAGAAACATTGACAAACATGAGAGTTTTGGCATTACCACCAAGTGAATCACTCATCAACATAGTTAACTTGTGATTCCTGTAAGGTGTGTATTGACCACCAGTAGACAAAGCACTAATAACATCTCCAAGTGCTGATAATGATTTGTTTATACTCTGTGCTTCCTTCAGCTGACTACCCTTAGCACCTGACTTTTTGACTCTTTCTGAACCAGCAAGATCAACAAAACTCAACTGCAAGGTAAATCAACATAAAATAAGTCAACATTCTCAACAAACAATCAATGTTTCACATTATTACTTAACAATGAAGAAATATTTTACACCGAAAAATATGATATTTGGAATTTACCCTAATTTTGGCTTTATTTGACCATTTATTCAGCCTAAACATTAACACGACAGCATAAGTATGACATGTCACACCGTTCCACGTCGCCAAAAATTTGCAACGTCGTCTTTTTTAAACAAAATAATAACATCATGGACTAAAAATGATGGTTTTTGATATTGCAGGGGTAAGAGAGAATTACCGGGACTAAAATCAAAGTTCTATATATTTACAGGGACTAAATAAATAATTAAGCCTAAATAAAAAAAAGTCCTAAAAATTGATATACCATTGTTGACACGGAAAAAAGTTGTAAAGAATACCTTTCCCCTTGCAACTGACTGACTTTGAAGATTGGTGCTTTCAATTACTATTGAAAGAATGAGATGAGATCTTGAACTTTCTTCATTCATTTGTGTCCCCGATATATGCCGTCGTTCAGATCCCTTTTGTATTATGTTATTCAATTCTTCGATTGTAGAAATTGACATCACTGTCACATTTTCCACAACAACCATTCCCTAACATCACAGAATTACAAATGAAACTGTTATGACTAAGAGTGCAACATGTGGTATAATTTTTATTTCAGCACATAATTTTTTGAACACTTCATAAAGGTTCTAGTACTTTCAAAACTTATTTTGAAATATCTCTACATGCTTGATAAAGCAGCCTACTTCAACAATTGCTAGAAAAGATGGCTATGTAACGTGCAAAAAATGTTAAGCAACTAATCCAAATTAAGCATATAATTGTAAATAAATGTTTTTCATTTAAGTAACAAAATGATTACGAGTGAAAAATCACAATGACAACATAGGGATCATTACCGTCGAATCCTTCTTGATATCCAATTTTGAATGCTTTGCATTCTTAGGCAATAGAAGATCAATAAGGTTGTCTTGATATAACTCCACCATGTATGCCTGCATTGTTAACAAGACAATCATGGGACAACAAGCAGAGAAATGTGTATATATTTCTTCACCGAGATTGCATTTTAATTTTATTATTTAATCATTTACCTATTGAAAAAGAGAAATGGAATTTTATTCATCTCCATTTTAGAAATATTTACCTTCAAGGAAAAGGAATACTTGTTACTGTCCCTCCTTAAAATTCTAAAAAGTTCAGCAATTGCACGAGGTGTAAGCCCGGGGTTGTCTTCTGATCCATAGATTGTAAACGTCTTTCCAGAGCCAGTTTGGCCATAAGCAAATATGCAAACATTATAACCATCTACAGCAGATTGCACCAAATACTGCATTACAAATCATGAAGGAATTAATGATAAGTTTAAGGAAAGGTTATAATATATCTTCTGATAAACAAAACCTAATTATGATCTATAAGTTGTTATTGTAAGACTTGCCCTTGTATCCTCAAACACGGTTTCTTGAGTTGCATCACCCCGAAAAACACGATCATACATGAACTGCTTTGGCTTATCTTCTTTCCATAAAAACTCGACAGTAAACTCATCTACTGCAATTACAGCTTCTCCTTCTTTCTCAGAAACCTCTTTTTCACTAACAGGTCTTAGCCGACAATAAACTCTGATCTTGCCTTTCATGTCTAAAAATAAAACCAAGTTCCAAAAATGTCAGCCATGTATGACATCAACACATTCACATGGACTTAATTCCAGATATAAATAGTTTCTGTTACTTACCTTCTATTACATTAAAATAACGCTTTCGTAAAACTTGTTCTTCTTTATAAAGAGCTTCCATTTCGGCTAATTGAGCCCCTTGCATCTTCAATATAGCAGCTGTCTGTTCATTCTTTCTATCAATGTCCTAACCAGACAAACAAACAAAAAGCTGATATTTTTTTTCGAACCGTCAAAACAAAGTGAAAATAAATAAAACATTGACACCAGCTTGTTATTATAGCAGTGAATAATCTAAATATTAATGACTTGATAAGTAACAAATTACAGGATCTAATATACAGACTATTGTGTACATAAATCCTAAGAAATGATAATGTGAAAATAATGCTATTTACAACATTATGCAATTATTATAAAAGTGAAATAAGATTATAAACCTCTTTTATTTCACGCAATTCATCCAGTTCCTTTAAATTATTTTGCAATGCAGCCAACTCAGAGTCCTTGACTGAAATAATAGACTTAGCAGCCGTTAATTCTTGTCTATACCCTTCTAGCTTTCTTTCAAGGTCATACACTTCAGACTTCACAGCTTTGCGCTCTTGTTCAAGTTTCCGTTGAAGAGAGCTACTCTGCATTACAACAACCATCATTATCTTAATCGTATGGTTTTATAATTTTGAATAATGGTTTTTTTATCATCTATGTTACCCCTTCAGCATTCCTCTTCTCAAGCACAGATAACTTCTGTTCCAAAATCATTTTTTCACTCGCCAAGGTTTTGATAGTTTCTTCAGCTGAATGAAGCTCATCTTTACAATTTTTTAGCTCATATTTAAGCTTTTGTAGCACCTATTGATACCACCAAAGTCCACAGTTTATTTATACATAAAAAATAAAACTAACAATATTAATATAATAAAAATTTGATATTGTATGCATGAATAATAGTTTTATAGAGTATATCTTACTTGGCTATTTGTTTCAACAAGATCCTTTTTGGAATTGTTCTCTATAACCTGGTAGATTGCGTGATTATTAAGACATGTCAGTAACCGAAATATAAAATAAGACTTATTTCATGAAGTGAAGACCTTTACCTGTAGCGCCTGATCTTTTTTACTGCATAATAATCTAAGCCTTTCACAGTCACTTGTAACTGCCTCGAGATTTTGGTTATTAGCTTTTAAGGATTCCTTCAAGCCCTCTATTTGTTCTTGCATCTTTTCTTCTTGTTCTTGCTTCTCAAGCAATTCTTTATGCAACTATTCAAGAAAATTTAAAATTATAAATACTCGACTGAAACACATGCACTTCAATTTGGTGTTTGATGCGCAAGTTGTGCATAACATTCTATATTATACATTGGAAGCTTCGACTTACTTGATCAGCATTTCTTTGAGATTCTTCAACAAGTTTGGATAAATCTTGAATGAGCTTCTCATATGATTCTACATTAGGAGGCTTTGAGTTATTAGAAATATCTCCATTCAAAGAACTACCGCCACTAGAAGACCGTGCTTTCGAATAGCGGCGAAGCATTACATCATTTATATGTGTCTGAAGAGCTACACAAATTTCTTCCCCCTAAACAAAGCGACGCAATGCCAGTGAGATAAAATTATTTTAAAACGATTAAGACTAAAGAGCTTGTGCAGTTAACAAAGGTGCTATACCTGCTTGGTTTCAAACTGGAATATGTGAAGAACGCCGGCTACTCGCATTTTGAAAAAGACGGCAGTGTTGCTGCTTCCAAATTGCATTATGTCTCTCAACTCGGCTGAGTGCAAATATTCCTTAGGAACTGGACGAAAAAAATGAATCTATAGACAATTGATTAAGAAAAAGCACACAATTAAAAGCGTAATTCATTTTTTTAATATTAAAAAATGATAATAACTTGACCAGTTTATTTTTCTGTTGAACCATACCCCTCGTTTATTGATTCCTATTATTATTCTTCCAGGCAAGATTCCAATCGGATCATCAATCTTGCGAACATTGAAGAAAACGGAATTCCCGTAAGGAAGTGCTCTCAATATACGCAGAAATTGTTGTCTTGCATCGTCTTTTGTCAGATGCACCTATGAGAAGGGATGAAAACCTTGTATCAAATCAAAGAATAGAAGGAAAGAAACTCCGTGTGTAGATGACACACAACATTCCAATAAACATTTTGCTAAAAAAATAGAAGCTCGGTCTTTTCTCAGTTATTAATCGAAGGCGAAAGACAAATAAATAGATGGCTTTCCCATACCAATGAATGATATCGAGAAAGAATATCACACTCCCATTCTCGTTTTGCTCGTGTCATTGAAATTTGTCGAGGAAGGAATCGCTCCAGAAATGAATTCCAGTTACTAAGAATCACAAAATATCAATTTAAGTCATAAGGGTATAAGAAATAGAATGAGGACAAAATTTTAATGGCACTAAACATTGTTATAAGATATTTACTTGCAAAAATGAATATTGAAAATTGCTTACGTGCACGATTCAGGTGTGCTAACAGGTCCAATCTCAGCCAAGATTTGTAATGCAGAAAGCTGAGAGGCATCGTCCTTTCCAACAGGATAATTACCCAAAATATAATCATGCTGCAACTGTAACAACACATCCAGCATACAAAGTCTATAACTCGAAAGTAATTGCAGCTAAAATCGATGAAGAACATGTTGGTTTGATTTGGTTCAATCGGGTTGACATTTTTAAAATTTAAAAAACTTATTATTTTCTAAAATCTAAAACAATTAACTTTTTTCAAACACTGTAGATTTGTTAAACTATTTAAGCAAGTACATAAGTTACAATGAAAAAATGTATATAATGATTAAACATACATAAATACATCATATATGTATAAGATAAACTACTAATAAAATACATCATAGTGTGAAATAAAAGAAATAATAATAAAATATAATGGTTTGGTTTGGACGATGATAGGTTTTGAATGATGTGAAACTGATACCTGAACTAATAGAGGTCTGGTTAGTTTGGTTTGGTTCAATTTGAACCCAAATATGGAAAAAACCAAACCAATGGTTGGTTTGGCTTGGATTTTCGGGTTCATTAGGTCATAGATTTCATTTTTACAACTCTAGGCACACATGTATATAGCACATTGCAACTATAACAACACATTCAACATCAATAAATATATGAACTATACATGTTTTCAATCATTTGTTAGTTTTCATATAATGAAAAGACGTACTTGTACATAGGACAACTGCAAAAACATTGGATCTGTCACAGCATCATCGGACTCACGAAACAACTTTTTCTTGAATATAAGTTTACAGTGCAAGATTTCTCCTTTACTTCGATCTTTTGCTGCTTTAAATTCCGCCAGAAGATCCCCTATATATTTGTTATCATCTAACCAAATATACTCTTCTGAGCAACAACAATAAAAACTATTAGACTAATAAATTAAGCTAGGATCTAGCATAACAATCTAGGAGAGAAAAAAAAGGTATACCGTTCCCAGGATCAGATGATTTGGAACTCGTAACAACTTTACGACATTCAAACAAACTAAAGCTAGTGTATGCTGACAGTTTAATGAGCCCTGCAAGTTCCTGGATTAAACATGTTGTGTAAGCAATAAAAGGATACACAGGAGAAAATAATTTCTCGTGTATAGTGAATTTTAGTATCTAGTCTATGGTAACTATGAAAGTCTAATAAAAGAAAGAAATGATGATGATGATAACTAATACCCTTATGCTAGTTCAGGCCTTGAATCTTATTCAATTTGTAGATTAAAAGGGAATAAAACCTTACTCCAAAAAGCTATGAACTATGAAACTGGATGCATACGGATTAACTTCATTAGATTGAATAGATTTTGTCAATAGACTTATTTTACCTCTCCTAATCATTTTCATTGAAGTCATTCATAGTGTCCTTTTCCTATCTATTTCATATTCACTAACTTCAATTTTCAATCTCCATAATATTTTCACTATATTTACATTAGTAAGAAATGCATGCAATTCCAAATAGAAGCATATAACAGTTTCATCAAACAACCTCAACAGCATCAGCAACTGTAGTCGACATGTCATAAGTAATTTCTTCAAATGTTTCATCTAAGAAGAACACTATATTTGTGAGCTTTCTCCCAGTCAACAAAGCTTCAATCTCCTCTCGCCCAGGTATTATATGTCTAGGACCGACCTTGACCGAACGCTTCAAAGCGTTCAACGTATCTAACGCAAGGGCTTGGATCTCAGAATCAGTAGCCACACCATGAGCTATGTTATGAACATAATCTGATACATAAACCGCAATGTCTTTACTAGGAGCCATGGAGGATGCACATATATACATAAGCTCCCATGCTTTGATCAAATATTGCCTATTTTTTACGAAAAGACGGACATTAGTCACTAAAGACCAAGAAAAGATGAAACGTGACACTCAATACTAAATCTGAAAGTTACATACCTCTCAGGGTTATTTCTTGTTTGTTTTGATATCTGAACAAAAAGCTCGTCTCGGAGTTCTGCACGTTTCAAACTTTGCTTGTATAGTTTCCCAACGAGCTCAACTCGTTCGTCTAAGCTTAAGGGATTTGCACAATCAGTTGAATCAACTCCAGTATACTTCAAAATTATCTGGAATAATTTTGTCGCCCGACTTACTAAATCGCCATTGATCTTAAGCAATGATGATGGTATTGGATCCTAAAGGGATCAGCTTGTTAGCTCTTCATCGGTTAAAAAGAAATTTAGTACATGATTTGATAATGATTACCTTTTGAAAAGACAGCATGTCCTCGAATGTAAATTTTTCACGAGCTTGGGGATCTGAAGATCGTTTAGAAAAAAATCCGCGTTTCCCAGCAGATTGAATTTGTTTATGCATCAGTTTCAAAAATCCATCCACCTATGACAAATATTAACAGAAACTTGATGATATCAACTGCAAATGCACATAACTGACAATGAAAAATATTATTCAAAGATATCATAGTTTATATATAAACTTTCTCACCTGAAATCTGTCGATTAAGGGTATAGCTCCAGCCAATTCTGCGGGAACAGCCATTGACAGAGTTGATGGTGTGCTGCAAAAACAAACCATAGTATGTTATTCGTTAAATCAAACATAATTTACAATTTGCAAGAGAGGAAATGCAATAAGATTCTAAATTTCTAATGTTAAAAAATACACATACTAATACTAGATTTTAACAAATAAATATTTTCAAAGTTCAAACACTAAAACGTCTGACCATTTTCAAAATAAAATTTCCAATACATCTCTAACTCAAAGAATGATATGATACTCACGATGGTGCCAAATTTGAGCTATCACTATCATAGTCATCAACATTGTTAATAGCAGCATAGTTGTTCTCATTGCCATTGCTAGAGCTAAAAGATGATCTGCCTGTCCTAGAATTTTGAGCCATGGATGATGGCATATCAATGATCATTTTACTTTCGGACTATCTTAACATCATACATTTTGCTATGTTTTATCCTTCAACTTCTTCTGCTGCATAACAAAAATCCAAACACCAAAAAACACAATTAAGAAACTAAAAAGCAACCCATTTATGCTATGCTCTTATGTAAAAGCCACGCCAGACACCACACCGACATGATGCTGGCATATGGAATTACATTCAATCACTTCCATTTTCTTAAATTTTAATCAGCATCTATGTGTTAGTGTCGTGTTTGATGTATGTGTTTCATAGGTAAGAACCAAACTCAACATGAGGACTAGACATAATTAGTGTAATTGAATTGTAAACCGAAAAATCCTTTTCAAACATAAACCCTCTCAGGAGACATGAATCAAATACATGAAGTGCAGGAACATAACAAATTTTATCATAAAAAAAAACAAGGATAGAAATGCATAGAAGGAAAAATAAAACCAATTAGTAAAATTTATCAAATAAGAAAGAAAAAAGTATGAAAGGAAAAACAAACACAAACCCAGAATGCAAAATGGTTCAAACATCAAACAAGGCACCACAAGATCGCAAAAAAGTCAGAAACATTGAGTTGTATAATTAGTGAGAGAGCCACTTAAGCATTGACCAGAAAATGGTGACAGAAAGAAAGAGCAAAGAAATGAAAAAATTGAAAATAAAAATAAAAATAAAACCTTTGAAAAGCGCAATGGAAGAGGTGAGAGAGAGAGAGAGAGAGAGAGAGAGAGAGAGAGATCTGAAAGAGTGATGATAGTCCAATTTTGTTTAGAATGATAGAAACGAGAAAGGAAGAAGCTGAATACTACAGAGTTGATTGAGAAGTGAGAGAGAGAGAGAGAGAGAGAGAGAGAGAGAGAAATACAGAAACTCACATGTGCATTATAAATGCCACAACCCAAACAAAACCTTTAGTTTCAAAAATTCACTAATTTACAATTTATCCAAAATTACATTCTTTTTACATTAAAAAATTATTTTTTTCATTTTTTTATTTTCTTTCTATAATGCACTTTTGTCTCTTGAGTTTCAAAATCTTATAATTTTTTTTTCTTAATTTGAAAATAATAATTTTATCCTTTAATTTTATCTCATTTTATAAAAGTCAATTTATTTTAATGTTTATGTGGACTCATTGTCTAAATAAAACTGGCAACTCATTCTTTAAAATATATGATATAGGGGTCAAAATAGCAATATCTTACATGGATTTTTTTTTTTAATAAATTATATGATGTTATGCATTTTCAACTTCTTCTGCTGCATAACAAAAATCTCATTGCCTTTTTTACTTTCGGATTATCTTAACATCATAGATAATCTTATGTGCATTTTACTTTTATTTATTTATTTATAAATTATATACTATTGTGATTATTTATACACCTTTGCCTTTGATTTATTGTGATATTTATGTTTATTAAAACTTTGAGAATAAATATTTACTAAAATATTAGACTTAAATTTTGTTGGCTTTTCTATATAATAATGTAGAAATTTAAACAAGATAATTTAATAAATTAAATTTAAAATCAACAAATTGTTTAGGTATGATGGTGATATTTGTCGTATGACTCACATGAGCTTAGAGAAGTTTAAAAATGATGTTGATTCTTAATCACCAAACTAGTCCAATATTAATATTGATTATTCAATTAAAAATTCCAAACTTTAAATATTGCAATTGCACCTAAGGAGTTTGTTGATTTTAAATTCAATCTATAAAGTATTTTACGACAGTTATTTTAAATTGTACCTATTCAATTTGTTGAGTTTTTAAATTTCTTTAACCTCTTTTGAATCATATGAAAGTTATCACCATTGTAACTTGGTAGATTGTTGATTTTAAATTTAATTTATTGAAGTATCTTGTTCAAATTTCTACGGTGTTAGGAACAAAAAATTAAAGACTAATATTCTAGAGACAATAAAACAAAACAAAGGTGTATAAAAGAACCACAATAATATATAATTTTAAAAATAAGTAAAAATGCACATTCATTCCCCAAACTTCACAATATTGCTACTTTAGCTCCTATTTCATTTTGTATATTTTGTCAAATTATTTTATGCATTAGTAAAATAGATTTTTTTTTTTGGTACAAATGGACGCATACAACCTCGTGCATAGTATCTAAGGTTCTATTTGGTGTGGTTATTTATTTTATATTTTAAATTTTTTTAAAATCAAAATCAATTTCTGTTTTTAGTATTGAATTTTAGATCTGAGTTTCAAATTTTAGTTTAAAATTAACTTTTAATTTTTTAATATAAAAGGATTTAGATGTTAGAGATTTATAATTTACTAATAATTTTAATAATAATGGTTGAAAGAGGTGGTTGCCAAACACGGCAATAGACAGATGATTGTAGTGGTGGTAGACGGAGGTCAAAGTGGCAGTCGATAATGGTCAAGATGGTAATCGATAATGGTCAAAGTGGTGATATGAGAGTTGTTGAAGTAGTGGTTGTAGTGGTGGTCGACAATGATCAATGTGGTGGTTAGTGGTGGACGACGATGGTTAAAGTGGTGGCTAAACTAATGGGTAAAGGTGGTCAACGTGGCTGCATTAGTGGTCGACAATGGTCAAAATGGTGGTTGGTGGTGATTAAAGTGGTGGTTGTGATGGTTAGAGTGGCAATGACAATGGTCGGGGTGGTGGCAAAAGAAGTGGTCGAAGTGGTGGTTGACGATAGTTGAAGTGGTGGTCGACGATAGTTGAAGTGGTGATTGAGAGCCACTAGTAGTAAAATGTTAGAGTTAAAGTCAAAATAAGAATTATAACACTTATTTTTTTGATTTTGAGTTTTAAAAAAAAATTATTTTCAAAATAAGTGAAAAATCAATTTAATCTCATTTCACCCGAATATGTTTTATTTTCAAAATTAACATTGAAAATAAAAAACAACAAACTTAGAACCACTGCGAACCAATCTTAATGGCTATTTTACCTGAGTATGTTTTATTTTCAAATTGAACTTTGAAAATCATACGAGCACCAACCATTTTTCCACTTTCTTACTCCTCTTTTTTCTTAGATGCAATAAAATCATTAGCAGTGGTGCTAGTAGTCATTTTTCACAGGTAGTTTTTGTTGCACATTTTTCTTCATAGGGTTGGGTTTCACAATTTTAAACTGTTTGTTACATTGAGCTTTCTGATTATTCCACTTGTTGTATTCTTAACACAAATTTGTTTGGCTTGAGGGTCATTAATGTGTAGATCATGGTTATGCTTGCTCGTGGGATTTGAATATTTTGTATTTGGTTGTGATTTCATATTTTTTTCCTAGTTAGACAATTTTGTCATTAAATTTATAAAATGACAATCAATTTCATCCATGTGTCCTCGAATTAGAAAAGTTTATGTGTTATTTAAGACATACTCAATTCATATATGTTTTTCAGAAATTTATTTAAAGCTCTTGTTAAAAAAAAAATTTATCCACATTTATTAGAATTGATTGAATTGAAGAACTAAATGATTGACTATCTTCTATTTCTATAATTAACTTATTATTTCATCAATTTAGAAATTATTAAAGGATCATATCCTTATAATTTTTTTACCAAACCTATCCCTAAATTTTGCTGACCAAAATAATAATTTAGATGATAGTAGTTTGTAAATAAGGGTGAAAATTGATTAGATTGAGATGGTAGTATATTTTTTCATTTCATAATAGTTTAGATGGTAGTAATTTGTAAATAATAATTTAGATGGTAGTATATTTATTTTTACTCTAGAGTTTTTGAAACCCTAATATGACATGCTAGCTTATTTAAACACCTATTTCATATTAACTTATTAAAATAAACTAATTCAACCTATCATTAGATAAACTAACAAGTTTATAGGTCAATGATATTAAGTTATATTTTGATATCTAACACGTCATTTTAGAGAATTCGATCTTATATGACATCTAATTTATAATAATACTTTAAATATGTCAAAAATTAATGTAGACTAATCGGTTTAAAATACATAAAAGATTATAAAATTAATGATTTAACACAAAAACACACAATTTAATACGATAATAATAATAATAATAATAATAATAATAATAATAATAATAATAATAATAATTTATTTATATTTACTTAAATAGGTCGATCTCATAGATTTAAGAAACTTATTCAATGGTGTATAGTATGATTTTATTAACTAACTAAATTTTCAAAAAGTATTGAGTTAATCTATTTTAAAAAGTCTGGCCACATTCTAATATGACATAAACTAAGTCATAGACTTCAACTATTTCATTCTTATTTGTAATATAAATTTCTCTTATGAATCAAATTAACATAATCCTCAAAATAAAAATAATACTCCTTGTTTGCTTGTTTTACCTTGATTGATGCTTTTTGATGTAATGACATGTCTAAATGATGATGGTAAAAAAATTAAATGCATTTAATTTTTTGGAATTTATATCAAATAAAAAAAACATATTGTCCAAGTTGAGTATATATGAAAAAACAAAAGAAAAATATATATGGCTGCCAAATGTAAAAGTCAGAAATAATGTGTACATAAATTGATTTAGTTAAGAATGGACCCACAAGTTTTGTGCTCCTTTTGTCCCTCTAAAAGATTGGTTCAGAGTGAGAGGTGACTTGTCATCTAAAGGGTATTGTAGTTGCCAGCACTAACCGGGCAGCACCAACAACATGCTCCTTCCTAAAGGTGAGGCCCCATTTTTTGATTTTGACACTGCAACTTGCATGTATGTAGGTCTTAGTTGAAAACGGATTTTATATTATTAAAAAATAAAAACTGATCTTAAAACTTAAAAATCCCAAAATCATACACTCTATTTTGTACTCTATGCTGTCTTATTTTTACCAACAACAATTGTCATTCTCATTGTGATTGTGATTGTAATGGTAGGTTATTTCTAAAAGCTTTCTCCATACTAATGAAATCTAACAGAGACATGTACTATATTAAATATAGATATTTCTTTTATTAAAAATTTGTATTTAGGTTTATTATGTTGTGGAAATATAATCTATTTGCTAAATTAACTCAATCTTTATTAATATATTACTTTTAAATTTATTTTTATATAAATTTTTTTTATTAATAGTCTCCACAAAAATTTCATGTCTTTAGGGACATAAGAACCCATGTTTTATAATGTAGGTAATTTTTTGTTTGGAAACTAAAATTTAAAAGTCCTAATTTGCAAAATTTATAAACATCATAACCTCTAATTTTTAAGAGAAATAGTCATTTAGATTTCAGTAAATAAATAAATTCTAATTAATTAAAGCTTTTTTAGTTAGGATTGAATTTGAATACTCTTTATGCTCATTAATTAAAATTCATTAAGTCTAATAAATTTGGTTAAAAAAACACATATTTTTGAATACTTGAAAAGAAAGATGGGTTATTTCACCTCAAAGAGATTGGTGTGAACTTAACCCCACAACATATCGGATAAAAATCATGTTATGCTCTATTAGATTAATGCATGAATTTTTTCACAATAACACAATTATAATACATTTTTATTTTAACGGCCAAAAGAAATTGCTGCTAATGCTAAAAACGTTTCTATATTAATTAAGCAAACTTCATTGATTTGAGAGCATATATCTATAAGTACGTATCTAAATGCCTCTTTATCCAAAATCATTGATTTAAGAGCAATTTTTTTTTTTTTTTGAGTTATGATGCTCTTCGTTATTCATCCTCTCAATTTCTTCCACTATCATAATTTTAGAAATATAAATATAATAATGTGATAGGTCAATTACAAACCACGTGAGGGAGTATTTCATTTCATACCCATTTAACTACATTGAGCAATAATTACTTCCTTGTTTGTATGTGTAAAAAAATGCATATTACAAAAATAGTTTATGAAAGCCAAACTTTGAAGTTACTCTACACCAACAACTAGAGGAGTACTACTAGCTAGAAGGGTCTCTATTGACAATTAAGAGTAGCATGAGAAAGTTGAGGATAAATATTAATAAGTCTTGACTCTTCAATTGGGTGGACCAAAATTAATTAAAAAGGCCAAACTTGATTGAAAATTGAAATGAAATGATCGATAGTTGTTGCCAAAGGCAGTTTGGTAACAACTTTGAGAATTTTTGTAATGGTTAACGAAACTTGTTCCAGTTAAAATGATTGCGATTTTCCATTAAAAAGTTGTTTGTCCAGAAATTTAATCAATTGAGCTAGATCTTATCTTGATTTAAATATGGTGAATAAATATTATAATGTAAGGAAGGGTTAAATTTTCTATTTAACATTTTTTTGTCTTTACTTTTAAATAAACTTGTGTGTATATTTGAATTTTTAAAAGCATCTTTATAATATTATAAAAATATTTTTATAAAAAATTAGAATTTTTTAACAAAAGATGAATTAAATATAAAATTTTAAGTCGTAAATATGCATACAAAAAATTATTAAAAAATTCAGATAATACATATAAATTAATTTAAAATCAAAGACTAAAATTGTTGACGAAAAATATTTGAGTGACTATTATTTAACAAATTTTTTTTAAAAGAACTAAAAACGAAATATATCATATTTATAGATAAAAAGAACTTAGATAGTCACTCAAAAAGAATCATGATTAATCATTGCTCCTTTGCAATACATCTTTATTTAAATTTTCAAATATTCAACACATATAAATCATTATGCCTAAATAAGGTTACTGCACTTGGTGCAATTGTTATACGATTTCTTCATATTAAAAGGGACTAGCCCAGATGCAGAGAGAGTAGGAATCCCTTTCTTTGTCAAACTATAAGATTTGGCGAAATCTCATATTAACCTCAATTTAGTTGGACATTACGAGGCTTCACGGAATAATATAAAAAGGACTTGAAACAAAATATGAAAATCAAATTTCATGATGCAAAGTTTTTTTTTTTTTTTATACAAGTATTGTTAATATTTTGCCAATCATTGAGATCGAACCCACGGCCTCTTAATCACTCCACTCCCTAACTCTATCACCTCACTCACCAAACCAACCCTATATCTTCTTATGCAATACTACCACTAACTATGTTCATAACTACCTATTTTTGAATGTAATCAGAAACAGCAAGTTTAATTTTTGAAATGAGGTAAATAGTGTTGGATAATCAGAACCTGATGGCCCCAACCAAGTGTTATGTTTTCTACTAACATAACACTCAAATGAATGATGGTTCCTTTTGCGCTTTTCTTTGCTGTTAATTAATCAGCAAAACAATGAGTACCATGAGGGAGCACACTAAATAGGACCAGTACCATGAGGATTAATAATCAGAGGCCATGACAATCTATGAGATTATGTAAATTAGGATTAGAACATGACACAAAGAAATGAACATTGAGGCTTGCTTGAATCGCATCCCATCCTGAAATGCGATGTCTCTCTCACAAGTGAAAAGGAACTACTAAAATGCAGAGAAAAATCCATGCATAATTCTTATAGAAGTACAACAAAATTACTAAATAGGATTTATCCCTTATCCTACCCTGAGGATTGAGCCAACAATTGTTTTCATTTTTCTGAAAAATTGATTTTTGAAATATTAGCCCATCTAATTTTGGGCTGTACATGGAGGGTATAGTCAATGCCCCCTCCAAAACTAAAATTTTCTATTGGCAACTTGACTCTAAGAACCTCAAATTGAGAGTTCTCACTCAACCATCAATTACAATAACAAAGAATGATACAATACAATGAACAACTTTATGGCATCTTAAAAGGCTTTGGTGTGATTCAACCTATCTATGACTTCAGAAAACTTTTACCATAACACCTTAATCTCTCCATGGCAGCTTGAATTTGCTCTGAAACTGTAGTGTACAGATATCGCTGCGCTGCCTCGTCCAAACCATTGGAAGTTCTGGGCCACCCAATAGTAGGGAATGATCCATTTCGAGACTTGGCAATAGCCATTTGACTCATTGCTGGAAGATCAAATTCAATTGGATCGCCAATAATTATATTAATCTTCTTATTGCATAGTGGTAAAGGAGGTCGTCTACCAAATATAAATTTCTCTGGCATCACCTAGAAATATAAGCAGAACTTTGCATTAAAAACCCAAATAAACATACTTAAACCAGAAAAAGTAAATTAAATTTAGTATACTATGCCACAATGTGATAGACCAAAAACATGCAGAGTTACATACATTGATGACGATACTTGCATACTAATTGTTAGGCATATGTAGCATTTTTGGAACAAAACAAGCATAACAGCAATGGTAAAATCGAATCTCTTACGCATTACATAATAGGAAAAAAAATGGAAAAAGAAAGTCAGAAATCTTTGAAATCACTCAAGTTTCCAAATGTGCATCATCTGTAGGATTAAGATAATTGCAGATCTAGTCTTACATAATGCAGAGAAGAAGAATTCTTGTAGGGGTTACTAATACTATGGGCACAGTGCCTATTGGATAACCAATCATAAGCTTAACATACATAAAAACAATAATAAAAATACATCAAAACTTGTGTTGAATTTACTTTAATAATAATATTATCTTAATACTTTGATTGGTCAATGTTCAATAGGCATGTGCTATTGCAAGAATTTCTCCTTAAAGAATTCTCACAAGTAGCAATCCTTTGTTCTCTAATCTCTTGGAAAGGATAATGACAAGAATCTATCATCCAGTAGGATTATAAATTAAATTAAAATATAAGCCTTTTGTTACGAAAAATTTATAATGTATTGAAAATTCTTGAGAAGAAAGCAAGCATGTTGAGAAAAAAATCTTGGCAAGATCAAACTTAGAATGCGTAAATTACGATGCCAATTAAAATTAGAAAATGACAGGACATATATCAAGGCTTATTGACTCATTGTTTAACTCTTCATTTAGTCATTGAAACATAGATACATGCTCATTACTATCTTCCAAGTTCTAATTAAAATGATTATTTTGCAACATAATTTTAATGGTAATATCAAAATTGTATTCCTTGTAAGAAAATATTGCTGATTTACAAGATTCAAACGCTCCAATTCCAAATGTCTAACAACTAAAGACAATGACTTACACTAGAGGCTCTCTTACTATAACATACAGTGCTACAAATGGTTTAGAAGACAATCCTAGAACTCCAAAGGTGTAGAGAAAAGAGGAACGCTGTAAGTTACCTCATGAAAACCATGATGAATAATTGGCAATACGATTGGCGTTATAGGTGCACGGACAATTAGACTAGCTGTTCCCCATTTCAATCGTCTTATAGGTGCATCTTCTTGATACACTTTTCCTTCTGGAAATGTATGCAGCTGACATAGCAAATACATAAATGATGTGTCAGATCTACTGTACTAGTACAGAGAATTTTCCATTTGGGTACTAAAGCACAATATCAATCTTAATTAAAGCAATCGTTTCAGAAACTTGTTCTCTTTTGGCTGTGGTATATCACTATACTGCATGCACCTCCATATGGAGATCAAGTGTACAAGTGACCTATGACAAGAAAATATTGTTCCCACAGGGATTGGTTAGCAAGAATCAGCTTACAAAAATATCCTTGAATTATTTAGGCAATCAGAAAAGAGTTGAAAGATCCAATTAAATTTTAAACAACGTAAAAATAAACACCTTTACCCTCTCCCTACAACATCACATGAGAAGAAATATTTGCTTTCTCCTCTAACTGATCTCTTCTAAATAATCATCGTCATTATAACACATTTTTGGGTGCTATGCTACACAGTAAGTAACTGACTCCCACTAGTCCCATTCAACCACTTTCATAGGAAATGAGAAATTAGGTCTCTACCATCTGTCCTCAGGGACCACGTCTCATATTCTGGTTACTAACAGAAAACAAGACTCGAAAAGTATGTAATGCATTTAATATCGACAGACGAGAAAAAGCAAGAAAAAAATAAATCCTAGCAATACTAGAGGGCCATAATAATCAAAACTTGACATAAATTACCCAAATTATCATCGAAAAAGAGTTATGCTTGTGTGGAGGGAAGAAGGTAATAAATGTTACATAGATACCCATTCTCCATCATTTAAGCGCTCAAGCGCTTCATTCATGTGCTCTTGATAAATTCCACCACCTCGTGTAATAGGTATGCATTTCCCTGTGAATGTTACCATTTTAGAAACAACAAAACAACAACAATCTACAAAAACATAGAAAAGCTTAGCTTTTCAGCATATTTTGATGCATAAATCAATAAGCTGACAATCAATTGCAATAAAATAGAGAGCAGTAGAGAATTACAGTGTAATATTCAAGTTTAATTTTGCAAATTAAAATGGACTTAATTCAATACTACTAAAGTATAGACAATGCACAAAAGGACTTCATCTGAATCACTACAGTAATTCATTGGATAGGGAATGTCTAACATCAATGAAGAATGCCCGTGATTTCAAAATTTGTGTATATAAAGAAATTCTCACCAATTTTGGTTTTATTACTAACTCAATAAACTTTTACCAAATGGTCCAGGATTGAGAGACGCCAATACCCTTTCTTTGTTAGAGCATATAAATTTTAGGTAGAACAAAAAAAATCAGACAAAATAGACCCTTATTATTCTAGAATAGTTGAACCTGTCATCTTGATGCACACACTCAACTATACATTAATACAATGATGTAAGGGAGCATTTGGATAAACAACTTAATTAAGTGTTTAACATATAAGATCTTATGTATAAGTTGTTTCTATAATCAAAGAGATAATTTTTTACAAATTGTTTCTATAAACTATCTAGGTGAAAATAAGCTGAAAATAGATGATGGTTGATGATTATATCATAAACAATTTTTACCAAACGCTCATAGAAGTGCTTATATCATAAGATAAGTTGAAATTAGCTTTTCCAAAAACTGTCTTAACATTATAGAAACAACCAAGACTTGTCTAATTGGCAGCTAGAAAAAAAAGCAATTTTTTCATATATCAACTATAGCACACTAGAATTTGAACAAATTGCTTTTGTTATGTGATATGCAATTTGGTAGAAAGTGTTGTCATTTTCTGCAGGCTAACTCCGCGAAGCAATTGAACAATATTCCAATTCCCATATGAAATGGTAGTTAGCAAAAAAATAGAAAAAAAGTAAAGAAAATGAGTGGTGAAGAGTAGAGAGAGTTTACCAACGCGAAAAATATAAGAATAGAGCGAGTTTCGAAAACAGATATCTTCAGCGGTAAGAACCCATCGAGCTATGTCAGTATCAAAGATTGGAAAACCCTTGAATCCCCACATTAACGGATCATCCAAACTGCACGAAACACTTCAAATTAGTATAACAGGAAGAAAAGAGAAACAAATAGCAATTCAATGTGAGAGAGAGAGAGAGAGAGAGCTGACGTGGACATGTGATTGCTGACGGTGATGAGGGGAACGCCATGAGGTCTAGAGCGGACGAGGTGGAGGAGAGTGTCGGCGTTGTGAACGGAGGTTGTGTTGATGAGAGACGTCACCGTTTTGGCAAAGGAACCAATGACTGCTATAACGACTTTTCTCGGTATGCCTTTTAGGTGATCCTTCCGAGCTGCCCACTTCATCGTCCCTGACATTTTCACCGCCGACGATCACGCACTAAATAGCAGCTGCCTTCTTTTCATTTTTTTGAGAATTGGAACACGTCTGTCCAGATTTCCAATCAAAACTTTTATGGATTTTGGTCTTTTAACGTCCAAGCCCAACCAAAGCGCACTTTCATAAACAAAATTCAACCCAATCCAACTCTATAATTATAGTTTATAGTTTCGTCTATTTTTTCTATTTTGCTCCTTTATGTGGGGTATTTTAGTTTTTTTTTTTCATGATAAGGAACAATGAATAATTATTTTTGCGAACAATTGAGATCAACTATTAGATGAGTGGTAAAATTAAGTGTATAATCTTAATAATAATTTTTTCTTCAAATGCATCCTATCTTATTATTGGGTTAAATGGATTAAAATACATAGTTTATAAAGGATAAAAAATCAAAATTAATCAAAATAAAGATAAATTACCAAGAATAATATTAGGTAAAAAATAAAGGACTAAAATTATATTTCAGTGAATATTATTTCATAAAATTTTTATTTAATAAAAAATATAAATAAATAAAAAAATCTATCACTTTAGATTCATGAATTTTCGTATTCGCGCATTTGAGAATTTGATGGTAGGTCGATTAAGATTAAGCTGTCTGAATTCAAATTTGATATTTTAAATTATAAAATTAAAAATATATTTTTTTTAAATCATTTGATCAAAATCGAACCACCACCAATATTCTTAAACCTGCAATTGCATGACTCTTTGACTGCATAGGGTCCATATTGGTTAACTGATGTGGCAAAAACTACTGACATTTTCCTCTTTCTTTGTCGCATACCTATACCTCAAGGGTCAAGATTGCATAAGTTTTATTCTAGGTGCTTTTTTTAACCATTAGATCAAAAATCGAATAATTCAGATTTAAATCTAAGATTTCAAAGACAATAAATTTTTTAAAATTTGATCCATCTAATCTTGATGAGATGATTAAAAATCACTGCCAGCAAGACTGCTTGTAGTTTGACTAGTACTTGTAGACTGCACCATTGGTGTGTTGCCTTTTGACATAAGCAAATAAATTTTAACTTTCATTTTTCTTTCTCCCCCCTCTATACCTTACATTTGTTTTTATTCCCCTTTATTATTTCTTTTGTTTCCAAACTCCCAATCATGATGCAACTTGCGCGTAAACCTTAGAGTTGCCAAATCTTAATTGCTTTTTAATATCATTTTCAATTTGCCAAGAATACTACCAGTTCATGCCGTATAAACACTAAGCATGATGGAAATGCTCTTTTCGCAGAAGTAGCATTAGTACTTTTTTGACCAAAGTAAAGTAACATCGGTAACTAAATTCAATTATTCGATGTATAAGATGTAAGCATTGTATTATGTTACAACTTCTCTCAATGGTTTATGTTTTCCAAGTGTTTTTCTCAGTCATCATTCACTTATGAAACAAGGGGAGATTCTTTCTATATAGTAAGTAATGGCGATTTATAAGTTCAAAAAATGGTATGGAACAGTCACAAAATAATTGATCTTTGCAGTTTGATGATCTTCCCATGCTCGATGGACTTGGGGTGCTTTGAAGGCTTACAGACAGTCACCGCAAAACTGTACAGTCCAGGCAAAACATGGAGAAATCATTAGTCACCACAAGAGAGTGGTAAGGAATGATTGAACAAGAGTGCTCTCATTTGCGCAAGGAAGCTTGTGGAGGAAATTGGTTTAGACGATAGATCCGGAGAAGCAAATTAGTTTGGGATTGAACATTTTCCCCAGCTCTTCTTTAGCATCTGCGGTCATCTCCACGACAAAAACTGAAATGCTGGGACACGTACAAATCCTTTACATCTTGCGGTGAATATTTAGAGAAAATAACACAGCTTGGATTTCCAAAATATCCTTAAATGAACAAGAATCATAACTGATGACAGTACAATGACAAGATGTTCAGGCAATGCCCGGAAAATTTCATTTTGGGCAGCCCCGATTGATTGCTCTACAACAACTCAAAGCTAGCCATTAAATAAGTGCAGTCCAAAATTACAAACATTGAAGAAATGGGTGGAAATCTTATTAAGCACAAGGAAGGCTCCTGCACTAATAAGTTCAATATAAATATAGAAAGAACAAATCCACAAAAAATGCATGTGCTTTACTAGTATTCTGGTATTTATCTATAAGACTATCACTATTCGTATGTGACAGAAAAGAATGCCTGCGAAGAATAGATAAAACAAAACTAACAGAAGAAAAGGTTTTTCTATTTAAAAATGCAACATTTAAGAAGATTTTAGTGTATTCATACCGAAATCCAGAAGATGATGCCTTAAACCTTCACCATGTGTGCCTCAGTCATTGACGAATTCAAGTCTTCTCGAGATTGTGATCTCCTACTCTGCAGACGCATCTGACTTCTGTGGGGCGTCCAGAAGGTCCCAATATTACTACTGTCGAACTGCATCTGCCCTAAATTGGTTGAGGAATAACTATGCGAGACACTACTGGCTGCTGGGTAAAAGGAAGATTCCATCATCTGGATGCCACCGCTGTTATCACCAAGACCATGCCCCAGGCTAAATGGTCTATCTTGTGACCCTGCGATTGTTGGGCTGAGTGGTGTCTTTATTCTTGCCTCTCCTGCCATAACATAGGTAGATTATCTTCAAAGCTCAATTATTAAGAATTCTTTCCAACACTCTACACAGATTGTATAAACACATTTTATCTTTGCATACCCTTTACAACACATGTTACATTTACAAGGAAAATAAATTCAAGTTCAACTTCCAAAGTGCATGGATTAAATTAAATCACTATTCACGAATCTAAAAATTATATGAATGTAAGGCTTTAAATGCTGCTGTTCACCAGCCATCTTGCATTTTCCAATTCCAACACATGCCTCTTAAGCTAGAACATATAAATTAAATGCTCCAAGTTTGCATCAAATAAATTGAATCCGAGATCTTCTTTTAGACTTCGTAATTTTAGCTTCATCATCTTATTCTCCACTAATCCGAAAGGAACATCACTATGCCCCTTTGGATGGAGATTCAGGTTTTTTGAAGACCTATAGAAGATTGGTAGCAAATCTCTACTGGACTTGCATGAAGTGAAAAGCTGAGGGTTTGGTAAAGTCTTGCAATGTGTCACATGCACAAGCATGCAGCCACAGCCCCCTGGGAAACTACCTCAGCCTTTTCCTATACTGGATCTAATATGGGAAAATATATCATTGAAAATTTTACTACGGGACTTTCTAAATCCAAGGGATACGAAACTGTTTTTGCGGTAGTAGACTGGTCGTCTAAATATGTTCATTTCATCTTGTTGAACATCCTTATATAGCCAAGATAGCGATTAATCTGTTAACTAGGGAGATTATACGGCTTCATGGACTTCCTACCCATTATTAGTGATCAAGCTCCTTTGGTTGTCAGTCATTTTTGGAAGAGGCTTTTCAGATTGCATGGTACCATACTTAAAATGTGTTCTCGATAGAACACCAATTTAAATAGAAGAATATAGATTGAAATAATGATAGAATACCAATGAAATAGAAGAAAATGGGATTGAATCACACCAAATTACAAAAAATATATACTAATCAATAACTGCAAAAGTTATTTTCTTATCCCAACTACCTAATAATTAACTATTAAACTTCCTAAAAACTGTCACTACATAATTCTATCACTAATTGTTTCCTAACCATAACTACCAGCAGACGGTTACTCTTACTGTTTCCTATGCTGTCTCTTGTTGATTCAATCAGTTCTTCCTTCCTACCACCAAGAAACAGACTGAAGTCTTGAGCAGGTGTTTCAAGATCTATTTGAAATGTTTAGCTGCTGAACAACCAATAAATTGGACTCATCAGATGCTATGGACTGAATTATAGGCTGAACCACTTTTAGAGTAGTCAATGGCAAGAAGCCTCCAGTTGTGACTCAGTTTCTTAAATAATGAGACTATAGTTAAGGCAGCGGAACGAAAGTATCAGATAGAGTCATAGATATCATAGTTTTCAATCTTGAAAAGCGGCTGACCTAAAAAATACTATAGATAGATTGGCAGGCATTGCTTACAATATAATCTATCTAGGTCAAAAGAAAGAAGAGGAGACCAGAGCAATTGCAAGGGGGAGAATAGGTCTTTCTTAACTAAAAACTGCATATGTAGCCCATGATTTCTAGAAGGATCCACCAGAAAATGAAAGCAAGATATTATGGCCCTTTTTAAATTATTGACAAATATGGTGAGGTTGCATACAATTTCAGCTTTTACATGGCAACTATCATCTTCAAGCCGACTTACCAAATGGTATGAAGAAGGCTCTAGAAGATGACCTGTGTACTTTAGGAGAAATAAGGAAATAGCAAGGCAGAACTACTACCTTCGTGCCTAAATATATGACCCTCTTGAGAAATTTATTTGTCCCATTTTATAAGACTCTCTTTAAATTCTCAACAACATCAATTATTTCTTCACTGACATATCCCAAATTAATTTACATCTTTTTATTCAATCAACAATAAATACAATAATGGAAACATGAACTAATTCTCTCTCTTGAAGGATAGACTTGTAAAGACAATATCAATTGTTCACAAATTTAATATTACTATCAACTTTATTAATTCTTGTGAATTGGTCAATTGAGTCTTATATTTAGGGACGGAGGTAATAGTATATGTTAGAACAATTACATAATAGGTATTTAATTGTGTAAAAGGAAAGTTACATTGAAGGAAAGTTGTTCGGCAGTTAATTAATTAGTCATTAGAGATTAGGGTGTGGGGATTTGGACAGTTTCTAGTGGGCATTCAGTTTTTCTTTTGCCTCAAGGCTGACAACTATTTTCTCGGTGAGCCTTGGCTCAAAGGCAAGTAGGGAATTTCATTTACCAGATTTGTGTATTGCATACACTTTGTGAAATTCCATAAATTTAATTATAAGGATGAAGCAGCAATCCATAGAAAAATGTGGAACTTATTCATATTATAAGTTAGCTTTCATTTACAGTTTTGCACATAAAATAAAAATGATTATAGATTGGCCAGTCAATCTAAGAGGACTGGGACATTGTTCTTCCCAAACAAAGGATCAAGATACTAAGCAAGAAGATAATTTTGTTTCAAAATTCAAATACTGCACTGAGGTGCATCAATGGATTTGCATCACTCTAGTTCAGAAAACAAAGATAACTTCGCACAAGCATCTACACTCCAGTAACAATAGATCATTTTCATAGTTCAAACTTCCCAAAAATATCTATAAGATAGACAAATCAAGAATCCAATTGAGAAAATAACACCTTAGAGAGATCATTTTCCTTTTCATCCTAGGTCCATTGCAGAAGTAGAATTATAATTCGCAGTTTGTTTCCAAAAGAATATACGGCATTTACAATAAATAATTACATAAAATGTAACTAACTGATGTAGTTTCAGCAATTTCATGGCATTAAATTTATGGGGTCGTCAATTGTAAAATGCAATGGATAACACTAAGACTAAGAATACTCTAAATCCATTTGTTGTTAAAGTTGTGGCAAGGTCAGAAATCATTTGTCTAAATAACTTACCAGAAATAATTGGACTCCAACTCTTGAACCATAAAGGAGACGGGATACTAAGAACAGATGCATTGGACACACCGTTATGTCTGAAAAGGGGGAGATATTGCCGCCGAAAAAATCTTGGCATCCATTTGAGGACACATGATAAAGCACAACATAGAAGAATGAGAGAAATCAACAAAATGGGAATAAGAATCAGAGGATTCATCTTCATCTGACCCAAGTCAAAACCACGAAGCCCAAATCTTGTCGAATAAGATTTCCCAGCTTCTAACAAAGCCACCCCAAGTGTCCAAGTGATACTTCCAGATCCAACAGTTATATGTCTATCAGTAATATGCAAACCCTCTCTCAGCAAAGAAGCAACATAAGGTGATCTAAAACAATATTGCTCAATGAATGGTTGCGGAGCGACACTTTTCTTAGCAACATCCCATCTTTTTTCACAAAACTCCCTACCCTTTTCCAACACATCATCAATAGTAGCCTCAGAAGTCAAGTTGAAAAACCTATACACCACGAAAAATCCAGAAATCACATAAAAATGACCCATCGGTCGAGGAAGATTCTCTCGCAGAGCACAAGGATTCACTTCGCAATCAAGACCCTGACCAACATCAGACCATTCTGACAAATTAACAGCAACCTTAGCAAGTGCGCTACATTCTTGCCAATTCGGCGCACCAACAAGCATTACCGGAGTTTTATTAATCTCTCCTTTACCACCACCCCCAACATTCCCATTAACTTTAGGACTCTCCCCTTCCTTTCCTTTCTCACCCGAAGAACAACGGGAACACGTATATTGATTCCTAAACCCAGTTTGCAAACAAGGATGTTTAACACTCCCTCCTAAACCAACTTTTTCTTTCTTAAAAATATAAGCAACAGATTTATCAAAAGCCTCATTAAGACCATAACCAGCTAAAGAATAAGCAGTTAAATGATGATTAACAGAACCAATCCTAACATACAAACTAGTTTCACTATTCAAATGTTGTTGATCATCCTCACCTTCAAAAGTAACCTGCAAAGAAGAACCACCTAAATCAAGTGCACCATAAGTATTTTTCCTAGGTTTAACACCCAAATTACCACTATCATAATTCAAAGCAATCCAACCATAATAAGCTTCTTCAGTACCAGTAATAATCTTAACCCAATCTTTTCTACAAACAAAAACAGAACCTTTAAGAACATTCCAAGCATTATCAAGTAACCATTTTGAATCCTCATTGGGAAGCCTACGAACACCAGCAGTAGCATAGAGAAAAAGCGAAGTGCTTTTATGAGAAGCTTCTGGAATCTGTTTCATAGCCCATTTAAGAAGCGGTTTCAAAGCGGTTTTCAAACCGGTTACATTGTGAACGAGTTTATCAAGACCCGGTTCAGTTTCCATTCGATCGTAAGCACGACCACTTTGGGAACCGGGTTTTTTCTGTAAACCGTTTCTTAACGAAGTAACAACAATTGGTAAAGAAGTATCTTGAGTGAGTGTGTGATCAATTTCAGCTTTGTAAACGTAAACACGCGTTCCGGTGCTACCACAATCCAAAACGACGTAGTATTTACCTGAATTCTGATGAGAGTTATTATAAACGACGATTGCTGAAATAAGGAATATTATGAAGAGGAGGAGACAGAGGGAGAGTGTAATTGGCCTGGCCCATTTTTTACGGGGTGGGGTTAATGTTTGGATTGGTTTAGTTTTGGAGAAAGTTGAGTTCTGAAGGAGTTGTTGTTGTTGAGGGTGAATTGAATTGACGGCTGAGATTGAATCTTGAGGATCGAGGTGGCGGTAAGAAGTGAGATCTTGAAGAGAAGATGAGATTCGGAGGTTGCTTTTTCCGCCGGAGGTTTTGCCAAAGACCATTTCTCTTCGTTGAGGAGAGAATAGGAGTTGTGATGAGAGAATTTGATGTGGTGGTTGTGATTAGGAGGCATTTGGTTGCATAGTGAATTGATGATTTGAGAGAGAGAGAGAGAGAGAGATTTAGAAGTGAAAAGTGAAAGGGAATGAATTGGAGTTGTTTGTTGTTGGTGTTGTAGTGAGATCTGGGTTGAAGAAAATGGTGTGTGTGTGAAGTGATGTGAGTTTGAAGAGAGGAATGGAGTAGGCACGGATCTCTCTGCAGAACAGAGGTGTGTGTGGGTGAAAACAAAGAAGAACACAGGTTTCTTTTCTTTCGTTTTCTCTTTTTTTTTGTTTGAATTTTGCAGTTATGGTTGTTATTGGGCTGGACTTAATTGATGGATATCTTTGGGCTATATATTATATTTTTTCAAATATCCCATATTACTAATAAAATATTATTTTGGAATATACAAAGTTAACATTGAATGGATCTATCTACATATTGTTGATAATTCAGTAATAGTCATGTATAAATTATACATGTTAATTACAGTATCAATTTTATTTGATATATACATAAAAAGTGTATAAAAGTGTTGTTCAACACTTCACATTTAACTACTTAATTAAATGCGCTTCTGTATTTAGAGTTTTAAAAATTCAATTTTTTTTTTTTATTTTAAGAAAAAGTTATTAGTTTCTTTTAACAAATATCTTAAGCACTTATTATTAGTAAGACTTTTATATTATAAGCAAACAACTATTTTTTCAGTTATTAACAAATTCAGTTAGCTGATCCTAGAACAAACTATCTTTTTAGTTATTAAAATACTTAGTTAAATATAATTAATTTTTTAAATATATCCTAATATTTAAGTTTATGGATAGTTCATTATTTATTTGCCTTGTATGGAAGTTTATCTTGATATCAAACTCATTTTTTTTTTTTTTGCTATTTTCATTCTCGTATGGAATTTGTTCTTCCATCTGGTGAAGGTATGTTTACAAGTCCTTCTGATTTGAACATATACTTCTGCTATGTAATTTTGCAGTTAAATACTATGTTAATCAAAACAAAAAATCTAAAAATTTAAAATTTTGATAGAAAATTTCAAGATTCAAAGAAAAAATATAAGAGTAGAAATAATTCAATGAAACTTTAATGATAATTTTCTATAGAATTTTTTTAACAAAATGTAACAGAATAATATCAATTAACTTGTATTGTTAACTTGATCCATAATGAAAATAATAACAACGATATTTATAATAACGATAACTCTCTACTTGTTGACTTGTATAACAAACTCTAATAAATAAGATTGAGGTAACAAATCTATCAAACAACGACCATATAATAACGACTATATAATTTCTAGTAGTATTTTTTATTTTAAGTGCCTGAATAGGTATTTGACACATGACATAGCACTGTATTGGATGATTCTGATATGATACAATAATAAAATAATAAAAGGTTAATTGTCGTTTTTAAATTTTAATAGTAATATTATTATAAGTTAGTCAAAAACATTATCTTTTAACTCATAGATTTATTTAGGTTATTTTTTATCACTAAAACCATTGATCTTATGAATGGTGTTTTTAGCCCAACATAAGACTATAGAACCTTGCTTGATTTGTTTTTAATAGTCAAATGACATGATTAATATTATTTAGAAATTATACCGTTTAATCAAGAATATGAAGATCTTTTAGCAGTTTTTACAAGATTATAATAGATTTGAGAAAGTACTTGAGAAAAAAAAAAAAATCAGAAATATGAATGACAAAGATTTTGATAAAAAATATTAGATTTGATCTTTCTTATTCGAAAAATTTCCACACACAACAAAAATTCGAAAAATTTCCACACACAACAAAAATGATAGAGATTGAATATTTTCAAATTCAAAACCGTGTATGATAGAATTTATAATTTATAAAAAAAAAAATTGATCTTACACATAATAACTAATAAATAGATAATATGTAATAGTAATAGGAGTTTGAATTTATAATCAATATACGTTTTAACATATTTAATATTTATTTTCATATTATATGTATGATTTTAAGATTCATAATTAATACATGAAGAATTGTAACAAAAAAATTATGAGGAATGAGAGCAAATGAGTTCTCATGATACACATCAAATTAAGTAATTGAAAATAAAAAAAAACTTTAATATATATTAAGAATTGATGTTACAAAAATATATGAGGAATGAGAGCAAATGAGTTCTCATGATACACATCAAATCAAGTAATTGAAAAAAAAACTTTAATATGTATTAAGAATTGATTGAATCAATGTAATAAAATACACTTAGTTTATCTTACAATAAAAAGTTGACTTTCTTTATTACTTCTTTAATTGAAATTCATAATACTAAAATTTAATGAAAGTAAAATTTTCAATTTTAGATTAACTCAAAAAATAAATTCTCCATATTTTTCTTAATAATCTCCTTAAATTTCTGTGCAAAATTCAAAATAAAACATATCGGCATCAAAATATGCAAAAGAATTTTACAAATTTAAATTTAAGTGTTGTTTAGTAAAATATTCAAAAAAATAATTAATGTTTTCCTTTTACAAATATAGTAACAGAACATTACAAGTATTAAAATTAAAAATTAAAAATTGGTCGCATAAAGAATTTATATTTGAAACTAAATTTCAACCCTATAGTTTCTTTGTTTATTTGAAACCTTAATTTTTTTTATTGTTCTCTAATATATATTCGTCATTATGCTTTACTATCAACCAAAAAAAAGTTTTATAGAACAATTCTCTGTCGATTATCTATTTTCTTTTTTATGATTGTAAACTTTGGTGTTTATCTTAATTGATTTTATATAAAATATTGATGTTGTTATAAAATTAGTAAAATGATTGATTATATATATGAAATTTTTTAGAGAATTTGGATTTAAAAATGTTATTATAAGGATTGAAAAATTGCTAATTAAATCAAGATTGAATGTGCGTTTGTTCACAAATGTCAAATTCGTAGAAAAAATACCGGTAAAAATTCATCTAAATGCATGCAAAAAGTATCGATTCCATTGAGAAATATTTTAGTATTGATTATTGTTTATATATTGTACATTAAACAATTGATCCACTTAATAGAAAATTTTGAATAATATAAAACAAATGATGATAATTTTTAGATTTTTTTTAGCATTAAAAAACTTAAATCCTTATCTAATAAATGACTTGAAACTACATTCTAAACATCTTGAAACTTATATAAAACATGATAGTTCTTATGATCTAGATGGTCAAATTGTATCTAAAGAATTAAAAGTTATTAGAAATATTTTAACAATTAAATTAAAATCAAACTTTATAATATTGAAATTGTTTGAAAAATATTTAGTTATTTTTCCAATGAATGCGTGATTTATAAAATAATACTTAATTATGTACGTTACTTTTGTATCTACTGAGAAATATTTGTAATCTACTTTGTCATAAAACTAATTAAATAGTTTTACTTTGATTTCTATCGTAAACAATTTCTAAAGAACATTATTATAAAGCAACAAAAAATACGTGGAAAAATAATTCTAAAGATTATGAAGATACTATTTTTTTAATTTATCTATAAAAGATCTTATGTCTGACTCTATTCAACGAGGTAGCTACTAGAGATGTATAAATATATTTTAAATGACAAAATAATAACTACAATATATATATATATATATATATATATATATAATCCATTGTGAGACAACCTAATTAAATCCCTTATATTAAATCGTACTATTTGAATAAGTTATTTCTAGAGCACGCTTGATATGATTTTCAAAAACTATTAACCTCCAGAACACGAGACAATAACCTTATCCTTCAAGGCTAGCTCGTCCTCTAAAATGTAATTAATCTAAAATCATAGAAAAATAACAAGCGTGTGTCTTGAATTGAAAAGCAAAAAATGATTACCATTGACAAGATCAGGCAACTCGACCATAATTGATATTCAGACATCAACACAATCTTATTAAACATGTGATAGAGTCCACTAGAAGGTTGATAAATGATTGTAACTTTAAAATCATGAGCAGAGTTAAGGGATCGTCCAATCACACAAATGAGTTGAACATGACATTCAATTCAAGAAATATTCGGCGGAAAACTTTCAATAATCATAACAACATAAACCATCAATCAACTTTTAGAAAAATAATAGAACTAAAGAGAATTCGAGTGAGATAGATATTAAAGTTCTTAAAATTAAATGTGAAATTTTTTAATTCAGATCATGAAAATTTATTATTTTATTCTTTTTATAATCGATAACAAAACTCATATTAAAAGTTAAAAAACCTGTAACTAAAAATGATTGAAATGAAATTAAAACTTAAAATAGTTTAAAACTATAACATTTACAAACATAAAAAATTAAATTAATAAAAAAAAAATAACCAATCATATATTTTCATATAACTTAAAGATTTAAAAGAACTGTACAGTATATTTTGTCTATAAATTTTAATATATATATAAGTAATCCTTATCTAATAAATGACTTGAAACTACATTCTAAACATCTTGAAACTTATATAAAACATGATAGTTCTTATGATCTAGATGGTCAAATTGTATCTAAAGAATTAAAAGTTATTAGAAATATTTTAACAATTAAATTAAAATCAAACTTTATAATATTGAAATTGTTTGAAAAATATTTAGTTATTTTTCCAATGAATGCGTGATTTATAAAATAATACTTAATTATGTACGTTACTTTTGTATCTACTGAGAAATATTTGTAATCTACTTTGTCATAAAACTAATTAAATAGTTTTACTTTGATTTCTATCGTAAACAATTTCTAAAGAACATTATTATAAAGCAACAAAAAATACGTGGAAAAATAATTCTAAAGATTATGAAGATACTATTTTTTTAATTTATCTATAAAAGATCTTATGTCTGACTCTATTCAACGAGGTAGCTACTAGAGATGTATAAATATATTTTAAATGACAAAATAATAACTACAATATATATATATATATATATATATATATAATCCATTGTGAGACAACCTAATTAAATCCCTTATATTAAATCGTACTATTTGAATAAGTTATTTCTAGAGCACGCTTGATATGATTTTCAAAAACTATTAACCTCCAGAACACGAGACAATAACCTTATCCTTCAAGGCTAGCTCGTCCTCTAAAATGTAATTAATCTAAAATCATAGAAAAATAACAAGCGTGTGTCTTGAATTGAAAAGCAAAAAATGATTACCATTGACAAGATCAGGCAACTCGACCATAATTGATATTCAGACATCAACACAATCTTATTAAACATGTGATAGAGTCCACTAGAAGGTTGATAAATGATTGTAACTTTAAAATCATGAGCAGAGTTAAGGGATCGTCCAATCACACAAATGAGTTGAACATGACATTCAATTCAAGAAATATTCGGCGGAAAACTTTCAATAATCATAACAACATAAACCATCAATCAACTTTTAGAAAAATAATAGAACTAAAGAGAATTCGAGTGAGATAGATATTAAAGTTCTTAAAATTAAATGTGAAATTTTTTAATTCAGATCATGAAAATTTATTATTTTATTCTTTTTATAATCGATAACAAAACTCATATTAAAAGTTAAAAAACCTGTAACTAAAAATGATTGAAATGAAATTAAAACTTAAAATAGTTTAAAACTATAACATTTACAAACATAAAAAATTAAATTAATAAAAAAAAAATAACCAATCATATATTTTCATATAACTTAAAGATTTAAAAGAACTGTACAGTATATTTTGTCTATAAATTTTAATATATATATAAGTAAAAAACTTTTGAACCACAACAAAAAAAAAGCAAAGAACTTGTGGGATTTTTTTAATAATCAAAGAAAGTGGTGGTCATCAGCTCACTAAGTGGATTCAAACATGAGATGGATTAATGTGATTGGCTATTACCTTACAGTCTTTCAATATGCATTGTTGCATATCAAGGGAAGCTGACCATTGAAGAGTGTAATACATTACCTTTAAAATGCTCATACCACCATATTAACTCGCCAATCACATTAATCATCTTTGTAACATGTCACAGACAGTCTCATACACCATCACGGATCTCTATCAAATCCTAGTCGATAAAAGTCATGGTAAAGTATCTATATTACCATGACAAGTTTTGTAATAACCACGAAACATGTGTGCTTGCAGTCAAGTGATATGTTATATAGTACCACTTACATTACATTGTAGGAAAACCTGTGATTTACAAGAGACAAAACTATTATTCAAATTTCTTAATCAATGATAAGTCATTTAACATCTTCTCAATTGCTTCATCATCCTGAGCTCGTCCTCTTGTCTGCATGTTAAAATTGCACATAACATAAAACTTTCACAGTTAGACTACGACCAACATGTGAGGCAGGAAATCAATAAGCATATCACTTAACTTGAAAGTGCTATAAATTCAAAACCACAATAAAGCGTGAAAGAATATTTCATATGTCAATCACCCTATCAGTTATTTGAAGGCTACAACTATATAGAGGAAAGTTGAATTTACAATTAGACACCACATATACACCCAAAAAGGAAAGTTTTGTCATTAATTCAATCTGTTAGATAAAATCTTTGGACCATGATCAATCTAGAAATATTCTGGTGAGGGCAGACGACAAGAGAACAATGTAACAGAAGGCTCATGTTTGGGAGGATGATAAATGAAAAAATAAAATATATATAGATTGTGAGAAGCCATTAAAGAGAAGAAGAAAAATAAATAGTAGCCCAATAAAATCTTTAATCAGCTTTTACTTATAAGAGTTCTCCAATTTTGAGAATTTTTGTAAATTTAGTCGCCCTAATAACTTAAAGGTATTTCTAACTATGCTTGTCAAAATAGAATGTTACACACAAAAATATGTTTTTTACTGCTAGATAGGATTGACAACATCAATCAAACAATACCACTGTTCTAGCAACTCAAATTAGAATTCCAATAGAACTTTATAAGAAGATAATAAATTTATAAAACATCATATTTGCTTTTATTAAAGCCTTTATTCCCTCCTTTCACTTTTAACAAGCATGAAAAGGAGAATGAGAAACATTTAAAATTGACCTGAAATCACCACCCCATCCAAAAAAAAAATTCCTTCTCCTTTCCGTCCAAAAGAAAAAAATTACAGAAACAAGGACTAGCAAATTATTTCTACCTTGATAGATGGAACCATAGCAATAGCTTCCTCCACAGTTTCTGGGCAGAGATTGCCTAGGACGCACAGCTGCAATAAATCAATTGAAACAGATAATCGTATATTGTAATGTGTGAAATTATAACTCCTTTTCTTTATTTTGAATAAAATGTGATATCTTGCTTCTTAAACAGTATTTGTGAAGGGAGTAGGCACAGTACCTCGAACTCAGCCAACTGATATCTAGCAAGGATTCTTATGACAGTTAAGAACACAATCTGATGCATGGCTTTGAAATTTCAAGTTTCTTACTAGTCACTTCCATAAAAAAGGAATTAACACAGAATAATTCTGAATTCTCTCATGTATAACAACTTAGGAACCATAGTCCTTTAATATATCATAAAATAGAAAGAGATATTACTTAAAAGAAAACCCAAAATCAAGAAAGACAACAGAAAAATCAATCATAAAATAAAATAAACTAAGGTAAATCATTATTATGAAAGAACATGAAATGGACCCAGCACATTTTTGATTGGAAGTAAATATATGAACCATGAGAAATAGAAAATGGGTTCATCAGCTCAGTTTTGAAGGATACTCTCGAACTTGTCTAACAGCATCAGGATTTTTATAGCGGCTGAAACGCTTCACATACTGCAATGACTTTTCAAATACCCTGAAAAAAGAGGGAAAACAACATTACTATAAGGTGCTAACTAGAACCAGAAACGCTGCTCCTCTTCCATCTCAAGATCAGTGTTAAATCCAGGGCTGAAAAGATATCAACTGGGATTGGCAAGTTCAAGGACATTTTATGTAATGTCAGTATTACTACAGAAGCAGACACCAAAGCCATAACTCTTCTTCCACCAATTGTATCAAAATACAAGATCTTGGACGCGTTATGCATAAACCAATACATGTCTTATTCCTGGAATAAAACGTAATTTCTCTAGGAACATTAAAAATGGTAAGCATGAACTTTTTATGTCAAAATAACACATGAACTTGAATAACAGATTTCAACTTACTGAGAAACTTGATTCATGGGATCATCAGACGACTGCTGAAGCTGCTCATATTTGTGATCCAGAATTAACGAAACTTCACAGTTCATCAAGCACTTTGCTTTCAAAAACTCTGGAAAAAAAATCTACTTCTTTTTAGTGTTAAAACAAAAAAGTGCTCACAATCATACCAAACTAAAAACATGTTCAAACAATCCAACATAACAAAACACAATGGCATAATCTATCAAAGAAGCGTTCAGATTTCAAATGGTGTCATCAAACAATCCAATATATTTACTTAGTATGTTAATTAAAATATGAAATCATATATAATCATATGAATGATTTACTTGTTAAATGTTGAGAAATAAGCAATATAGTTCAAACATCGAAACCATATAAGGGATTAAAATTTGTAAATGATTCAATAGGTTTCTCAGTCAGTTGAAATCCGTTATTCAAGTTCATTTTATAGAGGATGAGGTTACCGTCTCCGATTTTGAGTTCTGCGGCGTTTTCTTCCTCTTCACCAGACATTTTTTTAGAAGATTACGATTCAGTCCTCTGGTGATTTCAGGTGATTACCGTCTCGAACAGTCGCCTTCCGCCGCCACCGCGTTCGAGTATCTAACACAACCAATGACAGCTGATCCGTTGAGCGAAACAAAGAAGCAAAATGGCACTCCTGTTAGATCCAATTTTAGATTGATAAGCGGATGACTTATAACTGAATGTTTGATAAATTAATTTATTTATTTTCTAAATGTTTGATAAATTTAATTTCTAATAAATAAATCCATCCATATCCTTAAATTGTATCCTAGTCTCATTTCCATATAAAAAGCTCACAGAAGATATATCATGTAATGCTATCTTTTATAATAAATTGTGTTTTTCGTGACAAGAATTCAAGGAGAACCATTGAAAATGCTAGAGAATAGAATAATTTTTACTCTTTGGATAACCGCGACATAGGTATGAAGTTACTCAACAATAATAACTCTTTTTTTTTCTTTTTAGAATAAAAAAAAACATTAGAGAAAATATTTTTTTTTACCATTGCCACCTTGATCACCCTTCATTTAGATTCATTAAGCAAATGTTTCTTTTAAGAAATTAGATGTAGAGAGTCTTTATTGTGAGTTGTATGAGTTTGCTAAACACAATCGTGTACCTTTTCTAATCAATAATAGAATAACTACTTTTCCATGTTATTTAATTCATACAAATATGTAGGGTCCTTCAAATGTTTCAAATATATCAGGTGCACATTGATTTGTAACCTTATTGATGATTGAACTCGGGTTACATGAATGTATTTACTAAAACAAAAATCTGAAGGCACATATGTGTTTCTACAATTATTCTCCATTATAAAAAACTAGTATGGAGTAAGTATTAAGAGGATTAGGTATGATAATGTTCAATATTACTTTAATCACAGTCTTATTTCTTCCTGTCAAAAAGAGGATATTATTTAGTTAAAACACCCCAACAAAATGGAATTGTTGAAAAGAAATATGGACCCTTGTTAGATCAAACCTGAGCCATGTTATTTCAAAATAAAGTTCTTAAGAAATGTTGGGGAGATGCGGTATTAATTGTTTCGTACCTCATAAATCATTTACCTTCTAGTATCATTGCCTCCAAAACTCATATGGAGACATTATCCTCGCTCTATCCTAATGTGTCAACCTCTAGTAATCATACTCTCAATATTTGGTGTGTGTCATTTATCAATATCCATGGTGATAATAGAGGGAAACTAATCATAAAGCCTTAAAATGTATCTTTATCGAGTACTCTTCCACTCAAAAGGGATACCAATGCTATCATCAACCATCCTAAAAATTATTTGTCTCCTGCATGTCACACTTCATGAAAAGGAAATTTATTTTGGACAAACTCATCTTAGAGGGAGAATACAAGTTAGGATTATGAGTCTCTTCTACTTCCTAATTTGACTATTGAATTAGAAATTGAGATTGAAATAGATTATAAGAAAGACAGAAATGATGGCACTAATGAAAGATATGAGAATAATCTAGTATATACAAGAAGAACAAAGACCATTCCTGAATTCAAGAGAACAATCCAACTTTACATGAGGTAGCTTTCATTGACGCTTCAAACTCTAGTGATCCAATTTTTGAATCTTCCCATGCACTAGAATTAGAATCTGATACACCACCAACTTATGATGACCTCTATATCACAATTGCACTTAGGAAGAATACGAGGACGTTACCAACAAGCCACTCTACCCTCTATTGGACTATCTATCTTTGACCAATTCTCACCTACCCATAAAGTCTACATCACAAGCTTGAACACTACCATTATACCCACCTCTCTATCTGAAGCATTGTTTGACAGGAAATGTAAACAAGCCATGGACTTGGAAATGGAAGCACTGGACAAGAATGATACTTGGGATTTGGTCCCTCTACCAAATGAAAAGAAACATGTAGGATACAAGTGGATATACACTGTAAAGAACAAGGCTGATGAGCCTATTGAGATATACAAGATAAAGTTGATAGTAAATGATTTACTCGAACGTATGAAGTGAATTACTTGGAAACATTTGCTCCAATTGCAAAAATGAATACCGTCAGGATGGTAGCATCTGTAGTAGCTAATTACAGTTGGAATTTACACCAATTTGATGTAAAAAATGTATTTCTCCATGGAGATCTAGAAGAAGTGATTTATATGGACTTGCCTCTAAATACAATGAGCATATTGCTGCCAACACTGTTTGTAAGCTAAAAAAGGCTCTATATGGACTTAAACTATCGTCACATCGTGATTTGGGAGGTTTGCATAATGGGTCTAGACTTCAAACAAAGCCAATAAGATCATAGCATCTTTATCAAACATTTTGAGTCAGGGGGAGTAACAATGTTAATGGTATATGTGGACCACATTATAGTGACTGATGATGAAAAGGAGCAACAACTATTAAGACAACACCTAGCCAAAGAATTTGATATTAAAATCTTGGGAAAGTTGAAGTATTGTTTGGGAATTGAAGTTCCTCACTATAAGAAAGGGATTTTCATATCCCACAAAAATATATCACAAATCTTCTATAATGAATACATCAATCGATCCAAATTTAAAGTTGGGAGCAAAAAAAGATTAAAATTTAAAGTTGACAAGAAAATGTACCCAACATTAGTTGGAAGACTCATATAACCCCAAAAAATTCAACAAAATTTGATAGGAATTCACAAATACTTACTATTAATAGTCAAAAAAAATAAATTAACATTTAACACGTACACTTTACATCCAACATTCAATATCAATATTATTTTGACTCCTATTATGTTACGTTAGCTCTAGTTATCTAACTTTTTTCTTTCAAAAAATACATCTTTCATTCTTTGCTCAACCCGATTAATCACTTTTGGTTGCAAAATGAGTTTTTGAGTAGTAGATTACTACCGTTGCCGATATGACAAAATTAAACCATGAAGGGAAGAACATGAAGATGGATATACATCTTTTGCTGCCATCAACTATCATGTCAGAATTCCTACCCCTTCCTATTCAAAAGGAAACAAAATTGTTCATTTTTTTTCTATTTTAGGTAATATACTAATTCTCTAGGTAGCCGACAACCTGTATTGAAGTTTCAAGAGGGCAATAAATGAATGAAATGAGTCAGAAATTTGGTCATAAGTTCCAAATTATAAAGCTCAAACGAATATGAAAAATAAAAAGAAATGTGTGGCTGCTGGGATTCGAGCCCAGGTCTCCACGGCCACAACGTGGAATTCTTACCACTAAACTACAGCCACATTTGTGTTGTCTTCTGGTATAATTATGTCTAGTATTAATGTTCTACTGTCTCTTGAATGTTTTCTTCATGTGATTTGCTCCTACTTAAATGAAATATAGAGAATTTCATATTTTTTAATTAAATACATCAATTTTTTAAAATTATTTATATTTTATCATAGAAAAAATATGACATTAATGCTGTCATATAGGATTGATTCGGGACTAACCTAAGTAAGATTACTAAAACTCTTGTTTTAAGTTTACCAACAATTATCTCTCACTGGTTTTTATAAAAAGGCCACATATATTATTGCAATTTGCTTTAGACCTTACTAACTACTGCACTGAGAATTATGGAATCTGGCCTGAATGGGTCAATAATGTTTGGCATGAGCAATTTCGCTAACAAACAAATGGCTAAATAATCTTACATACTGTCATGGTTAACGTCTCATGAGTAGTATAAATACATGAGTCAACTTGATGGATAAAAAATTAGTACTATATACTTCTTCATTCGTCTTAGTGTCTTATTTGAATTGTAGACAATTATTAAGAAAATAATTATCTGTGTTGGTTTCAATGATAAAATGAGTTTTATTCATTGAAATATTCCTATTAATAATAGATAATGATTTTTTTTTTTTTTTTTATAGATAGTAGTAGAATATTTAAATGAGTTGAGATACAATAGATAAAAATATATTAATATAAAGATAATTAATATTTCATTGATAATATAAATAAATAAATAATGTGAGACAAGTAATTAAATATTGTTAATAAAAGATTTATTATGAAAGGGGGTAAATTAGACTCGATACAAATACATAATATGTTTTGTTTGGGAATTAATTATACCAATTGACTTATTACAAATTGAGGTGAAGTATAACACAACTTACACAAGTATCCCATGCTATGAATATGATTGATTCACTGGTATCCTAATTTCTTCTCTAGTCATATAGTGTAGTTTTTGGAACAAAGGATTTGCTTGAGAAAAAAATTTCATGGTCAGAGTCAAAAACCTCTAGAGAGAGATTTGGTCATAAACATGATGAGACATTATAACTTTAACAATGTTTATTTAATTTGGAATTTACCAACGCCAGATACATGAGGAGTTGTGTGAGTAAAGTTAACATCCATGACCACAAAAATGGTCCATCAAACACCTCAAATAAAGTGAGCATTATATTTTCTCTACACTTCGCTGATCATAATATATTACATACAATACATAACACCTTGATAATATATAGTAATTGAATTAGCTTTTGTAACAGTCATTACCTGTCTCATACCATTTAAAATACTTATTTTTCACCAAACGATATAATAAGAGTAAAATGGTTTTGGATAATTATCTATTTATAGATTTCTCTTTTTGCTGCTTAAATAAAAACATAGTAAAATAACTTTTAAAGTATCCATAAAATGAATAAAAATACTCTAACTTTATATTATAATATATTCATTCAGTGAACAATATATCCAAAATAAAACTAGCTTTTGTATACAATGTGCATTGTGTTGAGACAAACTCTCTATTTTAAAAAGTTTTGATGAAAATAAACAAAGGTTAATTAAGAATGTTAATTATGATTCTAAATGTTATGTTAATTTAACTTGTGTTCTTGAGTGGTTTTAATTAAGAGCAGAATCAAACAAATACAAAGAAAAGACAACAACAAGATCATTCTGCATCATAAACAGAGAATGATCTTCAGCTTCACCGAATTATCTATCACAACATGTTGTTCAAAGTTTATCTACATCGTTAACAAATAATCTGCTCTGGAAATCATTCATATCTAACAAGTACATGGCAAGGAACAAGTACAAATAATCCAGACTCAAAAAGGACATTTGATCACAAAGATCAAAGAGTTTAAACATGGACAAAAGTCATGACGGCTTAAGAACTCCAAAATTCAAATGTCAAGAAAACTTGATCAAACTGGGTATATGACAAGACAAGAACGAAGGAAATACAGAACATTCAAAACGGGAACTCCAGAATGATTATTGAAGCTCAAGAACGTTCAAACTGATAAAACCAAGAACGTTAATCATTCTCCGTTTTCTGCACATCAACAGCAGCCTTGCATCCTCTCTGTTTCAGTCTGCAATTCGCTTCAAATCTTCTCCAACCTCCTCTAGCTACACTCAAGACTCAAGACAGATAATGTATCATCCAAGATCAATAAAGAAACGTCAAAGAAAGGACAGAAGTGCTTTCAATGCTAAAACATCAAAAGTCAAAAAAGCTGTTTTCAAAGCAGCATTATTTTTATTCTAAAAATAATGTTTTAGTCAAAAAAAGCATGGCCTCTCCAACAGCTATTTCGTACATCTCCAGCCTATAAATAGAAGGCCATTATCTCAGTTCTCAGCAAGAAATTCAAGTGTCAAGTAATCAACATTATACAATCACACTTAAGCTTGAAATTCTGCAAAACAGAGGCAACATCACTCTCTGCAAATTTGCGAAACAGCCACTGCTGCTCATTCATATATCAGCTGCGAAATTGTCATTAGATACTCTGTAAAGAATCTATTCTCAAACAAGAGTTGAGCAATATCAGATTCTGTCAAATTCAATCATTTGTAAAAACTCAAACTATAAGAGTTTCTTTATAGTTTGTTTAAGATTGCTTCCTATCAAGGTTAGATAGGTGTTGTGATTGCTTTCTGGGTGGAAAGTAATTAAGAAAGAAATAGATCAAGGTTGATTTATTCTAGGTGTTGTAAGATTAAGAAGGTTCTTCATTTTAAACACTTAGTGGAAAATCTCACAGTGTGAGGACTGGACGTAACCCACGTTGGGTGAACCAGGATAAATCTTTGTGTGGTATTCTCTTTCCTTTCTCCTTCTTTATTATATTGCATTAATCATTTGAGATAAAATATAAACTGATTTTCTGCTAATTAAAGAACGTTCTCTGTTTTATAACATAAACCAAGAACGTTCTCCGTTTTCTGTTTCGTAACCAAGATCATTCTTGAGTTATTTTCTTAAGTTTTAACAGGAATTTTTAAAAGGCATATTTACAATTCAAACCCCCCTTTCTTGTAAATCGACATTGTTACTTCACATTGTGCTTTTTATATACGACGCGAACAAGTCTTATTCTAGAATCTTTTACGATGATATAGTTTTTGGTACATCTATTATCAGTTCGTATTTCGAACTATTATAGTTAGGAGCAAGGACATTTTTTTGGAAGTCTTTGGAATGTCAAAAATATAATTATCTCCAATTTTATTTAGAGTTCACCATGTGAAATGCGTTATCAAACAAAAACAAATAAAAATGAGATAAATATGGATTCAATGTAAACTTCTTTATACTATCAATCACTCACAAATCACTTTTTATAATAAGACATTCAAGGTAGATAATATGAAAGTCAATTTTTTTATTGATCTAATAATTATGATTGAGTGACATATGAATGTAAATAAAACTTATCTTTAAATATGTTTTTGGTCTCTGCAAATATACCACGTTTAGATTTTAGTTTCTGTAAGTTTTTTTTTTGGATTTAGTTCCTGTAAAATCAGAGACAATCGATTTTTATCCCTAAAAAAAGAGTTGATAAATTGTCATGACACTTGAGGCTATAAATATATATCAACACATCATCTTTTATGATATATTAAAAATTAAAATATTTTATATTATTAATTAATAAATTTATTTATTAATCATTTAATAATTAGTTTTATTTTTATAAATAAAATATAAATAAAAATTAAAAGAAGGGTTTAGGAATATTTGAAAAATTCTTTATTCTTTTAATGTTGATTTTAAAAGGGTCAAAGTCAATCGTCTTTAATTTTACAACTAAATTCAAACAAAAAAAAATCTTATAGAAACTAAAATAAAAAAGATGTATATTAATAAGAACCAAATACATATTTAAACCTTGATTTTATTATTAGCAACACTAGCCAGATTTGTGAATAATTTAATTGAATCAATTAATAGTTCTGCCATAATAATGGAAACTAGTATATTAAATTCAAATCAAAGCATTTATATGTAAACGAATGAGAAAAGAGAATCGTTAATAGAATGATACGTGGCTAGTAGAATACTTAAAATCGATCTCTAATAATTTTAATATAGATTATGAATATAATAGAAAAAACATAGTTATGGATATAATAGAAAAGACATTATTAATATTTAATGGGTGAAGATATGTTGACTTCGATAACCAGTTGATATTAATAATTCAATATAAATGATAAATTTTATTAATTCAATTATTGATTATTGACATAATATATTAATGATCAAACATACAAAATCTTATATAAATTTAAAATTTATAGATATATAATTTAATCATCAATGTTTATTTATATTTTTTAATAGCTTATTATACAACAATTTGAAATTATTTAATGAAATATTAAATAGTTTAGAATTTTATTAAAACTTGTGAAATTGATCTACTCAATAATTTTTTTTGATTTGTCAGTTAAATTAATAAAATTATTTAATGAAGTATTTTTGCAATTAACAAATCATCACCCATATTTCGTTGATATTATAAAATGATATTTAAAATGAGATAAATTATTTTTTATTAAAATTATGTATATTATGGAAAAGAGAAAATAATTGATAGCAAAGAAAATATAGTGTGAACTTCATTCAAACAAATTTTTATTTTATTTTTACAAAAAGAAGACAACTAGACGAGAATATTACACATTTCAAATTTTCAATATGATATCAGCTTTTTAACTAACAAATTTAGCAAAAACTCAAAGTTCTTTTTTGAATACTAATTCCATCTTTATTTGTCATCAAAATAGGCTAAAATACACACTCAATTATAAGTTTTCAGCACTTAATTGAGCTCATTGCTCGAACTGACTAAACTTATTCATGATTCACTTTGAGAGTTTTTAAACTAACATAATCTAAATTCAGTGTAAACTAATTCGACACCAAAATAAAATGAAAATTTAGTATTTTGCAATTAATTATAAAATGCAATTACCGAGTCAACTTATATTATAGTGTAATAAGTTTTCATTAGATACCAGACTAAATTTATTTATACCGATAATGCATTTCCACTAAACTCCCAAAATTTCCCCATCTTAGCTTTGATATATTTAAAAAAGTTGAGTTACCACCTTACCATATTTTGAACCAAAGGACACCTCCTAAAACTTACTTATAGTTGAACAAAACTATTTTAGAAAAGAAATGGCATTTTTTTCCTTACAAAAAGAAAATGTAACAACAATTATACAAGCCAAAAATCCAAAAAATATGAACAAGATACCACTCTATTTTTTATGATGCCACTGGGTAATTAATTTTAATCAGAATCAGAATCAGCCGCCACTGAGGTTCTAACGGTTCTACGTTTACTTTCATCGTATACATTATCTTCATCATCCTCGTCTTTTTTTTCGGCAATAATACCTGTCAAATGACAGTTGAAAAAAACTTTCCAGCCACTAACAAATAAAAAGAATTAGAGAACATACAGAAACAGTACCTTTTTTTATCAGTAGCACCTCCAGCGCATTAGTGCTAAAATCGTCTTTCCCTCCCAGATCTTGAAACCCTACCAATCTATCTACTGCAACTCCTTGTCTGAAAAAAGAAACATTTATCTAATAAATCAACTTTTCCTATGCTTTTTAGACCTAACAGAGAAAGCACTTAATTTAATCAACAGAAAAATTCAAGAAGTAAAAGATTTTAATCCTCACCTGAACAGTATGACACAAGGCAAAGTCTTGATTGCCAATTTCGTAATAAAGAACGGTGCATTCTGCATTTCATTTTCAAAAGTTATTTTTACTGAATTACTGAGGCAAAATTTGTATTAAAATAAAATGTCAAATCTTATGGCTACATTGACTCAACTATGAGCAAACAGTAAAATATCTAATCTATATAGAAAGTGTTCATGCTGACCTCTGCATCAAGCCTGATGAACTTGGAATCAATATGCTTTGATGAAAGGGACTTTAAGTGCTTATCCATTATCCTGAAAGCATTTGTTGATGCAACAAAACCATGCACATGAAATTGTTACTTTTGATATATCAAGAGATAGAAACATGTGTTAGATTCAATATACACTAATTTGCGTAAAAAACATACTTGCATCGATAGAACTCCTTATGGTAGAAATGACAGATCACTTTTTCACTTCCAGTGACTTCACCCAAGAAATCTCCTTCAGTTACCTCCCTATATTCCCCATGACCTTTCTTTTTCCACGCCTCCCGTTTCTCTGCTTCTTTCTATTAAAAAGAAATATAATCGTGAATAATGACGTACTCTATAAATAACAGAGGTAAAAACAAAAAAAGTGAATATCTTTATGCGTCCTAGTACGTATGGAGGTCACTACCTTAAGAGCTGCAATCCTGTCTGCATGCAATTTTTCCAGCTCAGGATCCTTAAATCAAAATTGTGCATAAACCTTAGATTAGAATAATGAGATATCTATATCCTTAAATCACAATTGTACAATAACATTGAAATATCTTTTTGAAAACCACACAATTAATCAAAGCTAAATACACCTTTGTCTAAGACCACACAGCTCCCAAAACTTTCGAAAATGGTGAATTCAAAACCTACATCTATGTAAAAATACACACTGACATTAGGATCCTTCCAATTTTCAGTATGCAGCAACAGCTGCATTTCTTCATGTCTACACAAAGTCAATGCACAGATCTCTTACAGAAAAGTCAAGCTTGGTTCGAAAGTCTCACAGGACTGTAGTCAAATAGTCAATAGTCCAATCCTTTACATTTTATTTTTGTTTTATTATCATTTATCTTTTTGTCACTTTGTTCTATATATTGGGGTATTGGTTATGAGGATTTCGTCACCAAAACTGTGAAGTTTAGGGTCATTCGGTCATCACAAGTTGCTGACAGGCAAACCATACCCTTCTCAATGGAGTTGGCACTCATGGATAATGGCATTGTTTTGTTAGTTTTTGTAATATTTTAGTGCTCCTTTAAAAAGAAAAAATATCACTTTAAATATCAGTTTTCTTTTTCCTCTATGAGCTTGTTCCTTTAAATATCATTTAGATGTGTTTAGGTGTTTCTTTATTTCTTTAGTTTCGAACACATTTACATGAGGATCCATGCATATCATTGTCTGTATTTAGGTGTTTCTTTATTTCTTTATGCACATATACAGTATATGATGAATAAAAGACATTGTAAATGATTAAATTATGACATTTTCATATTCTTTTTATCAACAATCTTATATATAACCCACACATATGCACTGGTACTAAATTCTATATGATGAGATTGAGAAGTTTAAGAATCATACATCCATCAATTCATCAAGGTCAACCTCCTCATTTGTTGAATTTAATTGTGCCGCCTTCTCTTGAGTAAGCAATTCCTGGAATCATATAATAGGTGTCACATCACCAATATATAGCACATCATAAGAATTCTACGTAACAATAACTTCAGAAAGAAAAAAATAATAATCATATCATAATGTTGGCATTTAAGTACACAGTAACTAAACTTCCAATAATACATAGAAATATCTTCAAAAAAACTATCATGGAAACATTTAGGTCCAATTTACTCGATGAAAACATTGTGTTTTTATTTACTAAAATGTGTATTAACTTTATCTTGATGAGGGGCTCAGTGAACTATTGTCGTGGAGAGAAGATGAAATGCTAGTTAATGAAGATACATTTCTGAAAACAATGAAAACAATTTTATACATTTTCATTATTTCTAAAAATTTAGACAATTGTTCACTTTAAAAGTCTCTTAGAAATTTAGACAATTGTTCAATTTTAGAAATGAAAACTGTAAATGTTTTCACAAAATAAACGGGCTCTTAGTCTTCAACTACTCACGGTCTGCAGTAAACTTACTAAATATAATGCTATGCTAAGAAAAAATAAATTAAGAAAATAAGAAAGAGATAATTAAAGGAACAAGCTCATAGAGGAAAAAGAAAACTGAAGCAATGTACAAATTAACATACAGTTCCATTCCACAGTAGCACTAGCATAATATAACAACATGGTATACAATTTCATGAACTGAATATATAATAAAATTTAGAATATGAATATATGATAAAATATTACTAAATCATGTAAGAATAATAATTCTGCATATAAAATCAGAAACAAGAAAATTCTCACCTAATTACGAGTGAGGGTATTCTGTTATGAAATATTTTAAGCAAAAAAAAAAACCTTTTTATAATCACGTGCAGCTGCTGCTATTACGTTTCCAAACGCTAGATTGGTGAGTGTAGACTTTACTGTGTCTGGATCCATCTTTATCTACAGAAAATAAAAAGAAAAATTAAAATCAATATCAGTACTATAAAATAATTAAGATGAAAAATATAATATTGATCGCACCGTTGAGATCTGGATGAAGAAGATGCAAATGTTAAAGTTAGGAGGCAAAAAAACTTGTTCAAAGATTTTTGAAACTTGTTGTTGATGGAATTGTAGAGCAATCGCGAAAGAGAGAGGGAGGTACGAAAATGGAAACGGGTTGGGCATGGGCCTGTTAAACTTTCACTTATGTTAGGTCCAATTTTAGACTTATTATTGGGTTTGAGCCATTTTTTTATTTTAATATTCCGATTAACGTTAAAAAATAAATTTATTTTTTTAATTATTTATAATAAATTTTAAAATTGCTAGTTTTAAAAGTTTTAAATGTTTAAAACTTTTGAAAGTTTTAAATTTTTTAAATAAAGATTATATTTTAAAAATTTAGAAAATTTCAACAATTTTCAGATTTGAAATTTTTTGAAAGTTTCTAAATCACGACAGCTTCTACCGTTTCAAAATATGAAAATTTTAAAAAATTTCTCTATTTTGAAAATTTCATATTGCTCAAAATTTTTTAAAATATGAAAAATTTATATTTTGAATTGTTCAAAATTTTTGAAAATTTAAAAATATTTATTTTAAATGTATGAAAAATTCAAATTCCACTTACTATTTTTATTTTAAAAATTTTGAAATATTTAAAATTTATAGTGAAAATTCTTTAAAACTTCGAAAGAATGAGTGAAAAATGAGTGGTAAAAAATTAAAAGTTTTATAGAAGATTAAAAAGATAAAATTGTATTTTTCACATTAATTGAAATTGCAGGTTTAAGTTTAAGGTGACAGGATGTGTGAAGTGCCGAGTAGAATAATTAATTTTTTTTTATAAATCCTTCATTCCTAAAACAAACAATTTAGTTACAAATACAATATTTTATAGAAGGTTTGAGCCAATATTTAGATGCTATAATTTTCTTAAAAATTAGGAATACAGTATTTTTGTTTGGGTAGGCTTAACTAGGGGCCCTTAATTGCTAATTATGGATATTCAACTCTAAATTCAATTAAGCTATCCACTACTCTACATTACTCTTCTATAGTCCCACCCAGAGATGTGAATACTAAGTGGTGCTGATGTGTCATTTTTAATTAATAAATAAATAAAAAATTGATAGGTTGGAGACGTTGTTCTTCCTTCTCTCTTCAATCTGGTCATTTTGGATCTTGTTTAATTATTCAAATTTTATTTTGATTGAAAGAAAATTCAATTTTTTTAATATTTTTTCAATTTCTTTATATAGTTGAGAAAGGTAATGGTGATTGTGATTAGCAAATTTAGCTGCATTCATACATTGATTTTTTAATTTTTTTTATGAAGTTGCATTGATAAAATTGAGAAGCTAGGGTTAATACTTTTGTAAATAATTTTAAATTTTGTAAAAATTATAAAATATAGTAAATTAAAATTTTAATTATTAAAATATAATTATAATTAATATATAAATATAATATTTTTTAAAAATGCTACTAAATCTTACGTACTTATAAATACAAAAGCTTACATTTTAATAAATTTCGGTTTTAAGTCACAGTTCTAATAATTAATCTACCAACTTGTTGATGGTGATTCCAAGGTATGATTAACAAAGTACACCAATAACTTTGTTGTGATATGCAAAATATAAATATTCAGAGCGACATCCATTTTTAATATTATGAATAAATATATGCTATGACAAGTTTTGTTTTTGTTTTTATGCATATCTGAAAAAGAAAAAAAACTTGCACCAACAGATGTATCTTATAAAAAAAAAGACAGAAAAAGATGAAAATATAAAGAAATATACGAACAAAAATTAGTTATTGAATATATAATTAATGATGATTTTTATCTAAGTTCAAAGCGGTATTTGATAAAATTTGTAATTTATCAAAAAATATTGATCATTATAAAATAAGAGTTAGAAATTATAATCACTATACGTTCTAACATATTTAATATTTATTTTTGATAGATGATAAATATATAATAAGCTATAGTAATTGGAGTTTGAATTTATAATCACTATGTATTCTAACATATTTAATATTTATTTTCATATTATATACATGATTTCAAGATTTACAATTAATACACGGATAATTGTAATAAAGAAAATACGAAGAATGAGAGCAAATGAGTTTTCATGATAGACATCAAATCAAGTAATTAAAATAAAAATCTCTAATATGTAAGAAGAATTGATTGAATCAAAGTAATAAAGAATATGCTAAATTACATTCGTGGTCATTTAACTTAATTTCAGGTAACGTTTTAGTCTCTTATTTTTTTTTTCTTCTCGATTTAGTCCTTTATTCCTAATAATATCAAATAAAGTATGAAAATATGAGTTTATTTGAAGATTTGCGTTACGAATTTGATGAAATTTGTATTATATTGAAGAAAATAATTAATTTTATGAGTTTTGATTGAATTTTTATTTTGAATTTTTGTTTAAAAAAAGGATAATGTTGTTGAAATTTTAAAACATAAAATATCAAATTGTCATTTAAAATTAAAATAAAGGACTAAGTCGGAAAAAAAAAGATAAAGGACTAAAACATTACCTGAAATTAAGTTAAGGGACCACAAATGTAATTTAGTCTAAAGAATATACACTGTTGTTTTATCCGATAATCAAAATTGACTTTTTTTTTTATCATTTTTTTAATTGAAATTCATAACACTAAAGTTTTTTTTGAAAGTAAGATTATAACTTAAAATTTAATTATTGTTTTGGTCCTTTTATTATTATTATTATTATTATTATTATTATTATTATTATTATTAATGTACGAAATTGATCTATCTATTTTAAAAGTCAATAGTTTTAATTAAAATAGAAGAATTAATTTTATGAATTAGTAAAAATAAAAAGATTAAAATTGCAATTAAGCTAAAAATTAATTACTAATTTTTTTTATAAAAAAAAAATTTAATGATTACTATTTGCATCTTGTTTAGGACCAACTCCATCTCATCTATATATCGTCCCGTCTTTAATAAACTCACAACTCATTAGATTTAATCGAATTAAAAGACGAATTAAAATTTAAAATTTGACTCGATTAAATATTAAGACCGACTAAAAAACACGATTCTAACTCGTAGTTTATCAAAAATTTTCAAGACTCAACTAAAACTAGATTGACATCGCTTAATCATAATTTTGAATTTTAACATTAAAACAAACTTGAAAAGTGAGATTCCACTTGAAGTGGTCAAACCATATTACCTATTGAGAAAATTACTATTATTCATTTTTAATAAAATTCTCTTAAATTATATTTAATTTAACACAATTTTAGGAAAATATTAAAATCCAAGTTTGAACCAGCCGGCACGGAAACGAAGACTAAAAAAAATATAAACAAAATTGGCATGACTTTGTGCTCAAACTCCTCTCATTGGAAACGAAGCATTCGATCTTGTTTTTATGCAGTACACGAACCAACAACCAAAACTGAAAGAAAAAAAATCCAACCAATCACCTTGTATCTTTCTTCATCGTCACTCACTCGTGCACTCATTCATTTTTCGTGCGCGAGTGATACGAAATATAGATAATAGAGAAAAATAAAGGATCGTGTGAATTTTTATCAATTGAATTGTGATCTATCTATCTAATAATGGGAGCAGCAGGGAGTGGTGATATATGGAAAGCACACACCGCAATGGCAGTGGTGCAGTTATTCACCGGAGGTTATCATGTTATTACCAAATTAGCCCTTAATGTTGGTGTTAACCAAATCGTCTTTTGTGTTTTTCGCGATCTCCTCGCTCTCTCCATTCTCGCTCCCATCGCTTTTTTCCGTGAAAGGTTTCCGATTATGCTCTTTTTTAATTACCATTTGTTTTTTATAATTATAATTATTTAACTCTTTATATTTAAACTTTTTATTATCCTAACTTTACAATGTGATTTGTGTTCTAGTAATGTTCTGCATATTTGTATCTTCTGTTTTGTAACCACTTTTTAAAGCATTGGTATATGTGTTTAGGGTATGCTTAATGGATATAATTTATATATACAATTATATCATTAGATATGTTTGTATATACAATAATCATTAGAAATGTTTGACTTGAATTATAATCACTTTTAAAGTCACACAAAGAGTGGTTGTGAATTTTTGACGATGTAAAATCTTTAACACTATCAGTGCATAGAAATTAAAGTCATGCTTAATTTTGTCAAATTATACCTTTATGTTTAGAAAATATTAATCTTCAATATTTAATTAAGTAATGTTGGTAATGTTTCTTGCTAAAGAGATGCAAAAAAAAAAAAATTAAAGGCACCCCCCCTAAAATTAGGTGAAAGCTGTTGGTTGTTGTTATAGCCTATTTTTATTGAAGAACATTATCAATAGAACTTAAGAAGTTTAACCTAAGTTTTATCCATTAATTAATTATTTGAGGTTTATTAGTTTACATTGTTGTCAATCATGGATCATAAAAAATAGTGGTTTGTTGTCATTCTGCTACATTACACAGCTATAGCCAATTTTTGACACTGCTGTGTACTAAATCGTGGAATAATAACAGTTTGTTCAAATTCTACTATGCTACAGCACTATACTCTGCAGTGCTACTATTCGACAATACTGATTAGTTATCATCTCAAGTCTGATCACAGAACTGCTCTTAGTATGTTTAATTTTTGCCTCAAGGCATAGTTGTCAATTATGAAGGGGCTGCTAATTTTGTTTTCTAGCAGCATAATGCACATTTAACTCTGCTACTGCTACATATTCAAACTTCAGAAGTTATATTTTAACTTGCAACTTTTTTATATCCCTACTATTCTTGTCATATACACTATTATAATTTAGCATGAGTATACTAATAATGCCATGTTATCTGTAGACGTACACGGCCACCCCTAACCAAACGCTTCATAACATCATTCTTCTTTCTTGGATTAACTGGGTAATGTTCTCTATGTAGTCATATATTCGCTAGTTTTGTTATGTTTTAATTAAATGCTAATTTATTTATGCATTGGTGTTTTGCTTCGTCATTTGTGCTCAGGATATTTGGAAATCATCTTTTGTTTCTTATTGGTTTAAGCTATACTAATCCAACTTATGCTGCTGCAATTCAGCCAGCTACTCCAGTTTTTACATTTGTGTTGGCTATAATGATGGGGTTAGTTTCTCTCTTTTCAATTTCTGTGTGTGACTTTTTGTGTTCATATTGTGAATGCATTTTTTTCTTCTGGAACACACAACCCACACAAATGTTGCACAGAAATCGGCACATTAATTAAATTAAGTATGCTGGCCGATATGGTAATGCGTACCTTAATAAACTTATTCATGCAGTACAGAAAGAGTGAACTTGCTAAGATATGAAGGTTTGGCCAAGGTTGGAGGAATTTTTGTCTGTGTTATGGGTGCCTTATTGATGGTTTTGTACCGTGGTCCGGCACTGATAGGATATACAGAAATGGACCCTGTATCACACAGTGAAATAAGTGCCAGAGGTCAACCAGAGCCTTCTGGATGGTTAGTTGGTTGTTTAATGGATCTTGGATTAGACCATTTTCATCTTGGGGTTTTGTGCTTCATTGGGAACTGCATGTGCATGGCTGCTTTTCTATCCATTCAGGTACACATTTTTTTATACCCTTTTATTGACTGTTGATTACAGCCGCAGTAAGTTAAGGAAAAAAGTAGTGATCACTTCACATATCTCCACTACTCATTAGTTAATACATGGGAACTGGGGTCTAACAAATGAGTAATGGAGATAATATAAGTGACAATGATCACCATATTTTCCTTAGTTGTTTGAGATTGACTCATGTAGTGGTTTGAGTTAGAAGAATGAATGAAACAAAGTAATAGAGCAATGTGTGAAACAAAACAAATTAAGTGAGAAACTGGAATGAAATACTGAATTGTAGTTGAGTATTCAATAAGAAACTGCAGCGGTAAAAATGCTGGAATGGTAGTAGAGTGTATACTGTATATAGTCATGGACAGATGCAGTTGAAGGCTTCTTTCATGTTGATTGGGCTGATCCTTTGATTGCTGGAGATCCACTTATGGTTACTGTTCTTGTTGGAGGTAACATTGTTTCATGGAGAAGTAAGAAATGATGAGTCGTTGCTTAATAATCTAGTGTCAAATCAGAATATTGGCAATTGTACAAACTGCGTGTGAATTGGTGTGTCGATAAATCATCTTGATGAGGTTGACTTAAAGAGTGAATTGCCAATGAAACTGTGGTGTGATGATCAAACTTCCACTCATATTACCTCTTTATATTGAGGTTTATTATCATTTTATTCATGAAAAGTTTCAATAGGGGCATCTTATTACTGTGAACAGAAGAACTACATGCAGACACCACCAAAGAACTCAACAGTAATAGAATAAGACTTTATTTCTAACAGGCTGAGCATGATTAACATATATGCTCTAGTTTAAGGTGATTTTAACAACAGAGTCATTTTGATTCTTAATTTTCTCTAACAATGACAATAAAATATCCTCTTACCCCCATCATCAATATTGGGTTATTTTATGTGAGTTTATGTTTAATTTGTTGTCATGAATTATTTTCAGGCTCCATTATTAAAAAAGTATCCTGCAAACCTGTCTGTCACAGCATATTCATACTTCTTTGGAGCTTTACTGATGGTAACTACTTCATACTTCGTGACCGATGAGTCAACTGATTGGAGTTTGACACAATCTGAAACACTTGCCGTTTTATATGCTGTGAGTAACTAGAATTTCAAATCAATCTCCAATGTCAAGAGTCATTATTAGTTATTAACATTTTTCGTCCATGTTACCTTTGTTTATTGTTTTCCTTTGACACATCAAATTTCAGCTTTTTGTTTTTATGGAAGCCATTCTAAATTAGGAAGTATTTTGGAGTCGATGGCTGTTATGGCACCACTTTTTTTCAAGGCGATCCCAGTTTTGTGAGGGAGAAAATAATAAAGAAAACCACTTTTTTATAAGTTTTCCTTTTATTTTGTCTTTTAGCCTTGGTTCGATTTTGATCTACTACTGTTAGTATACTTTCCTCTATTTGAACCATATGGTACCACTTCCACCTGTTAGAAAAACAGAAAAAATGTACCCCATTATGGCATTATTTAATCCACCTCCATTTAGTTGGAAAAAGCTTTGGTTGTTTATAAAATTATTTTATGCAGTTTGATATACGTGACATTTTTGGCTGCGGTTCTTTTGATTTGATTTGCTCACTTATAAGTAAGTATTGATGAAAAAAAAAACAGAACAAATCTGTTAGAATTGCACCTCTGGGACACTTTTATTACTAGCAACCAAAGGCTGTGGCACATCCTGTTTGTATTAATTTTACATTGTGGTTTGTGACCTAAGCAACTAGCCTTGGCATTAGAGTTATTGGGAAAAATTACTTTTTTTTGAAGCAGCAAAGTTTTGTAGGTGGGATTTCCTTAAAATGTTCTAGTGGTTTCTTTCTTTCTAGCCATGCATAGGTCGGAAAAAAATAGCGCGAATGTCAACTGTTGGATGGAGAGATTGGACAGCTCATATTTAAAACTCTTAAAATCTGATTAAAAATACAACTTGAAATCTGAGCCGTCCAACCTCGATCCTACAACTGAGATCACGCCTACTGAAAATATCGACGGCAGGAAACCCATTTCTAAAAGAGTGCAAGTTGCTTCTATTCCTACATTTTAGAACTCAGTGGTCCTGCTATCAACCAACTTTTAATAAATTACTTTGAAGCAGTTTTTTCCATGTAGTTTCCTAAAAATGCTTTTCTTGTTTGTTCAGGGAATTATTGCATCAGCACTTAATTATGGAATCATTACATGGAGTAACAAGATCTTAGGTCCAGCCATGGTTGCCCTGTATAATCCACTTCAACCTGGAGCTTCTGCTCTCCTTTCTAGAATTTTTATTGGAAGTCCAATTTACATGGGAAGGTACATCACCTATAACTTCCCCACTTATTGATGCATTGTTGTCTGAGTCATTTTCGACGAACTCTTCAATAAGTACTTTAGAAAAAGAGATTTTGAAAGAATCTTGCAAATAACTGAGTTTTTAAACAATAATTTCTCATATAAGATGAAATTAATTTTTGCATCTTAATTTTTTCAGAAAATCTTGAATTTAAACACATAACTTCTTCATACATGAAAAAACCATAAATTTATTCTAAACGAAAAGCTTTTATAAACAAGAAGCTAATCCAAACTGTGCCTAAGTGGCTGTAAGCCTATTGTCACCTTGTTAATGCTAACACAAGAAACACACACTCATTTTTCAAAAAAATATTATTTTAGGACGAATGAAATGTCTTATTTAATTGAGCACTTGATCAGTTTTCCCAACCTTCCCCTTTCTAGTGTGATTCTTATACAAGCTTGGTATATGCAAATAGTTTACATTAAATCAATAAATAATTTACTCATTGTTTTTTCCAATGTAAAAATTGTATAGTAGATAGATTAATGAAACTAAATAATGAAACTTGTACACCACCGTAGACCAGTACTTGAAAACCATCCAAAGTAACTATCAACCACGCCTAACGCTGTCCTGCAGAAGTAGAAGTTTATGATTCTCCTCATTTCATGATTGAGACAATGACTTGATCGGTGCTGATTTGGCACACACAAGAGAAATCAAATATGCGTTGAATTTTGAGGCACATAAACTTGTTTTCTTTTGTTTTTGTCAAATTAATACCAATCAGGTCTCTGTCGAAAACGACTATGAACTTCTAATTCTAAAAGCCAATGTCAGTCTTCATTGGAGACTCAGACGGTTTTCAAGTATTGGTTCATAGTCGGCCACCTATAATCTGAAACAAGTGCATTTTAGCTTAGCCTGCATGTATAACTTGTATAGACGATGATTATGCAAGAATCCTATGCTTATAACATTCGGAGGTGTCATTTTGAAACAAATTTATTATTGTTCAAAGTCTTATTTTTCTGAATTTTGTGTCCATGATGAAAACAGCGTCGTAGGTGGATCTCTAATAATTACTGGTCTGTATGCGGTTACTTGGGCATCCTATAGAGAAAGACAAGCAGCTGCTGGAGTTATTCCACATCATGCCTCTACTTGGGTCTCTGAATCACTTAACAAGAGTTCCTTTCATAGAGTTAACATTTTCTCATCCCCAAAGCCTTCGGATTGAAGAAATGAAATTCTGGAATGCCAGTGTAAAAAAATGTGTCATAATTCTTTCTTCTCTCATCTATGTCCTACCCTATTTATACGTAAAGCTGTTTAGAAGAACTAAAATTAAGAGCATTTACACAAATTTTGTAGAAAATATTTACAAATTCGACAAGGTTATCAGTTACCTATGTTGAAACTCTCCTAAAATCACTTTTAGACGTCAAAAGAGCATAAAATGGCTATTTTGATTGTATTTTTTAATTTTTTGGGCGCTGTTTTTTATTGTTGCTAAAAATCCTCTTATGTTTCTGGAAGTTCACATCTGAACCATGCAAAATGTCCAGAATTATGAATTTAGACGTGCAAAATTTAGATATGCAGTGGGAGAGTTTTTCGAAACTTGTTTTAAAAATATGTCAGGAGTAAATTTGGAATTTAGATTTGTAGGGTAAGGATAAATTTTCCCAATTTCAAATACTTGATGTATTATTTGATGTTGCTTTTTGCACCTCCCATCATAATTGTTTTTATTATCAATCAATTTGTATAATGTTTTGTTTTTATATAAACCTACAGACGTTTTAAAACTCAGAAATAGTAAGTTAGCGTCAATATATGCAACGTAATTATTATAGATTTAACTAATATAAAGATATTTGAACTAACTGATGTTTTTTAGTAAAATAATTAATTGAAGAGATATAAGTTCCTAAATTAAAATAAAATATAAATGCTCAACTTGTTAATAATATGTGTTGATTTAACCTGTTTTTAATCTAATCACATAATGAAAATTTCTTTTCTCATATTAAATTTTTGTATACTTGAGAACATTGATTGAAGGTGGGAGAATAGACATTCTAAAACAATTTGTAATTGAGTTCTTGAATTTAGATACCTAATTATAAATTATTTATAAACTCATTGACATAATTACAAAATTATTTAAAAGTTCATGACATATATGATTATAAATTATCAAAATCTCAAATAAAATAAAATAGTTCAAGAACCTAATTATTAATCGTGAATAAATTCAGATACTCAATTAAATATATTTTTAGTTTAAAATTTTAAAATTTCTCTAAAAATTTAGAAGAATGCCCCTAATTAAACTTAATCTGTATCGTTTGTGGATTATAAATCCTACAAAATTTTACATTGATTGTATTCATTCTAGGCTGAGACCATCCATGAAAGATGACAACAACACAAGAAAAAAACAGTACACTTTGTATATTTAATTAATTTCTCATTTTTGTGTGTATTAGTTTGATATCTAATCTAACTTTAACAACCGGAATAACGACAGGTCAAATAGCCACCCAAAAAGGCGAAAACATTACAATGGCGTTATGGGGATTTTAAAGCTTCTTTGACGTTGACAACAAAATAAAAAATCTTTGATAAATTCTTAATAGCTTTAATTATTTTTAATTGAACAGATATTTGATAGAATAAGAACCATTGACTTCTATTGGCCATTTAAAATGTTACTATTATTTTTCATTTCGTTTCTGATCTGGAATCAGATTCTCTATAAAAAAAAATAGAACATATTTGCGTGGCCGTTGAAAAGTATTCTGTTTTTGTTCCTTCTTATTCCAATCGTAATAAACTTTTGCCATTTTCTTAAAAGGGTTGATGAAGTGTTTGGTCTCTCTGTTATAGAGTCAATATAGTTAATTTTTTGTAAAATATTTTTAAAATATTTTATCTTTGTAATTTTAGATTCCATCACTTTTGATCATTCATATTATATATCTATCCAAAAATTATGATATGATATGACATATAGTGTCGGTATTTTTTAACATGTAGTATTTCAGTCAACTTTTTTTATTTATTTTAAAAGAGATGGTAAATTCTTTAATAATTAAATACTTGGTTAGAGGATTCATTATTTTCTATACTTAATATTGATGAGGATAAGAAATCTCATCTTCATGTCATTGTCAATCATTTTATTCAAGACGATCATTGGAAAGTCCCTTATGTTCTATTACATAATCATCCACAATTGACTTTCTTATTGGCTAAGACAATTATTCTTAAGTTTGATTGTGAGGATTATCTGGTTTGGAGATTAAACATTTCTTTTATTTTGAGCTTTAAAGAAGCTTATTTATTCTTTAAACCTTTGGGGCAACAAATTTCTAGGGCCAAATCCATTTGGCATAGTAGCATTCCTCCTTCTAAGTCTCTTAGAGTTTAGAGATTGTTGCATAACAAAATGCGTATAAATGATAATTTAATATCTCGTGGCTGTCAAATTGTCTCTATATGTGAACTTTGTCACTGTGCAATGGAGACCAAAACTCATCTCTTTCTATCTTGCTCATTTGCTACCAAGTTTTGGTTTTGGCAAGGATTGTTCTTCATTATCAAATTGATACTGGTTTGGCTCAACATCTTCTTGACATTTGCGGCAAAGGCTAGTCTCGTCGGTGCAAAGGTGTTAATTTGGCCATCATCATTTTAACTATTGATGTTATTTGGTATTGCATAAATCAAGTCCGTTTTAAGGTCAATAGTCTTTCTTTTCATATTGTCATCAACATAATTATTGTCAATGCATCTTTATCTAGTAATCATATTTCTAACACAATCTTAAATTCTATGCAGAAATTTTAAATTCTCAAGTCTTAGGTTAAAACTCATTCTCCTAAGACTCCTATCATCAAAGAAGTGATTTGACATCCCAAAAATTTATTGTCTTAAATATAATTTTAATGGAGCTGCAACTGATTTTCTTTATCAAGTTGCTTGTGGTGGGATATTTAAAGACAATTATGTTGCTACTCTTGAATTGTTTTGCTATGAATTTGGAGATTTTAAATGTGTTGCATGCGAAATTTATTGGAGTTATGATTATTATTAAAATAGTCTAAAAAATGAGTGGTATTATTTATGAATTGAATCTAATTCTCAATTGATAAATATGACTTTTATGAATATAATCTTATTAATTAGCTTATATAAATAAGTAATTTAATTGCATTAAAATAATTAAAAAAAATAAAATATATTATCTTATATTTTTCGAAATGATAATCAATATGATGACATAATTATTAATTTGAAACTATAAATTACTAACCATATGGTTTCCATAGACATACTATCTGTCATTCCTAAATATTTATATTAACTTTTTTAGTCGACATTTTCTCCTAAAAAAGCAATACTATTAAATATTGACGTGGCAGTCTAAGAAAGCGACAACTGGACGCGTTGTTGACGCGTAAGAATGCGTAACGCGGTATTTGGTTCTGATCCTCTTTCAGATCATGTCTTTAGTCACACTCAATTATAATACACTATATATTCACAAGATCCCTCTTTCTCTCTTCTTTTCTTGTTCCATTCTTATTACAATTTCTCTATTACTCTCTCTTATTATTCAAGGTCAGTTCCCTTATCTTTGTTTCCTCACTTCTCTATTCAATCACTCTTTATTCATCATTCAATTTTTATTCTTTATTTTTTGTCTGCAACATCAATTTCATTATTTTACACAAATTTAAGAATTAATTGAATGTAATCAAGGTAATGATTTTTAAAAAATAATTAATCCAATGTAATCAAGGTGACAGTTTCGTGTTGGCGACACGTGTCGGACATCAGGACACGCCTTTGATCAGATGCGTTGTCCTACTATGCAAATTTGCCTTGAATTGGATTGGGGATTCCATATTTCCATGTTTTGTGTTTATTATCTTATTGTGTTGTGACAATTTTGTTTGTAATTGTGAATGGTGTGAAGGTGTTTGTTGTTTTATTTGAAAGATGGGAGGTGGTAAGGATAAGCATGATGAATCTGACAAAGGGGTTTTTTCAAGCCTTGCTCATGGTGTAGCTAATGCTGCTACACATGGAGGAGGACATGGTTATCCACCTGGGGCATACCCTCCACAACATGGGTATCCTCCACAACAAGGATACCCTCCACAACAAGGTTATCCACCATCTGGGTATCCTCCACAACAAGGATACCCTCCACAAGGCTACCCACCTGCTGGTTATCCTGCTTCATCTGGTCATAATGCTCAAGGTGTGTATCCTTTCAAATTGTTATGTTATGCCTTGGTTACTGATTGTTACAATTATCTGATAAATTGAATTCTTAATTATGTTGTAGTTTTAAAATTTGTGAAGATGCATACTCGGAAGCATATAAATTAACTATAGTGGAATAGCAGTGTCTTTTAAAAGTTACATAATCCACCCACCAAACTGAAATAGCTGTGAAATCACACACAATCATACTGAGATATAAATGCTGGGAATTCAGGTGTAAGTGGTAGAAATTCTCCTGTTTGTTAAATAGGAATGGACTAAATGAAGATTATACAAGAGAACATATCCATGTTCCTGATAAGGTTTTGGGTGAAGTTGTGGTGTCAAGTCCTCAATCTTGGTTTGTGCTTGTCCCATTAGTGCAGGTCCCACACTTTTAAGAATCTCTAGAACTCCAACAAGTGATATCAGAGGCGATGGTTTTTAGTATTTGGAGACATAGCCCGTAACTTGATAGGTAGATTGTAGTTGGTGACTCGAGTATTTGGCTTAAAAGAAGCATGCAATGTGGAGACTCATACTTTGAGGGTTCCTACACATTATCTTGAAATGGACTAAATGAAAATGATACAAAAGAATAGTCTCAAGTCATATATCTAATCTGATGATTTGTTGTTGTGTGTTTGTGGTTTATTGCTTGTCATATTGGTGGATTTTGGGCTCCCTTGGAACTCCTAACAACTGATTATTTATCTAAAAAAATCATTTCATAAACTGAGATTGATTGAATTTGATGGTGGTAATTAGATTTGTTGATGTCTTCTGGTGACCGTTCGCCCTCTTGAAGTATTTGAAAGTTATCTAATCTTGAAGTATTTTTTCTTTCTTTAATTAATTGATGCAATACAGCAGCTGTTTGAAACTTTTTTCCCCCATTGTGTACGATTTACACCAAAGTCCTTGGAACCTGATAAATTTCTACTGTTATCACCAGGGTCTCATGGACATGGCGGTCCCGGTATGGGAGCAATGCTTGCCGGGGGTGCAGCTGCCGCCGCCGCTGCTTATGGTGCTCACCATATCTCCCACGGCTCTCAAGGTCACTATCCACAAGGTGGATACGCACCAGGTGGCTATGCACAAGGTGGATATGCACATGGTGGTGGTCACATGCCTCACGGAAAATTCAAGCAGCATGGCAAGTTCAAGCAGGGAAAGCATGGCAAGTTCAAGCATGGAAAGTTTGGCAAGCATGGTGGAGGCAAGCATGGGTTCAAGAAGTGGAAGTGAGGAATGTATATATGCAATTATGACTCTAAATACAGCTGCTTAATGCTTGCTACTTTATAAATAAACCATGCACTTCGTATGATCTATGTTTACCATACTAGATCCTTTCTTTTTTCTTGTTTTGCTACTTTATAATGTACTGGATCCTTTGAGCAAGTCTTGAGGTATTGGCTTATTGCTGATCATGACACTGACAAATTGATGTGTAGAGTGGCCTTAATATGTTTTGCATCCTGGTTACATGTTCATTTATCTCATTGATTATTTTATAATTTTCTGAATCTGAAGCTCTATGTGATCATGAACAACTTCTCAGATAGTTGATGAAAAGCATCTTATGTTCATATAATATCTTGACATGTCTTTGAATATTATTTTGTGATTAACAGATATTGAAAATTTTATTAAAAAAAAAAGATATTGGAAATTGCATAGCAAATTTTACTTTGATAGAAATTGCATAGCAAAACATTTAGTATTGGACAGAATAGTACATGACAGTACAAAACTATACAGGACAATTTTTTGTATTTAACTGTGTTTGATAATCGATCGATGTACATGACAAGTTTATGAATGAGAAAAAAGGAAACATAGAGAGAGAGACAAAAAGAGAGAGAGCTATGAGAGAGACATGAGAGTGTAGTTATTTTTTAATTTGTAAAATGAGTAAAAATGATATTTATTGTGAAATCGAGGAGCATTGTGACTAATCATGAATGAATGTGACTAATCATGAATGAATACAAGTTGAATGTTTAAATAATTTGTTGGCAAATGCTATCCAATTATGGGAATTGAATATACACAATCACAATAATTTAAAAAAAAGTTAAGATGAGGAAATTTTTGTTAATTAATCGATACCTTGAAGTTAGTCTTAGCTCTTAACACTAAGTTAGGACCTCAATGTACAATCAAAATAGTTCATTTATGTTACAAATATATAAATCACAATTTTTGTACTTTAGGAGATGTAGTAGTTTATTGGAAATCATTGACAGATGAAGTGTTGTTTGTACGGTATATATACACCACAATATTGATGACAGTAAAATTATATTCTGGTATATATACACCACAATATTGATGGCAGTAAAATTATATTCTGGCTCTGTTTTTTAAAACTAGTTTAAAATCAATAATTTATAATTTATAGTTGATAGTTGTTAAACTGATTGAAGTGTTTGGTAAAATTAATGGTTTAATTAGTTTAAAATGTAAAATGACATTTTTAAATGATAATAAATTTTATCAATTACTTAATGTTATTAACTATATGACATCATTTGACCTTTTCTCTGAATGATGACAATTAGATAAATATTCTGTGTTCTCTTTCGTAAGAGACATTTGATTCAACAAAAATTATTAAATTTGGTCTAAATTTAAATCAATATTAATTTATTAACCCAAATATCTCTAATAAAATGGAATGAGATAATATTTCTTGAACTATAGAACGATGATTCTGTAAAAAAAAAATGGAATGATCTATTAAGCTAGCACTTATGGAATGATGATTTATTAAGCTAGCATTTAGAAAGGAATACAAAAGAGCTTCTTACAAGGCTCTAATATTTAATGAGAGATCCATTATTAATGTCTTTTTTTAATAATCTTATTCTCAAGAAAAAAAAATTAAAAATTAAAAATTTGATCGGAATATAGATAAAAAATTTCTACATATTTTTAACTAATTAATAGTTCGTCTTTATTTTGAAGAATAATATATCTTTTAAAATTTAAATAAATATAGCTTTAGATAATTACATATTTCGGCATTAGATTTATTAAAAAAATTGATATACATGAAAATTTTATTAGCATGATGAATTTAGATATTCTAAAATGAGTAAAGTGTAAAATAAAAAAAAATCAAATGTGATTATTCTAACAAGTTCATAGTTGATTATGATATACCTACAATATATACTTTTAATTTGATATTGATGTTTGAGATTATTCATTTTTTATTCTTTAAAGTTTAAAGTGAGTTGCTCATTTTAAAACAACCGGATATCTGGACATCTGGACATGACTAAATAATTGAATTTATTGCTTAATGAATGTGACAACTTAGTCTTAAGAATACACATTATCAGTAAAAAAATAATAGCAAGAGATAAACAAGTACCAACTATATAAAGGCTTCACTTTGAGCAGCATAACTAAATAGCACATGCCAATCGACAATAAAATGCCGAACATAGCTTTTTTCTGTTGGAATAAAATGTGGAAAACAACAATGATACAATTGAATTTGAATGTCTCCAGTATCAACCAAGGTCAAATGCACCCTCAGAAATTGTAGCCTTCCATTTCTCTAGTTTGTGCAATATTGGTAAACTTAATACAGACAAAACTTTCTTATTGCTACACAAGAAACAATTGTCTAATCTCTATAAATATGTTACATCCTCAATATGGATACTGTTACCGATTCGTCACTTCTGTGAGTATACAATCTTGGTCTTGACAATATAATTAGTTCAAAACCAAACCACCTTGTACATAAACAAGAAGTTGATCTCAAAAGGGTGGATGATCATCTTCTGAAGATTGAGGAGGAATTGGTTTCCATCCAGGTTTCTCATCCCAGTACATATCATAATATATGTGCCCAATAGTTGTATCCGGCATACAGCACCATATGCCCACATACTGCTTAACACGATTTCTGAATCTATCTTCCCTTTCCTTTAAAATATAAAATACAATGCATTGGTAAACAACATTAGTTAACTGTAGTGTTTGATGCTAACTCAAAAAGTAAAACCTATAACGTGAACTTGCCTTGTTAGTGAAACCGGTGAAAGCGTCTTGCACTGAAGATAACTGAATGACTTTTACATCCTTGAATGATGAGAATACTTTTGTAAACTGTAACAGCACGTAGAACAGTTGTGTTAAATTAAAGATCACTAAATTCAGTGCAGATGACATTTGTGAAAAACCATGACTATCTGACACGTGGAGAGCATCCTTGGAGGCCCCAAAAGAAGTTTTGATGATGCGTGAGAGCATATTTTCTCAAATATAATAACAATCAATTTCTACATGTTAAATCCTCTCACGAAAGATCAGTTTGAGAGAAAGATACAATGTTGATTGATTATTACAAACAAGCTCAAAAAGACCTATTTCACGAAACTTGAAGTCTTGAAGTTTTAAACCATAAAATTTAACAAATAGGGAGTACCACAGTGCACTACTACCTCAGTAACATTGCAATGGCTTAAAAATGAAATGTATAGTGGGAATAACATTGATATCCATTTCAGACTCTGAAATATCGAAAGACACATTTAACAGTCCAAGTGGACAGTGACAACCAAAGGAAAGATCTAGAAAAAAGTAGGTAGAACCAAACACATGAGGGGTAGCAACACAAATGAGGTCCTTCAGAAACAAAAGAAAATGAGTAATCTGAATACCTAGAAATAAAGACGGCATTTGATTTATTAAATAAATAGTTGGAACAATGTATGAGAATCTTCCCACATCATTGCACTACCAACGGTGAAGAGAAAGTAGCACAAAATACATATAAAGAATTGGTCTAACCACATGTATATACCAATGGTGTCAACCTCTCTAACGGTCTCAAACTAGCTGATTCCAATTAATTGGGTAGGTTATCTAATATAACCAACTTCTTCTAAGTGTGTATTGCTAACCAGTTCTTTACTGAAAGCCAATAATTGACGTGGTATAACACAAATGACGACATGCACAAAGATAACCGTATCATTGTAGTTTATAGATTTAGAAAACAACAGACATAAGCATTATAAACATAATCTTAGATATATAAGCTTGAAAAGAATATCAATACCATTTCTTCACTGCTATTCTTTGGAAATTTAAGTACTCCTTCAACAGTGCTATTATATGATCCATCACAATCTTGAGTTCCTTCTTTACAAAGCTGAACATCAAGCCATGACTTTTTCACCTGAACTCAAGAACCAACATGAACAAGTTTAAACAAAGATAAATAAATCAAGAAATAAAGAATCATGATTAAAGAAACAAGAATCATGACATTTATTCACCTCAGGGGGCAGAGAAGGATTATCCAATATTGAATACTCTCTAATATCTATTTCAGGGCCAAAGTATTCTTCTGGGAGTTTTTTCAGCATGACATTCACCTGCAACAGAGTGCATTTCCATAACAACATAAGGGAGTGATGAAGAGAAGTAAAAATAATAAGAAACCACTTAAGTAGGAAATACCTCAAATACATGGTCCAAAGGACAGAGAAAAGGTTGTCTAGTCATAGACCCCTCCAAAACACCTGGATGGGGATACCATAGCCTATCAAGCCTGCACCATAATGGAGGCATGACCTGAACATGCCCAAAGAAACAAAGCCATCAAACTTAACTAAGCACCACACCACTCAAGCTAAATCACCTTCCCCCGGCTTTAAATTCCATTTAACGTTGTGTTATCAAACATCATTTAAACTAAAACTGAAAATCAGGACAGGTAACATAAACCAATTCAACATGTCAAGACATCAAAGAATTTCTTTCAATATATTTTTGATTGTAGGGGGAAGCATGCAAATTTAGCACCATGGAATCAAGAAGCAGAAGTGATGATAACAGTAGTGACAGTTCTAATCACAACTTTACAACAATGATGAAAAGAAAGTGGATCTTGTATACAGCTGTAGCTTAGTAATATGCAACAAAAACAATGATACTTTAGAACCCTAAAACATCAATACCAACTAATGGAAAGATCAGTCTATCACAAATGGTAGCTGATTTATGAACTTCAGTTGATAATTTTTCAGAATCAAAAGAATAATAGTTTATTTCAGGATTTCATGATACAAGTAGGAAACTCGAGTAAAACATGGTGCTCATGAAATAATCAACTGCATCTAAAAAGATGATGTGATTTCAATTTGTAACCCAACAAGAATTTATGGATGTGTTCACACATAATTCTTCAGTCACAAAAAAAACATTATACGCATTCTTTTGGTTTATAGATTAAGCAAACTATGTATTGCACTAAACAGTACACGGTAAATTAAAGCAACTAGTTATTTCTTACATCTAATAAAAGATGTTCTACTAGACTTTTGAACATATTTAAATAGTGCCAAGTGAAAATTGAAATGAGAAATAAAATGAAGTCCATGTTTCTTATAATTGTTACTGGTTTATCAATGAACAGGACGCACAAGAAATGCTAATTAATACTAGATACTGGCCATGGCAGAGTAAGAGTTTTGGTAATGAAACACTTCTATTCAAAAAGAAATATAACAAAATATATGATCCAAGAAATGAGTTCTTACCAGTGTTCTGTTCAGAAGGGAAGCAATTGCAAGTGCTGTCCTAATCTGTTTCATCTGAAAAAAATTCATGTGCAACAAATATTACAAGACACAACATTAAAAATTCAATCAAATGCAGACATGAATAGGATCAAGTCGATACGTATATACTTGGTGATTTATAAGAGTAAAATGTGATTCAACATTGTGCTCCCCACTTAGCAACAAGCTTTTTGGGATAGATGGCTTAAATGATAAGAAACCCCCTGCAAAAGTTCCTCCAAAAGTTAAGTTGTTGTAATTTCATGCCACAGAGTTGAATAATCATCCACAAGAAGACACTGTAACCAATCTCTTGACATATCAAAGAGTCAGCTTTAAGATTTCAGTAATATTTAGTATAATGCAAGATTCAATGTGAACAGTAAGAACCTAAAAGGTATAGACAAACAGAGAAATGAGTCTATTTGCACATACGCATTAAAATATAAAATTAAGTTAAATGAGTCTCTAACTTGCACACTCAAATTTATGAAGAAACAGGACTAGTTACCAGGAGGATTATAGTATTCTGGTGGATCAAGGAAGATCTTGGCTTCTCGTAGTCGGTGGCGCTTTCCTTCAGTACCACCATATTGAAATGTCGTGTGTACTGCATATGGCTCTAACCTTAGTTGCTGGTACATAGCCTGCAATCATAATATATAAATTTTCATATGTCAAACAGGTAAATAAATCATTCCTCTAGTCCATTCAAGATTCCTCCAAATAGTTAGTTGCATAAAAAATATAACTTGCAGACTCAAATGTATAGGCTCTAAAAAATAAAAATAAAAAAGGAAAAGATTTCAACCAGTTGAAAATAGCTAACTGAAAAGGTCCTACCTGGACAAAATATGTATGTCCACTACAGAAGATACTAGCAGGTAAAATTCCCAGCTTCATTTTTCCATCGAAAGCAAAAACAAGACCACTGTCATCATCAACAGATGGTCCTAGCTGACGTTGAAGAAGTTCATTAAACACATTCTGATCCCATATCTTGTCGTCAGCTTGAAGCATTTCTTTCCATTGCTTTGCCAAATTCTTGGCAGACTCTGTAGGTCTCCAATGGACAATTCCAATGTTGTAGGCACCACTGACTATTCATACAAAGTGATAGACAATTTCATCAATATAAAGTCTTCAGAAAAAACTAAACAAGATAAACAATATGCACAGTAAAATGAGAGATGAAGAAAAGAAACAGAAAAGAGCAATGAATTGTTTACTGAGATCTGAAATGATATAACCAGGCAGAGAAAACTTTCATCATTTGAATCATTGAAAGTTCGTTATAGTTCACAATCACATATATGGTGCATGCAGAAAATAAATATGCTACAAGAACTGATATAAGCATAGTAAAAATAATGACAGTAAGTTCTCATCATTGTATAATATTCACCTTCTTGCCAAATTTCCAAACTGTCATCAACAACTGTTGGTATAACTTGATCGCTTGAAGTTAAAATATCTGCTTCTGGATAACGAGCAAGATATGGAAGTGGATTCTGTTTAACAATTGTATAATTGAAAATATGTATTAGGAATGACATATATCTTACATAATCATATTATTGGCTTGAAGATATCTGAATATACGATTGTGTATAAAAATGTAACGGATAAGAGGTCATAATAATGACACTGGAGGATAAAAGAGGTAAAGACAAATGATACTAGAAAGGATAATAAGTGATTTTAAATCTACAGCAAGCAAGATTAGAAACTTAACAACATCTGATAACTTAATTACATCCATGATAGAGAAAATGAAACATCCTAGTCACCATGTGTTTTACTACTTCTTTTGATCATTAATCAAAATCTGAAAAAGCATTGAATCACCCTTATAAGTAAAACAGATTAACTTAAGAAAATATATGTAAAATTGAAGGTCACCTTCAACCAAACTGTGTCAGTATCACACATCAATACTTCAAAACCAAAAGGCAGTATTGAGTCTACCAGAATAACTTTTTCTCTCCCCATTTTATGAAATGTTGGAGAACCCCAGCCAACATCAACAGTGCTCATATGGCTTCCCATGTCAAAAACTGGCACTCCTTTCCAATATAGTGCCTCCAATAATTTGGTGTCCATTGCACCTAAAAGTTAGATTTCAAATAAATATTATAAAGTCTAGTTAATAGAACAAATACAAATCTAAACAACATATGCAACAGAACAAGACAGAAGAGATTTCATGCCACTCACCAACAAGAAGATTAGAAACTTCCAGGTCTGTCAATTTCTTGACCCAAGTCAGGATAAAATCCATGAATGCATAGTTACCAAAGGTCACAATCACAACGTTATCTTTCACCCTTTGCTGAACCAGTTCTTTGGTCAGTCGGAAAGTCTTCAAGGGTGGCATTTTTTTATTTGAGGGTGGAACTTCCCAAACAAAACTCGGCCACACATTCTGTTTCTCCGGTGAAGGAGTAGACACAGTCTGCGCCTTCTCTGACTGAGAAATGTTGAGTGTATGATCAATAACGCGAGAATTCTCATCTGGAAACACATTTTCAATGAAGGTTTTCAATCCAACTCACAATTATGGAAAAAAGCCAAGGATTTAAGAACATTAAACAAGGAAGCACAAACACTTCAATATAGTAGCTTTATCATACTGTCACCATGTCGAACAGATCGTCGACGTTTTCAAATATTCCTAATTGTACCTTCCAATGTTTGACCATAAATTTCATAGACATTTCAAATATTCCTAGTTGCATCTTACAACATTTCTTTTCGATCTATTTATTAAACAATTTTACCAATCAAGATGAAATTATTGCAACAAATATGTCTTGCACAGGCACCATTAGACAGTTGACAGACTTTTATTTTTTGTTAACCATATTATCGGTATGAAATATCCACCGGCTTCACCAATAACTAATCTCAGCCAAAGAACCAAGCTGACCACTTTCAGTGTAGTCTCTCCTCCCAACCATGTTTTTCCATCCCCAAGGCTCAAACTTGATATCTTACTTAAGAGATCGGATTCCAGTTTCACTCGCACCAACGTAATGTTGGTAGTTGACACAGTTTAAAATTTAAATCACAAATAAAATAGGCAAAAAAAAAAATTCCCTACTTTCCTTTTCTAACAAGAATTAAGTCCTAGCATACCATAAGAACTATACAATTACAATAATCTAAAATTTAACTAATGCTCCATCATACTACATATCTCAAATTCAATTAAAATCATCATCACCTATGGAATATAAGAACAACAAAAATGATAAATAACACGATTAAGATGATGAATGAGAGAAGAGACATACTCGAGATGGAAGAAGAGAGCCATGCAGAAGAATGAGCAGCAGGAGTGTTACTCGAATATATAGCTAAAAAAACGTAGAAAGATGAAACGACGATGCCAATGATAACGATAGTGTAGATCGTGAGGAACAGAGGCTTCGATTGAACTACTTCCTCACAACCATTTCTCCAACCTCCCATCTTGAACAGTAAACGACGACGTATTCATAACAGTATCACTCTCGTCATATTCGTCGTTTAAGAAGGAAGAAGATGATGGTGATGGTGAAAACGCAAAACCTAGAAATTTGAATGTTGAGATTATTATTGAAATGATGAAAGAGATTTTTCAGAATGAGATTGGTATTGAAATGGTGAAGCTGTACTCATCATTTGTTCTGGTCAACCAATGTGCTTCTCTCATCAACTTCACATTAATTTATTATTACTACTATTTTAATTTTATTAATTAATTAATTTAAATCAATCATACTTTTTCAACTACTCTATTATTGAATTGGATCTGTTCATTACTATAAATATATGTTTACTTTTATTCTATCATTGATGGTTATAAAAAAGTGAACCAAAAAATATTTGGTTAATATTTCAACTTGATTGAGTGTTAGATCATTGGTTAATATGTATTAAAAATTATATATTGCAAAAAGTTTCTTAAATAAATTTTAAATACTCTAAGAGATTAACTTTGTAAAAGTTATGTTAACAAGTTATTTTTTAAAGTACTTGTTAAAAAAATTTTGAATATAAAATTTTACTTTTCATAATTTCAAATTTTAAAATTTGAATTGTATAATTTTTAATATTTTGATTTTACATTTAAATTTTTAACTAGTGTCATTGAAATATTTGTTAGTATTTTCTTTTTGATTTATAATTATATATTAAATTTCTTTATTTGTCATAAAAGAAAAAAGTAAATGTTTATTATGACTTGTTTGATTTTATTTTTGTATTTAATTTTTGAATACTTTTTGTAAACCAATTTTAAAAACTACTTTTAAAAAGAAAAAAATAAAAAACTATTTTGACCATCTAATTTTAAAAGTTGTTTAAAAGATGAGAAATTAAAAACTTATTTGATAAATTTGTTTTTGTAATGTGTATTGAAAAGTAAATTACGTAAAAACTTTTTTACATATAATTCACTTTTTCTTAATTATTCTCTTTTGATATTTTTTCTTTTAATATAAATATAAATAAAAAAATTGAACAACGAAAATAATGATACACATGATTTTTTATCTCCCACTTTAATTTCAAAATTAAACAACATCTCTCTTAGACAACAACTTGAATATAAAATTATTACAAATACAACATCTCTCTTAGGCACCAATATATTCATTTATTTAAAGTCTACGCTTTCGATCTGTATGAAATAGTTATTTTTAAATTTTAAAATAAAAAATAGATAAAACCAATTAATTAGTCGATGAGCATGAGGATAAGCCAATTAATTTAGTTTGTTTTTTACTAAGTTGATATATAAAAGAAATATATATAATAATATTTTTGTCAAATTGTCCTTATCAATTATTGATGTATGTAATATTAATTAGATGATATAATTATAAATAATAATTCATTTTAAGACAATTTATTTTTTTGGAATTAGATTACTCCTTGTAGACGGATAAAGTATTTTTTTGTTTATTCAATTTTTTTTCTCTAAAAAACTTTAAATCAAATAGATATTTTTTTTACGTCAAATATAATTTCATAAAAGAAAGTGTGACAACAAATCAATAGCTAAGACAATATAAATACAAGGAAAAGTCTCTTCAATCCGCGTATAATATAGATTATAAAAAACATATTTAGCTAAATAATGGACAATTTGGTTGGTCTCATGTCTAACATATAAAATTTTAAATTTTGAAAACAAACATTAAAGTTAATACAATCTCCAATAATATAACCAACACATGGGAGAGATTATTGATGAATGTTCAACGCCATAATCACATTTGAAGTATCTGATTATGTTGTAAGATTCAAGAAAAACACATCTTTTGTAAATTTTGAACTCTTTTGTTTAGCTAAAGCTTCAGCTACTTATGAATCTGGTAATGAAATGACTTATTAACTGATACCCCGCTTACCCCTTATATTGAACATGTTGCATCAACATTAAACTTATAACCACTGTTAATTATGGGTGTCCAGTGCACATTATATATAGGCAAAAAGAGACATACATTTAGTGTCTTCAACAATACCATACTAGCACTTTTGAAATTAACAATAGATCTGTGTGCCTTTTGAACAATGGTAGCGATATCAATATTAGTCCCCTCAAAATATTTATTTATTTATTTATTTTAGCACACCATTTTCATAACACACAACTAGCACAGGTACAATCACATTCTATCTGACATCAATAATATTTCTTCAACCACTCTTGAAATGGTTCGTACCTAGGGTCATGCGAATTAAATATCAAACCTAAAGGAGAAGGAAACAAACTTGCTTCGACCAGTGACACTCTATAAAGAGATGTGAAATTATTTCACTATGTTACCCACAAGAAACACACAATGGGACAAAACTAATTCCTCTTTTAAAAATATCATTTTTATTGATATTTTTGCATGTAGAATTCTCTAAGCAAAATGAGTATGTCTTGCAATTTTTTTTAATAATTTTTTACAACTTTTTCCACACTTACCGATCAATATCATGCATTGACTTATGAAAGATGGATACCTCACACCTTGCCTTTAAAAAATGATATGAATTCTTCATAGAAAAAGTAGTAGACTGTGAAGCATCTCACACAAACTTATCTTGAAGTTGAGAGAAAAATGTGACAACTGAATAATTTGTTGAGATTCAAAAGGAAGAAAAACTTAATTAATTAAACGAGCATTCCAACATTGAATATCATGATGTATGAGATATGAGACAAACATAATTTTACAGTTATGAGGTTTAGGAGACCAAAATTTGTGACCATTTTAAGAAAGAAGTCAATTATCCCCCATACAAAATGTCTTGTTTTCAAACAATGTGAGATCAATAAATCATATGCATGACACACCACCCTTGTTTATACAACATTGCAAGGTTAAAATCATGGACTGTTCTAAAGTTCATCTCACCCTTATTTTTTTCTTACATAATGTCTCTCATTTAATCTAATGAATTTTACGCCCACCTTATTTTCACACAACTATTTGTTTTGATTTTATCTGATGGTGCACACATTGATGTTGTCTTTAGATATGTAATTTCAATCAAACTTGCGCTTCAATACCCTCATTTTAGCAACATTAAGTATTTTCCATTTCCCCCCAATTATATTCATCTCTTATGTAATGTATATCTCTAAATCATTTTCTAACTTGTCTTTGTCTTGACCACTATTCGTCGTCAATTTCCTCCTATGTATATTAACTGCATCAAATGGAATTTGAACACCTTCCACCGTGTACCGTGCCAACTCACATGCACGAAGTAATCCCTGAGAGCTTCTAAGTATATAATGACACACGGCTTTGTCGTTACCGACATAGTTGACTCTCTTGTATACATCAACAATATGAGCTAGAGCTTTCCTTGATACAACAATGTCAAATTCTTATAGAATAGATCAATGTGTTTATGCCTTTTGTGACCCTTACTTGATTTAAATGACCCTTTTATATTAATAAATTGTGACATCAACATTTCATTCATACTATCTCATGCCTTACAAAATTCTCTTTTACCGTGTTTCAAAAATCTCTTTAGTGACCAATGAGCAGACTCAACCCTAATATTCAAACATAAAAAAGAACAAATAATATTTCAATAAAAAATGTATCAAACATGCATACATAATACTAAACATATATAAATATAACAAAAGAATACAAAGCTTTAATAACATGTCTATGCTTCAACAAATATTTCCTTGTGAAGAGCCAACCATATGTCTGTAACATAGTAAAAAAAATTATATTAGTGACACCTGTTTGCTAAAACATTTGCAAAAGTTGCTCTTACTCTTTCTCTTCATAATAATAAACAATTTTCCTCCACGAATCTAGAATAATTTCATGCATGTCTTCCTTCAATATATATTGCTTGCATTTGCCTCCAACATTTTTATTGATATGAAGTGGACAATGCGAATTTTTTGAAGAAGGTAATACAACTTCAATTGCATTCATCAAAATAACTTTTCTGTGTCACAATTATTTGAGGAAATGAGGTATTTGAAACAAACAACTCTTTTAACTTCTCCAATGCCCAACACAAGTTTTATTGACACTCACAATCCATGTAAGCAAATGCAACGTTGAATATTAACCTAGTTGAAGTTGCACCAACAATAAACAATGATAACATATACTTGTTGGTTTTATAGGTGCTATCCATGATCAATACAAGAGGGAACATATTCAATAAGTTATGGAGTTTAGGTGCGTCCAAAAGCATACTTCATGTGTTCTACTCCAACAAGTATACTTCTTAGTCAAGTAACTTCAGCATATGTTGCATATTCATTCTAAGTCCTTTAAAATTCTTTCGTATGTGGTTCGTCACTTAAAATTTTGAGAAATATAGTTGCATTCTCCTTATTTTGATCTCTCAAAGATACCAAGATGTGCTTCCATGCAATGTGATACTTTGTCAGGTCGTTAACATGTTTACTTATCTTCTTCTTTTTAGGATCCCACAAATGCATTATTCTCAAAGGTAACCACTAACTCATGGTTGTGACGTTCACATATTAAACTAATAATTCATCCCTCACCATTCTTAATTGGTCTCGATCTAAGTTTAAACAGACAACCACACTTTTTAACGGTCAATCTCTTTTGCTCATGATATGACAACTTTTCGTGACTCAAAGTTTTGATAAGTTTTAAATGTTTCAATCAAATTTTTCACATAATTGTATTTTTTCCATCCCTACTTAAAAAAAATACATACTTGATTTTTCAACGATACGAAATTTCCGATAGTTACAATACGTGTACTATAAATTTTAAATTTTTGATAATTCTAGTAGAAAAAGTGAACTATTGAAAATTTTAAAATTGAATTTTTGAAAATTATTAACTATCGGAAAACTCGAAATAAAATTCCTGGTACACATATTATAACTACCGAAAATTTTGTTTTTTACAAAATTGAATATTTTTTGACACAATAAATTCAAAATTTTAAAATTATTGCATACTAGATTTTTCAAAATCAAAATTTCAAGGAACAATAAAATTTGTATGAGATTTTTAAGAAAAAAAATTAACGTATCGAAAATTTTGGTGAATTGGTACTAATTTGGAGCAGATTTTTTAAAATAGAATGAGTGAAAATAAAAAGAATAATATTGAATTTTTTACATATTATGGGAGTACAAGTCTAATTGAGGGGTGCCAACTCCACTTTTCCAGAGTCTTCTACTATTCTATTGCTGGATGTCGGAAATGTGAAACTTGTAGACTTTGGGCGCACTTCAAATTGGGCTTTGACAATAATAGGAGTTTGGCCCCAACCATTTCAAAAAACTCTTGGGCTACATGGACACTTATAATCTTCAAACAAGGGCGATGTTTATGCTTTTAGGGTATTAATTGCTTATGTGAGCAAAATAAACAGAACAGTGAAGAAAGAACCAATGAAGTTATGGAAAGTTTTAAGGTGGATATGGTCAACCGTATATAGTATTTAAAAGTCTTCTAAAATTTTAATGACAGACGATAATATTATTTAGAAGTATAAGGTAGCAATCTTTATTATTTTTACAGTTAAAAATGTGACTTGATAGATATCGATTCTACGAGTTGAGTTTCGAAAAAGTATTATTTTCTCTTATTCTTATCGAACTATGTTAATAGTAAAGACAAAAAATGTCTTGTTATCAATTGTCGTTAGAATTTCAAATACTTTTAGATATTAATCTAAAATGGACCACCTCTAAAAATAAGCCACCGAACTGAAATTTTGGACAAAGAATGGTGGTCCAAAAGTAGAGCAACTTAAAGGTTTTGATCAGAATAGGGTTTGCTTGAAAATTGTGAGCCATTGCAAAGTACTTTGAGATTTGAAATTTAAAAAGTCAAATAATTTAATCTTTAAATTAATGAAATTATAATTTAGTTCTTATGCTGTTAAAAACTCTATTCTGCACTAGTGTCAAATTAAAAAAAGAAGTTAATTTAGTGATTTTTTTAAATGTTTAGTACCACAATTTTTAAGAATATTTAGGATATGTATAATTTTCATTGGTTTTGATGAATGCTTCAAAAAGATCTATTTGGATAGAAATATTAAATTTGATTGACATTTGTAATTTAAATTATTTATTTATTATTTCGTAAATTTGAGCGAAGAAGTTGCTTACTCAAACATCTTCAAGATTAAAGTATTTATTTATTCTTTTGAACTACAACTAGACATCGTAAATATATAATATCGTATTGCATAGAGTTAATCTGAATTTTAACCACATTTTTTATAATAGATAGTTTTTAAGGGATTAATATCTTCTAATTAATGTGAATAATTCATTCTATAATCGAAAATAAGTAACAATAAACATTTATTTATGAAGGTTGATATTTATAAATACATCATAATAAATCACCACTTTGTTGAGATAGTGACCAAAATTGATTTTGTCAATTTTTTCTTATACTGATTTTAATCCTTATATTTCTCTACATGTTTGGATATGAGAGGTTTTATGTTGTTGTCACACTCTCAAGTCAACGGCCAACTAACAAGTAGACCCAAATTAGATGAAGTAAATTCAAGTGGCTAGAGTTGATGCATGAATCAATGACATAAAAACAAAAAATATATTTTTAATTCAAAGTCTACTCTCATGTGGGACTTCCTAGCAACGAGTTTTTCAATTCAAAACAAAGGCCAAATTCAACCACTTGTGCATATTGAACTTTTGTCATTAAAAATACGATATTATACTTTATTAGATAGCCTCCAAATCCAAAACAAGTGGGAAGAAAGTCGTTTCCAAATAAATGTGAAAATAGATAACGTTGATCAATTGGTGGCTCTTCAACATTATGCTAATTAATGTCATTTGCATAAGTATTCACAACTCAGTCTAGCTACTAAATGTTCGTATATATAATATATAATTGGAGTATGTCATCGTGAACCAAGTTGTTATAACATGCATAAAAGAGTAACTAAAAGAACCCTCAAGCTATGATTAATTACTCTAATAAAATAATTAAGATGCATAATCATCTTGGAGTTAGTTCTTGATTAAATCATCGGGTTTTCGTGTATATCTTTTATGAGTGAGTAATGCATTGCTCCTTATGTCTGCTTTGATAGTCGATTTTGGTGATTTTGATAATTTTGATGTTGTTTGATGTGTCTATTTATCTTTAATTGTTCTTGTTTAGGGCTTTCACGATTGGATTGGTTGTCCTCTTTCCACTTCGGCATTTTCTATTAAGTTCAAATGTGAATGATTAAATCTCACATCAATTAAGAATGAGCTAAATAATAAATATAGGTTTAATTGCAATTTCAACACCTATATTTTTATTGATTCACGAAATTTGTCTCTCTATTTTAAAAGTCGACAATTTTGGTTCCTCCATCTAATTTTTTAACTAAAAAATGATGGCGTGAGATATTTTAAATAATATAATATATGATAGCATGATGTAAAATGGTTAATACCTATAAAATTGAAATAAAACGTCGTAAAAACTTAAATTTCAACTTCGGAAATTTTTCATATTTTTTTATTTAATTAATGACATATGAATAATTAATGCCTCTAGATGACTCCATATTATAGAATTGTATGTCACATCGTTAAATATATGTTAGATGTTGTTTTTTAGTTAAAAAATATGAGAGGTGGAGCAAAATTATCGACTTTTAAAATAGATGGACTAATTCTGTGAATTGATAATAATAGAGGGACCAAAACTGTAATTAAGTCTTAAATACATAAGAGTGGTGTCTCATATACCTAATGTTTTAAGGTTTTTGGTGGAGATATAGTGTCAAAGTCTCTTGTGAATCTTAGACTCATTCATAATGTGAAATTTAACCACTCACACTTAAACCCAACAATCCCCGCCTCCAAACTACATCGCCAGGTAGACTTTCAATACAATGTGAGATTTAACCTCTCTCTAAAGAAAGACTTGGTAACTAAATGGTCATTTGGATACACCGTGGTCCTTTTGACATACCACTACAATGTTAAAATGAGAGGAATTTGACTCATGACTCTTCATTATATGCATATTTGTCATTATTGTTAGTCTTATTTATCTCTAAACATTAGTAATTTAAGGAGTTATTTGATATAGTTTGTTGATTTTATTTCTTGGATTTAATGAAATATTTATGTTCTTATTTTCTTGATTAAGTAGAGATTTTTTGTAGTTTTGCATTGTTTCTTTATTTTAGTGCAGTGCTGAATTTTGGTGAGAAATTAACATAACTTATGTGGAGTATTTCAGCCATATCTTGAGTTGTATATTTCCAATTGGATTCAAACCAAGTTCAGATGAAAGCTACGATTCATAGCTACAACGTTCATGAAGACATCAGAACCAAATTCGGACTCAAAGAGGAGAACAATGCACTAAACGTCAAAGAAAAGATGTTGTGCGCTTGAAGCGCTCCCGAGGCGCATTTCCACAACATGTTCACATTCTGATTATGTTCAGGTGCGCCTGAAGCGCGTCTAGAATGCACGATGCACAATAGAACACATTAAAACACATTTTTCTCACTTTTTAGGCATCTTTTTGACTATTGAGAAGTAGAGAGACTTGTGCTCTAACAAAGAAACTCATAGACGACAGTTCTAACACCATTGGAGCAGTTTTATCAAGAATCATTCATGAATCTTTCTTCTCTAATATCTATCTTTTTTTTTTTATCTCTGTCATGAGTAACTAAACCCTATTTGTTAGTGATGAGTGTAACAAGATGAAACCCTTATTTTTCTGATTTGATTTCTAGTTATATGAATGAGTTTATTGAATTGTTTTTCTCATCTCTATGCTTAATGCTTTTTATTGTTTGATCAACTTTAAAATGTTCTAGGATTCGTATTTTGAAAAGGAAGTGAACTTTACGAATGCTTGAGATGAGAAATTCATGATATTGTAATTTAGAGATAGATGCAAGTCATGAAACCAATTAAATTTGTTGCAAAGGCAGTAATTTAAAAAGATCATGCTTGTATCGTAAAACTTAATTCTAATCTTAAATTCACGAAAAAATTAGGGCTTACTTTGTAATTAAAGGTTTTGTCACTAAGACATTAAAATATAATATATAAATATTTTTTATTTTCTCTCTGACTCAATTTGATAAAATCTGAGATTTTGAAATGGTGATTTTTGATACAAAATTTATGTTTGAAAATTAAAATATTGATTCTCACTCAGTCTCTCTCTTCTCGCATCTCTATTCTATAGTCTCCTTCCTCTGTGACTAGTGTCGCCGCTGCACATCTCTCTTTGCTTCTCCGTCTTGTTTCGCAGCCACAGCGGCCAACGTTTCCTTTTGGTCTTGTTCCTCACACTATCTCAATTTTCTTCTTATATTTTCCAATTTCTTACTCTATTTCTCTTTTATTATTTGTTAATTATGAATTGTTTTAGTTTAAGATTGTGAGCCAGTAGTAGTATGTGAATTGTATTTGTAACTTTGTGAATTGTGAACGGTTTAAATTTGGGAATTGATATTGTAAATTTTAGTGTGTGAATTGCGACTTTATGATTGTGAATTGTTTATTGTTTTTTTTATTATTGTAGTGTTAATGCGAGATTGTGAATTTGTGAACTGCTTTACTTTGTTAATGTGAGTTGCAACCTTGAGAATTGTGAGTTTTTTGTCTGAATGTGTTGTGTAATTAATTTGTGTATTTTTTTAGGAGTGATACAATGTTTAAACATAAGAAAATTGATGTATTTTTTAAGAAGAAAGTTTCCGACATAAATGAAAATTGTAAAACAGATACGTTTTATTTGATTGAATTGTGTGAAACTCTAATAACGTATGTGACTTGTGTGAATTGAAGCTATAACTTTTCCAACTTATTGACTATGTATAAATTGTGAAGCTTTAAAAAAAAACAGGGAAGACAGATACATATTATTTGATTGATCGCGTAATCCGTCTTATCTTAACTATTCTGGTTTCTACAGCTACTACAGAAAGATCATTTTCAACAATGAAGATTATGAAGACAAGAATGCGTAGCAAGATGGAAGATGAATTTTTTGCTCACAATATGATATTTTATATTAAAAAAGAAATAGGTGAAAGTTTTAGTTCTAATTCAACTATCAAAAATTTCAAGGCTTTAGGAGAATGAATAACACAACTTTAATTCAATGTAAATGTCTCTTTTCATAAATTATGTTTTTATTTTGTATCGATGTTATGTTGAATCTTTGATAAAACTATACGACTTTTATGAATTTCAGTTATTATATTTTAGTAAATACTTATCATTCATCTCAATATTTTGTGCAAGATATGCAACCGAACGACAGTTTTATTGATTGAATTTGTAATTAATCGACATTGATATGACAATATATATCAATCAAATGAACATCATACCAAGATGACGATCAAACAATGTCACACTAATTAACAACAAACTCACATAAAAACATGAAAAGAAAACAAATCTACATAGAAACAATTTATTTAGATAAAAAAAAATAATAATAATAACGATGTAAATAATGATTTGGGTCAAAATGACCTAAAGCCATCTATCCCGTATAAATAAAGAAGAAGAAGAAAATAAGAAATTTGGAGAGAGGAGGGAGATAGACTTAAAATCTCTTAAACCAATAAAAGGTGTGCTAAATGAACAACACAAGTATTAAATACTAACTTATCTTTGAAATGATATGTTTATTATTCATTAATTCTTTACTTGCATGAGAAATATAAACTTTTTATTAAAATAAAAATGGATATAAAAAATGTGAACGACAATATAATTCAAAATGTCTCATATTTATAATAAAATGTCCCCTTATTTAACTCTTAAGTGGCTCTGCATCATTTGTAAATTAAAAGAAGATATTAATTGGAATATATGTATCTAAGAATAGATATCTCTACATATATTTTTTGATTGAATGCATCCAAAAATATATCTATTTAACCTTTTGGTTTTTGTTAAAAATAAATTAATTGTATTCTGAATTATCATAATCTCTTTTCCCCCTATAAGTTATAGAATTAAGACAAAGAAATATCTATATTTAACTTTTGGGCAGTTGTACATCACATCTAATATTAAATAGTCATTGGTCCTTTTAGCCCCCATGCATGCACCATGAATGAAGGGAATAATTAATAAATAAAAAATTAATCGTAATTAATTTATTAAGCCCTTTCAATTGGTGTATCATTTGTTACTAATTGTTCATGTTTTTGGATACTTACTGGCATACTTTGAATAAAAAATTTGCAAAGGTACACTTTACTATTATAATAAGGTCTCTTGCTCCAATCTCAATAAATTAAAATCTGTAGAACAAAATTACAAATTGTTTAACTTTTTTTCTTTAACACAAGATTCTACCATTGTTTTTTATTATGGGTGTGTACAAATTAGTACGTACATGATTGTGTACGTTGATTAATGGAAAGCAAAGCACGTGCTTGTACGTAGTTTTTTATTTTAATAATTAATAAGTCTGTATTTTCTGTGATCTTGAATATAAAAGCATGTTTGAATTTTGAGTTCACTTGGCATCTCTTGCTTTTTGGATTTTGCAACGTAATAGTTTTATGATATTTTTCCACATTGTTTAATTTTTTTATTTCCAAATGAAAGAGAGCACAATTTGTAGTCTTGAAAATAATGTCATTGATATTTGAAGTCTTGTGACCTATTTTTTGTATGACATACATTGAGCATAAATTTTTGAAGATTAGAGGCATTGTTGTTGTTGTATTAGAGAAATGAAGCTTCAGACGATCTCATAGTGTGTTTATCGGAGGTATATAAATAAAAGTTTGTTACTTCAGAGTCAAATGATTAGATTGAATATTATCTTTTAGTATGGAGCATACTTATTATTTGTGACCAAATGATAGTTTTGGAGGGTCTCAAGAGAATCTGGAAGTTTATGTCAAAGAATAAATTATTCTTTTATATATTTTCTTATCATCAAAACTAAAAATAAACATCATTGTTATTCAAACCAACTTGATTCTAATACTTAGGTCGTCTCAATTTGCATATTCTTTTCAATTTTCATAATTAGTTTCAATTGCATATTCTTTTCAACTAAAAGTAGGAATAAGTATTAGAATTAAAAGCTACTTTGTGACGAATTAAAAGCTTGAAATTACACAAAGTAGCTTTTAATTCGTCTCAAATTACACAAATTTTCACTTTATGCAAATTAAAAGCTACTTTGTCTAAAAGTACGAATTAAAATGTGAAAATTGAAGAGACTCTGATATGCATATTCGTCTCAAATTACACAAATTTTCACTTTATTTAAGGCCATAATTCCTACTTGAAACTAACTTTTTAAGAATTGTCTCTAATAGTGAACGAGACTCTGATATCATTTATTAGAAAATTACACAAAATTTCACTGCAATCAGATTAAGGGAATGCAAAAATGTAGAACATCAAATGTTCAAATAAATTCATATTTTCATCTCCAGCAACATCAAATAAAGAATGAAAATATGAGTTTATTTGAAAATTTAAGTTATGAATGTGATGAAATTTCATTTTATATTGAAGATGATAATTAATTTTATGAATTTTGTTTGAAAATTTTGATGAATTTTTTAAATTTTTGTAAAAAAAAGGATAACGTTGATATTTTAAAACATAAAAAATCAAATTATTACTTAAAATTAAATAAAAGACCAAATCAAAAAAAAAAAATTGACTAAAATATTACCTAAAATTAAGTTAAGAGATCACATAAGCAATTATGCATAAATAATAAATATATAATAATATTTGATAAATATTTTTTATGTAAAAAAAGTTTGATCATAAATTGTACATATGAAAATATATTTGTTGAAAGATGTAAATATCCTATGACCTTACAAGATCAGTCACTAATTATTGACTTAAAAGAAATTATACATAGAAATGTTACACAAAATATCAAAAAATTAAATAAAGTTAATGATTTGAAAGGAGGAGTGGTTTAGACCGCACAAAATTGATAATTTACCAAATTAATTTTAATGTGTGGGGCATGGAAAATAATTTGATTATGTTTTTGTTGTTGATCCTATCCGATCCAATTTCATATATATGTTGGTGAAAAGAATAGATAAATTACACGTCAGAGAGAAGGCAAGATTGACTACAAGCAACTATTATTGAAATGCCAAATGTAGGGCAACACATATTATTATATGGTGTCACAAAATAAAGTCAACTTTTTATTAGCTAGAGGAAATTGAGGATCTAAGATGCCAAAATGAGCTACACCCCATAATAATTAAAAATAAAAAATAATATGCAAAGACTATAGTTGAAGACAAACACAAGAGTGGTTGAATTTGAATTGAACTCATCTATATGCTATTAAAGCAAAACCATCCCAATTAGTTTTGCAACAATCTGTTTTTGACCAGTGGTTTCAATATACCGGTTTTCCATCCCACAATTTTAATAAACTTGTTTTCTGGTTTTTTGGCCCATAGGTTATGATAATTGAATTGACTTTGAATAGGTTACAGCTCATAAGTCTATATATATATATATACTTTAATTATTTAATTATTATTTTTAATCAAATTGATTATTTTCATTAAATTTTTATGAGAAACTTTAATCTCCTTCCTCTCACTCATCTTAAAACACATTAATTAATATATGATTTCTTTCAATTTATAAATTTAAACAATTCATACATTCGAAATCATAACTTAGAAATTCAAGATCCATGATCTTTTATGCTCAAAAAATAATTTCTAAATCAATTTTTGATATCTCATCTCCTCTTTATTTTTAGGTAGTTTTTCACGTGTTCTCTTTCCCTTTTTATAAATTAATCATTTTTTTTTTTTCTTTCGAATAAAAGATTTTTTTTCTGATCTGAGTTTAGTTTCTATTTCTTGATAATTAATTCAGTACAAAATATTTTTCCCAAATTTTATTTTATTTTTCAATCTAATTTTAATAGTTTTAACTAAAGTTGTTTTAAATCTTTTTATTTTTTTATTTTTGATTCATTTGATATTGAAATCTTTTTTTCATCTCTTTCTATGGTATCTAACGATTATGGTTTTTATGCATAATTAATTGAGACAAATTTGTTTCTTAAAAAGGAATGAATTTTAAGATTAAGAATTTTTTTTTAGGTTAAGATTAAGAAAATTGTATATTGAGCTTCTTAACTAATTGATGAAAATATAACTTTACAGTCTAATAGAAAATAACTATTTGGGGAAAAAAATGAATTTGAGAATTTTTTATTTTTTTGAGATTGAAGTATTATGAAATTGAATTTCTAAGTTATTGATTTGAATTGGTATGAGTTTGAAAGTCATATATTTGATGAATTTTTAGGGTTTTTAGATTGTAGGAGATTATAACTTAATAAGTTTATGAATTTGAAGATGAGTGCGATGAAAGAAATGACAAAACTTAATGTTTTTTTTGTCAAAAACTAACTGACAAGACCAATTTGACTAATGAAAGTATAGTTAACAGATCAAAATCGAGCGATTTTTTTAAACGAGTAAAGGAAAATCATAAAATAAATTAAGAGACTACAGTACTAATTTAGTCTATATATATATATAGAATATAAAGGTTATTTATTTAAATTAAGAAATAATTTAAACTAATAATAAATTTTAAGTATACTTTTAATTTTTGTTGGCTTGTTCATCCACTCAATCTTTCTTTATTAACTAAGTGTAAAATAATTGACAAAATAGTTATAATTGATAAAAAAAAAGAAATATTTTTTAGTCTTTTAAATTATATTCAATTTGAATTATTAGCTTTCAAGTAACATTCATTTTGAACTATTAGTCTTTATGTTATATTAAAGTATGCAAACATTCCTTTAAATTTGTGTTCAAATTACTTTATAGGAGATAGAAGCTAACGAGATTGATTATATAGATATATCTTTATTGCCAATTTTTAAGGCTATACACGTGACTTAATTATTATACAAACAATCCAGAAATGTAGATCATTTATAAGATTAAATGGATATTTTTTAAAGAATTAGTATAAATGATATAACATTTTATAGAGTTTCATTTCTTCGGTAGTTTTAAATTGCATTAATTGTTGTTGAAAATGAGATAAATAATTAATGATATAAATAAAATGTAATTTAAAAGATCAAGTCGTGAAAAAAACTTAAGCAAAAGTTATAGTAAATTTAAAAGACTGTAGATATATCTTTACCTAGTATAATTTTCAACAATAATAATATTATAAACTTAAATTATGAAAAGGCAGAAGAATAAAGTTGTTTTTTATAAAAAAAAATTGACAACTAAAAAGAAAAGGAATGACTAACCATTAATTATTCAAAATATAAGCATTAAAAACTAAATAATGAAACTCAAGTTTTCATAGCATTTCCAATGGAAGCATTAAATTTAAATAAATACTTCCTCCGTTTAAAATAATTGGCGCAATTGATTATTTTAAACAAATTAAAAAATACAATAAATAAATGAAAGAGAATTGTTATTTTACTAAATTATTAATATTAACTATTAATTTATTTTTATTGTCATAAATACAAAATAAAAATAATAACTAAAAAATAGTTTTATTAAACTACTAATATCAACTATTAGTTTATTTTTATCATCATAAATATAAAATATAAAATAATAACTTGAATCTGATATATACAATATTAAATATATGATATAATTAAAAATAATAATTATTGCATAGAAAATTAAAAGTGAGAATTATTTTAAAATAAATATTTTTTATGAATGTGTCAATTATTTTAAACAGAATAAATTAATATATTTCCAATGTCACCTATTTTTTTTTTTTTAAATGGAACATAATTAGTACAAGTACGTCCACTATCCACAAGTATCTCTAGATTAATGTGGGATGTGTGCGTCGGGCTTAAGTGTGAAGTTATAATTACTTAATTAATAAATTAAAAGTTTAATATATGTTTGATTCTTATAGATCAACGATTTTTATTTTAGTTTTGTTTATATAGTTTTTCTGTTTTAAATTTAATTATGTAAGTTTAATATGATAAACAAATAAGAGACAAAAATAAAATAATGTGAACTTACAGATCAAATATTTATGTTTTTATTTTATATTTGTCCATGTAAACTTGCATTTTTTTATATTTTCATTCCTACTTAAATCAATACTTTGCTAATTCAAGCAGGTAGGTGCTAAAATGTTAAATAGGAAAATCCAATTTTTGCATTTGAGACTTTCAATTGGTGCTAATCCATGATTCAAAAGACATGCCCCCATGGAAGTTAGATTAAAGTCAGGTGTAGATTATCGTCATAAAAATGTAGATATTTATTTAGACTTGATCGAGTTGGATTCTTGCATTCAGTTTATTTTTATCATCTTTTATAGTTTTGAAAAATATAATATTTAAATTTGACTATTATTTAAACAATTTTCTTAGAGAGAGTGAGGAAACAAAGAGAGTTGATTGTGTTAATTTTATTTTATTTTATTTTTTTGTGACAAGAGAAAATCAGGACTAAATATCACATATATGACCGTATTACTCTTGGAAAGAGATATTCACATTTTTTTAAATAAATAAAAAATTAACCTCAACAAAAAAGCTAGGTTGTAGAAATGTTCTAGTACACCTCTCTCTCTCTCTCTCAATCACAAAATTGGACAGATTTAGAAGGCTAAGTTGAAAGAATATTCTAGTCAAAGTTGATTTTTCTTTGCATCTCGTCAATGCTTGTTTCAATCTAGACTATAGTAGGAAGTGATACTAAATTGATACATACAAACCCCACTTTGAAAAAAAAAATTGTTTGTTTTATAGATGTATATATATATGATGAAGTGACAAGTCCTTTTTAATACATGTATGAGTAATGTTATGCAACTTGGTTTAATTTAATCATATGCTTAATTTTATTGTGGGGTAACATGAGTAGCTGGTTTCGGTTGCAAACTTACAACAAATTAATTAATTAATTATAGAAGCAAAGGAGTATGTAGATATGCCAACTTTTCTATAATGGGTCCAGAATATAAATTATGTAGTTGCCAAAACCGTTGGTTGAAAATATAAATAGAATATAATTTTGTCCTCATGTTCATTAAAATTTAAAGGTACTTGAATAATATCATTATAATGTCATTCTTTTTAGACATATTAAAGGATTTTAGGAGATATTAACTTGGGGAGTTAATTAAATCATTCTCTTTGAAATGAATGTCCATTTCATCCATTGTCACAATCAAATGAAGTTAGCTAGTGGATGGGATTTTTTTTTTCTTTCTATATATTATATAGTATATATTGATTTAACATCTTTCTGTTTAACAATAGTTTACACATGAGCTGGAACCATTCTAGTTTATTTAAGAAAAAGAAAGACCGCTATAGGAGAAGAAATAAACTTTTTTTAGATATTTTAGAAAAATAATTGTTTTAATTTCCCCATTTTTTTACTTTTATTATTTGTTTCATATAACAATCAATTAATGAATCACCAAACATAGGCGAAGCATTTGGCGTTTAGTGCACTACAGCATTGGGATACTTAATCGAGATTTTGTATCAAACGTGATAGAATATATTAATATAAGATATTATTAATTGGTTTTCAAAGTAATTAGTATTGTTAATATTTTATTGATAGTGATGATCGGATTTATATCATCTTTTTCTTTTATTGATGAACTCTTTCACCTTAAGCACTAATACAAACTTATATTCTATAATATAACAAATTATTAATATTGGACATTTGATTAAAAAAAATTAGACTGAGTTATAAACAATGTAATAATATATGCATATTTGTTGTTTGCTTATGCAGACAATCCATTCCCAAAATAGTTGCAGCCAAAAGATTTCACAAAATCTAATCAAAATTGCAACAACAAAAAAATCCAAGTAAATCCAGCTTCTACACTAGAGTGGGTGAGTGATGATATTTTATAAATTATTGGACATTTTGGACTTTTTATCTTTACTATTTATTTTAATATATATATAGTTTTCATTTATTTTTTTAGTGTGATTTCCGCTTCATAATAGAATGAGATATTTATTAGACATTTTATTTATTTATGATTTTTAGGTTTAAAAATATGATGATAATAGTAAAAACAATAATTCAATTTTTTGTAAATTTTAAAAAAGAAAACGAAAATAAGTTAATAAATACGTAATTGACATTTTTGGACTAATTAGAAATAATGTTAATTTGATTATTTTTGATTGATTTATTATTAATGTAGAGAAATATGATTTTGATCATTAAGACAAGTTTTCAAATCTGATTTATTAATAATTTACTATTATGTTTATGTTGTTGGCTTTGTAATAGTGAAGTCTTAGAACGGCTCGAGTGTATTTGTTACATTTATTTATTACAATTATTTGGACATATTTTGAGTGTCATTTTTTTCTTTATATATATATATCTAAGAAAAATACAAGTTGCTGTAAAATGTGGAGAAAAGAAAACCAGAAAAAACAACATAAAATTTGTAGAAAAAAGAGTTTGTACAACGTTACTTGAATAAATAGTACAATACAGTTATATAAAATAAAAGTATATGCTACCGGTTTCACTAGAATAAAAATATGTAATAATTAAAAACTATCAAATTCAAGTTACCACACATTCAACACACTAAAAGGTACCAGTCTTTCATCTAATCATGACAACTACCACATAAAACAAAATAAACATCATATAACTTAAAAATATATTAGAAAAATATCAAAGTATAACATTTCTCCTTAAGATTTTTCTTGAATACTCCAAGTTTGATCTCAACTCTTCAAACTTGCTCTAAGAAAGAGCTTTGGTCATTATATCTACAATCTGATTTTCTGAATTGCAATGCTCCAAACTTACTTCCTTTGACTTTTTAGCTTCTCTAATAGCATGATATTTCACCATAATATATTTGGTTTTCCCATGCTGGAAATGATTATTTGTTATAGCAATAACAAGTTTGTTATCAACCCACATGACAAAGCTTTGTTTTGAAGTTGTCCCACATCTAATGAAATCTTCCTTAGCCAAATAACTTGATATTTTGTTGCGACAACGGAAATATATTTAGCTTTTGCTGAGGATTGGGCCCTCACATCTTGTTTATCTGAATTCTAACAAAAAACAACATTGTCAAATGAGTAAACATGGCCAGATGTACACCTGTCATCATCTATACTTTCTTCCCAATTACTATATGCATAACCTTTGAGGTCTACACATTCATTTTTTAAAAAACACAAGTCATAATCGATTATACCTTTCAATTACCTTAAAACTCTCTTTACTACAGTAAGATGAAACTGCCTTGGAGAATGCATGAACTTGGAAAGTAAGCTAGAAGTAAACATTATATCTTGTCTAGTTGCTGAAAGCTACAAAAGACTTCCAATTATACTTCTATAAAGAGAAGCGTTTGCACTATTATCACAATCATCCTTTGATAAATGTCATCCAAAGTTCTAGTACCTCAGGTTGGAAAATCAGCATCACTGTCATAATCTTCATCTTTTGAGTTTTTCTCTTCCCAATTATTTTCTGTTGGAATCCTTTTACTTGAACCTTCTACTTGAACTTTCTTCTATTTCTATTTAAAGAACTCGTTAAACTTCGCATCTCTCCTGACCAATATATTTTTGTCTCTAAATTGTATATTTGGTACCCTTTGGAGTTATTATTGTAATCCAAAATATACCAACTTAAAACTTTGTTTCTAGTTTATCTCTCTTAATATTTTGAACTTGAGCATAACAGAAACGACCAAATATTTTTAAATGTTCCACAAAAAACTTTCTTTCATACCATGCTTCAAAGTATTTTTTTTCTCTTCATAGCTTTAATAGGCAACACATTAAGCAAGTACACTGAGGTATTTTTAGCCTCTGCCCAAAATGTTTTATGCATGTCATTTTCAAAAAGCAAACACTTATGAATGTCTTATTCTTCCTTTCATACACTCCATTTTGTTGAGGAATGTAAGGAATAGTAAATTGTGTTGGAACCAAGTTGATTTTATAATTAGAATTTTGATCATAACAAAAATATTTATGAGAACAATATATTTGACTTCAAAGAGTATGAAATAAGATTCATGTTTTTGAAAAAAATCTAAAATAAGATTTGATTCAAATTTATAATTGATAAAAATTTAAAATAAGATTTGATTCAAATTTATAATTAAAGAAAATATTTGACCCAGTTGAAAAGAAGATATGGTCAAAATTATAAGAAGATTTGATCAAATTTTGAAGAAGATATGATCAATATTTCTCTACAACAAAATATGAACATGATCAATCTGAAGAATTTACAAATGCAATCTGAACAAAATTCGAATAGAGTCAATTTGAAAACTTTACAAACTCAATCTAAATAAAATAAGAGTAGAATCAATCTGAAGAATTTACAAACTCAATCTGAACAAGATACAATTCAGACTTAAACAAATACTAAATTGAAGGCCAAATTTTAACTATAAATAGATATTCAAGACTGAAGAAGAAAATCATCGAAAAGCATAAAAAAATAGTCTTAGAGTTCAAAGAGAAAAACACTTGTTCGAATGATAAATATTCTATAAGTGTTTTTTTCTTGAAGTGTTAGAGTTATTATTATTATAAGCTTTGTTAGAAGCAAACACTTAAAGTTTCAATATTTTGTATCCAACCAAATAGTGGTTTAATACCTTCTTCAATATGGGATTGTCATGTTTTCAGGAGAGGACTTGACTTGTAAGGTCAAGGTGGTTAGTTCCTCAAACGTATGGGGTTATCAGGCTATTTGGGAAGACTGTCTTGGAGGGTCAGGTGATTTGTAATTCAAGGTAATTGGATTAGTGGATGAATGTAGCCAAGTTAGTGGTGAACCAAAATAAACCTATGTTTAAATTATTTATACTTTCATTGTTTGCTACCTCTGAATCTGATTGCTTCTACTCCAAGTAAGTCACTAAAACCGAACTAGTTTTATTTATTTATTTATAAATTATCAAAAAGTTATCAACTTTGTCAAACACAATTCAACCCCCTACCCCCCACTTCTTGTATTTGCACCTTCAAATTGATGATGGATTCCAACTTGCTCTCAAAAAGATTTAAATTCTCTTGATATCATAGAAATGCATCAAACATATGTTATTTCTACCTTAGAAAAAATATTCAAGTCACCCTATAAAATCATCTATAAATAGCAAAAAATATTTGCTATCAGTTTAAGACGTTTATGGCATAAAACCACACACATCACTATATATGAACTGCAATTTTTAAGAAGCTCTCCAAGTTTATACATCAAGAAATGGCAATCTACTTTGTTTTCCAAATTGGCATACATCAACAACATCATTAGTGATTGGTAAATTTTCAACCAAATCATTAGAACTCATTTGCTTCAAGGTGGAGTAACTAAAGTGACCCAACCTTTAATGCCACAAGGAGAAATCATCAACTGTACCTGGAAAAAAAAGTATGTGTCGTTATTTGCTTCCACTCTATTGAAAAACTTTTACCCCTCATTTCAACAAACATTTACTTAGATCTGAAATGATCAGTAGTAATGCATCGCATGTCTTTAAAATGCAACGAGTAGTTCTTTTCTATCATCTGCCTCAGACTCAGAAGACTTTGATTCATTTCAAGTACAAATAAAACATATGAAATATATTTGATAATTGAGGGAGTTTCAACAACTACAACTTTATTGCTTTTGATATCAACATGTTCTCTATTGTCAATGGTAACTTTGGAGTAGAAGGACTTGTCGAGTTCCTTAAACATGTTAACATTATGAGTGATATAGTTGGTGCACCCACTTTCTATTATCCACACTTCCTTGCTAAATGTTAGTTGAATAGCAAAAAGCCATACTTCTTTTGGTGGTGCTTAACAACTTGGACTTGATGCCCTAACTGGTTTGCTTTGTTTTTGCAAACTTTCTCCACATGACCAAGTTGATTGCAAACTCTACATTTAACTCTTGACATGTACCAACAATACTTCTCTAAATGAGTATCTTTTTGGCAATGTTGGCAAGGTTGAACTTTCTTTTTCTAGTTTTCCCCTTTGTTGTTGAGCTCATCTTTTTTTCCCTTTTCCTTTCTTTTCACCAAATAGCTTTTCCGCAAAACTATTGCAGATTTTGTTTTTGCCTTTGGTGTTGGCCACAAGAGCGCTTTTAACATTTTCTTCCATCCTCAAAGAACTTCTTTACTCAGTAGCTTGCAAAACATTAACAAGTTCAACAAGTGTTATTTGAGAAAAATCTTTATTTTTTTTTTAGCAATGAGATTTTTGCTTCAAACCTCTCCAAAAGACACCATAATTTTTTCCACAACTCTTTGAGCATTGAACTTCTCTCCCAACAATCTGATTTGTGTAACAATCTTTGGAATTTTGTCAGAAGTTTCTCTAATTGTTTCTGTTTCTTTCATTTTTAGGCTTCAAACTCTTTTCTCAAGTTAAATACTTACATCTTCTTTGTTCTTTAACTCCCTTGGAACTCGTTCTTCAGTTTGTCTCAAGCTTCTTTTGCAGTTTCAAGATTCAATATCTTGATAAATATATCATGATGTAGTGTTGCATGTATTATAGCAAGTGTTTTTCCTTTTTTTTTTTGCCACTTCCTCATTGTGATTTCTTATTTGAGCTAATGTTGGAAGAGGTGGTGGGTTGTTACCATTTTCCATCGCATCCCATAAACTTTGAGCTCTCAAATAAGTTTTAATTTTTGTTGCCACAAATGATAGCCTTCACCTTTAAACATCGGAGGTGGAGGTAAGAAACCATTGTTGAAAGTCATTTATGGTGTTTAAAGGTTTCTTGTGAAGGTTTTCTCATTGATTTTTCTCAGTGCTTTTGTTTCCTTACAAATCCCTTGAGATCAATGAAGCTCTAGACTCCATGTAAGTAAAACACAAGTTATTGTAAAATATGGAGAAAAGAAGAAAAACCCGAAGAAAAAAAGACAACATAAAACTTGTAAAAAAAGATTTCTTACTACATTACTTGAATAAATAGTACAATACAATTATATAGAGCAAAGTTACATGATTCTTGTCTAATTAGAATAAAAATTTGGAATGAATAGTAATTATCATTGTCTTTTATTCACTCAACCTATCACACATTCAACACTCCAAAAGGTAATCAGTCTTTCATTTAACTATGACAACTACAACATAAAACAAATAAACATAATACACCTTAAAAATATATTAGAAAAGTCTCAAATTCTAACATATATATTTTGAATGAACTCTATAACTTTTGATATTTGGTGAAAAAAATAAGAGAAAGACAGAGGTATACCAAAATCTATCAGTGACCCTAAACACGTTGAAGTATGACCCAATCTAAAGCTAAGGTTTAGTTGATTGCCAATGAGTTGATCTTTAATGTTGGCTTCGTTGACTACTGTTAACGTTCCAATTACTAAGTTTAGCATCATAAAAGAATTAGTGTTTGACTTGTGTCAGTTTGACCGACACTAATTTTGCAGTGACACATTTTAGTCGACGCAACATATTAACTTTAAACTAGTTAGTTTTTCCAGTGATTGACGTTAAGCGGAAATTAAATTTCTTTTTAACGTCGGTTTTGAAGGACTTTGTGTCAATCAAAAGCCAAAGCTAAATCTAGTTGTTTTTAGTGAAAGACGACTATACATTGTGGGACATCATCCTACTAATTGAATTTTATGTTGTACAAATATTATTAAATTAAATTGCTATTTGTATTTTTTATTTATTTGAAAGAAATCATCCACGAGGAGATTTATCACTTAACTTTCGAGGTTGATAGAAGTTGTATATGGCAGGTATGATGGGTCATAAGGCTTTAGTGTTGTCAAGGGAAATGGAACTCCTCACGTTGACTTCCTTATGTACATAAATATTTATGCATGGTCATAATAATATAAATATAAATTTATATACTAATATATGGGTTTTGTACCCAAAAAAATACTAGTTTATATATATAATACTAAATTAGTGACATTGCATTGCAAAGAAAAGAACAGAAAAATTGCACAAGTGTTATATACGACTTACGTTGTTTTAATATTTTATTTTTAAATTCACTAATTTGGTAAGTTCTATATCAAACTACAAAATTGAAATGAAAAAATTACCACAAGTAGAGCAATTCTATAAAATAGATCAATTTCTTGATTCAAATAACATCATACGACTTATCGATAAAGTTAATTTTTAATAGTTTTATAAATATATACTACCTTTTTTTATAGAGTTCAAACTCAAAATCATCACTAAATAAATTGGAAGAAGCTCATATTTTGCGTGACGTTGAGGGATGGGTTCAAATAAATTGTTGTCTGACAATTGGGGAAAGAAGGATCATATAATTAATGAGTTGACTATTTTGTGATACCAATCAATATCCTACAACAACATAAAGTCAAATGCGTTTTAAACTTATCTTTTGAATTATAGATGATTTTGTAGGACGTTGTAATGGTTGAAATATTTTTTATATTCTCTAGCAAATAATATTATTTGTCCTATCGAAATGAAAATTTGTGAGATAAAGCTTAATGGAATAAAATTAGAGCTTTAAATCTTTCATTTTTTCATTATATTAAAGTTTAAAATTAGTCCTATTTTTTAAATATATATTATATGTTTTGTAACTTATGTCAATAGATTGTTTTGTAGTAGTAATTGCAATCACCATAATTTGAGCTTGAAATTTATCACAGTCGAACCATAGATGTCTTTTTTATTTATTTATTTAATGAATAGATATTTTACGTTTTTGGTACATTTATTAGTTAATTTAAAATTTTGGCCGTATACTTTAAGTTTATAATGAATCTAACTCATTTTTACAAAATCGACTTGTAAGATGAAGAGTGTCTCTCCTTACAAACTCTTGTGAAACATTAGGCATAACCCATCTTTACAAAATTGATGGTCCGAATTGATAGACTCTTGATACCATCTTAGATTTTATATTAGGCATAACTCATCCTTATAAAATTTACTTGTAAGGTGAATAGTGCATCTCTTTACAAACTCTTGCGAGATCTTATCTTTAATCATATGTGAGACTTGAGTTTTTTTCAATAGCATATCACATATATATTGTTTGTCATATGTCCATATATTATTACTATTTTCAAAATTTATTTAAGACAATTTTTTTTCATAATTTACTTAAATAGTACTTTTATTTTTATTTTGATATTGTTATTGTGTGGGATTTAAATTTTTAAATACATTACTAAACAATTTGGCCTATCAAACAAATTGGTTAAGCTCCACCACAATATATATAAACAATAAAAATTATATCAACCCACTTTATAAAATAAAAATTTAACAACAAAAAATTATTTTAATAAAATATTATTATTAATTTTAAAAAAGTCTCAAATAATATTTTGTTTTAGGTCTCAATATACATATTGGACATTGTCTATTTCCGAAGAGTCTTCCCTAGTAAAAATATATAATTTATCAAAAACATATATATTATATTGAGCAAATAAATTTCTCAAAAATATTTCAAAGAATTTGAGGTTTGTTTTAAGTTATAATAAGCATAACTAATGAATTTGTTTAATGGAATGTCGTTATAAATATCTTTATAATAATACTCTCAAAGATAATATTTAAGAATTCATATGGTGTTGTAATAAACTCTTGATGTATTGTTCAAGTTCTTGTACATAATAGAGTGACTTCTTCAATACTTCATAGAAGGGGGAAAAGTGCTTACTCATAATGCAAGAACCAAACATTATTAATAAAGAAATACTTATCTTAAAATTGACTATTAATTATTGTTTTCTATTATATATATATATATATATATACACTTCATCACACGCACATATCATGCGCATATGTTAATATCATCTTTACTATTCTCACATGAAGAAAATATATTTAGATCAATTGACTACTTTATATTACTTCATATATCATTCAACATAACTTGGTCAAAATTTCTTTAATAGGATGCTGGAAATACTCTTCTTTGCATTGCATGTCAATTAATTAATTAGCGATTAATAGTCCGAAATTCAAACAATTTTTTTAATAAAGTGCTTAGAGTGAGGATGTCAACGGTATTATATTGTGTTAGGTGGAATCGATATGGTTTTATATTAAATAAAAGAAAATAATAGATAATTAATTAAATTAAAAAGTGTATTTGACAGTATTACATTATTTATTTTTTAAGAAACCATTTTACATTTTTTTAATATAACGAAACAAACAAGGTTTAAATCAACGTTTCCAATGCATTGTTCCCCTATCGTAAATTTTGAAGATATTTTAAAAGTTTTAAATAAGTGATATTTTATATTTTAAGTGAAAAATATAAAAATATGTTTTATAAAAAAAATATTATAATTTATTTTAATTGTGATAGTTTTGACTTGATCTTTTCTACTTGGTCAAATTCACTACTATCACTATTCTTTTTTTGTCTAACTGGCCTCACTATTTTAAATGAGAATCTTTCTATTCATTTGATGTGGTGTATAACATATTTTTGATTGAACGCATAAAACTTCCTATTTTTCTTACTAGTTTTTCTATCTCTCATCTCTTGGTTTTATTTGAATACATTTTTATGTAGTTTTAAGTCAATATTTCTTGTCACTTATGTTATCACGATTTATCGAGAAGAGCATGTTAAATCCTAGAGAATCTACGCAGCAAGATAAATAAATAAAAATTACAAAATTAATATCATATTATTATTATTATTATTATTATTATTATTATTATTATTATTATTATTATTATTATCCTCTATTTGTGTACAAAGTCCTTGAGATGGAACTAATTAATAAGTGAAACATTGAGGTGATTAAGACTTATGCCACTCAAAAACAAGAAGCAATCTAACCTTTGTGATTGGAGATCCCATGAATAAAGTTCAATTAATATGGTAAAAATAAGTTACTTATTAGTTGTGATAGCACTGCAATTTGTTGTCACTTTCCTATGGTGTTATGATTATGGATATGAGAATCTGCCATATTTAAACTTGATGGATAAGCTTTAAAAGTTTTATGAGTGTCAAGTGGGGTCGTTTACATGAAATTATGGCAAGTCTCTAGAGCACTTGTTAAAATCAGACAAGCGCACACCCTAAATGTGCACCAACGCGTCAACAACAAGAATTGTGAGGTGTAATATGATTGTGAGACTTCTAATACATAACAAGTGTCTTGGGTTTCATAATTTGCTAAACCTATTCATTGTGTGTTAAGTCTTATTAGTCTAGGATTGATTCCATTTGATCCTTCTAACCCAGTTCGATCTTGATCCAATGTGGAGATAAGGTGTGTTCGTTATACCCTTCATGACTCATTTAGGAATAACGAATTCATGGGGTGGTTGGAATATCGCATTAGGTATACTTCAACAAATTCGGATATTTGAAGTTACGAAGGTGTGACCGGGGCACATATTGTGTTTTCGGACTTGTGCTTGCTACACAGTTCTGATTCATTACATCCAAGATGTTAATCCAAAAAATTCTTTTGAGTTTTTCTTTTTAAACTTTTAACATATGTAGGGAATTGTTATAAATTTTAAGGATATTTCAAACGTTTTAAATAAATTGTATTTTATATTTTAAGTGTGTGAAAATATATTTTATTAGATGTGGTGGTGTGTACAAAGATATGTTTAATGAAGCTGTTTATTCCTTAAATCTTTAAGAATAGTGAGAATAGTGATATTTCTTTAGTTGAATCTACGAAGATTAAAGCAATTTTTAATACCAAAGTTTAAGATAAAAAAGGATTTGGGTACATTAATGTACGTACTGTTTGGATCTTTTACATGAGACCGATTTGCACGTTGCAAAATCTTCCATTAAATTGCATCAAAATGGAAACACTCATCGTAACAAAATCTTCCATTATATATATTTCCATCAAAACAATTTTGATTAGCAATGGGACCATATTAGTAACAATTAATTTGACTAGTAATTTATTAACTTTGAATAGAAAGTACAACTTTATGATTTGGGACCATAAGTGTTTCAATCCCTTTTTACCCAACAACAATCCGAATGATTGAATGAATCATGAAAGCTGGGTGCAGCCCAATTAATTTGAATGCTCAGTTTACAGCTGTGAACCTACTCACTACTTTTCCAAAATATTCAAACATTCCAACAAAAGTTCTTAAGCTCAAATATAAGGGATCAAACCAACAAGTAAATATATATATCAAATTTTGATTATTATTATTATTATTATTATTATTATTATTATTATTATTATTATAAGTAAATATTAACTATATTTAAAAATATTTAAAATGGAAGTTGTATATTTGATTTATTAATGGTGATCAGATGGATAAAGTATATCAAATTAAAGTAGTTAGAACGACTTTGAATCAAACAACTCTAACTTTTTAAATTTTCTTAATTATTTTCTTTTTGAATTAAAAAAGTTCTAGCCAATCATAATCATAAGTTTGTATACATGAGTTTTTATTATTTACTAGTGTAGGTACCCCAATCTCTGGTCCAAATTTAAAAACATTGTTACCAACATTACACTCAAAACTAAGGTTAATTAAATCAATGAAGAATCCTGCCAATTTCATTATAATATATGTCCAGAAATAGGTTGCTCCTACTTTCTTGTGACAAGTTGGGTCAGACTCAATCTCAAAGTAACATTAATAGTGATTATCTTTCTCCAAGTTTCTTGTCTGCTTCTAGTTCGGTCAATGTCTATGTTAAGGAGTTTTTGTTTTTAAGTAAGTTTTGTTTGGTTGTTGCTATTCTTTTTTTTTTATTTATTTATTAAGAATTTAATTTATATAGAAGGTAAGTGTAGCTTTTTTAGAATGTCAGTAAATCACAATAGAGTATGACAGTTAAACTCTTTTATTGATTTCTTAATTTCATAACAAGTATCACTTTGTTCATTTTACATATATTCACAAATGATCATAAAAAAATAGAATAATTTTATCAAATTAATAACTCTTAGTAATGATTGATGTGTTCTTTACTATTGAAAATGTAAAGTATAATATAATTTTGGTTTAATTGCAATTTTTGTCTCATTATTTTTATTAAATTAGGAAATTGATCTCCCAATTTTAAAAGTCAATAATTTTGTTACCTCTTTTTAATTTTTTAACTAAAAAATGATGACGTGAGATTGTTTTAAGTAACATGACATATGATACGTAAAATAATTAACACCCATGAAATTGAAATAAAATTCAGTAAAAACTTTGCTTTCAACTTCGGAAATTTTTATATTTTTAATTTAGTTAATGCATTTAGATAGTTTTATATCATAGAATTTTATGTCGCACCATTAAAAATATGTCAATTCGACATTTTTTAGTTCAAAAATCTAAAGGATGAACCAAAACTGTCGACTTTTAAAATAGGGAGACCATTTCCGTGAATTGATAATAATAGATAGACTAAAACGGCAATTAAGTCTACAAATAATTTAAAAAAAAAAGGTTTAATTATGTCATTTTAGCAATAAAAAAATTATCTAAAAATATATGTTATTTTTCAATTTTTAATGTAATATTTATTATTTTTTTTAATTGTATTATCTAATTAATATTAAATATATCATATGAAAAGTTATAGATTTAATTGCAATTTTAATCTCTCTATTATTACCAATTCACGAAATTGATTCTCCTATTTTAAAAGTCGACAATTTTGGTCTATCTCATATTTTTGAATTAAAAAGCGACGATTTAATATATTTTTAATAATGTGACATACAATTCTATAATATAAAACCATTTAGATGCATTAGTTATTTATATGTCATCTTATCATATATCACATTATTTAAAATATCTCACGTCATCATTTTTAAGTTAAAAAATCAGAAGCAGAACCAAAACTGTCGACTTTTAAAATAGGAGAACTAAATTCGTGAATCAGTAAAAATAGAGAGATTAAAACTACAATTAAACCTAATAAATATAATGTGAAAAGTGAAAACTACTTTTGCTAATTGTTGTGCATAGTCCAAATAAACCTTATATAAATACATATATAATATTATTTATCAATGATATCACCAACTATTACTTTTCTCTATCATCAACTATATCAGAAAAAAATATAAATAATATTATCAAAACAATAAATTTTATTGATTTCCATAATTTATATAAAAACAACTTTTAAACGGTGTTTTAAAAACTAACTTTATAATAGTTTGAGTAGAATTAGACTTAGATTCTTTAAATAAGATTTTGATCAAATCTTGTGGATGAAAAGTATATAATTGATAGAAAAGATACACTAAAAGTAGTCAAATCAAATTACTCAACATACATCTAAAAGTAGTCAAATTAAATTGCTCAACATACATTAATAATAATTGCTAAAAGAAGTAGATATTTCACACAAATATCATGGTTAAAAAAACAATATTTGAATTCCATATATATCACAATTGTATTAGAATTTTGATACATTTTATTCTGAGAGTGTATTATGAAAAAGTGAGACAATGTATTGTATTATGATGCAAGTGTTACTTCACTTCAGTAGTACACGTCTTCACCACACAAAAAACAGAGAAATCCGTATGTATGCATGCATCCGTATTCCGTATAATAATAATAGTACACACTCTTAAGACACGTGCTTAGTGTTTCTATTATTTTTCTCTCTCTTTCTTCAAATTGCACTATTTTATTTTTTAAATAAAAACAAATATGAGCTGTAGAGAGAGTGGAAAATTAGCTGTAACTATTAAAAATAAAAATAAAAACAAAAAACAAAATATTTCCTCCTTCTCACCCTCTTCCTATTTCATGTCTTTTCTTCACTATTACTTATATTCATTCATTCATTCTTGAATCCTATAAATACCTCAAATCTTCAACTTCTTTTTCTCACTCACCTTATTCTCTTTCATTACCTATAACTTCTATCTACTTTACTCATACTAATAAACATTATTATTAAACATGGAAGTTACAACTTTGTTTTTCTATTTTGTTTCTTTTCTCTTCATTGTTCTGTTCAAATCACTCATCAAATCCTTCTTATATCCTTCTAATGGAAAACAATTACCTCTTCCTCCTGGTTCTTTGGGTTGGCCTTACATAGGAGAAACTTTTCAAATGTATTCTCAAGACCCAAATCTTTTCTTTGCCAACAAAATCAAAAGGTTCAAAATTCACTCTTTATGTCTTACTCTCTTAGTTTTAAATTGCGGTTGCAGTTGCATTTCCACCGTAAATTTTTATATTGTGGGCAAATACAATCGATAGGACCTAAATTACAGTTGCAATGTTGTTGTGTCAACTTCAAAATCCTCAATTTTGTAGCCGTAATTGCAGTTTGAACCGCAATTTAAAAAATGATTTACACTTTTAAAACTAGTTCATTGAAATGGTAACTTGCATTGGAATATGCAGTATTTGGTGAATTTTGGACTAATTGTTTTTTTTTTTTTTTGTTGGAAAAATAGGTATGGCTCTATGTTCAAGTCTCACATTTTGGGTTGTCCTTGTGTGATGATTTCAAGTCCAGAAGCAGCAAAATTTGTGCTAAACAAAGCTCAACTTTTCAAACCAACTTTTCCAGCTAGCAAAGAAAGGATGTTAGGGAAACAAGCAATTTTTTTTCATCAAGGAACTTATCATGCTAACCTAAGAAAGCTTGTTCTTCGAACTTTCATGCCTGATTCCATCAAAAGCATTGTTACTAACATTGAATCCATTGCACAAACTTGTCTCAAATCATGGGATGGAAATTTAATCACCACTTACCTTGAAATGAAAACTGTAAGCACTCAAAAACAGAGTAAAAATAGAGGAAATTCCTCTGTTTTTTTCTTAAAAAAGAATAAAAATTTAATTTTTTTATAGTAAATTTGAATTTTTTTACCAAATAAATGATGGGTTTTCCTTAACTTTTTACATTTCAACTTTTGCAGTTCACTTTCAATGTAGCACTTCTTTCAATTTTTGGAGAAGATGAAATTCTATACAGAGAAGATCTAAAAAGATGCTACTACACACTTGAGAAAGGGTACAATTCAATGCCTATAAACCTTCCAGGAACACTATTTCACAAAGCTATGAAAGCAAGGAAAGAGCTAGCTCAGATCTTGGAACAAATCATTTCAACAAGGAGGTGCAAAAAGCAAGAATATAATGATTTGTTGGGTTCTTTCATGGATGAGAAAGCAGGACTAAGTGATGAGCAAATATCAGACAACATCATTGGTGTTATTTTTGCTGCTCGTGACACAACTGCTAGTGTACTTACATGGATTCTTAAGTACCTTGGTGAAAATCCTAGTGTCCTTGAAGCTGTCACAGTAAGTATTTGGGTCCTACCTTTTATCCTTCTAATCATTGGCAAAATTTCATTTTTATCCATAAAAATTTAATTCTTTTTGTTAGGGCATTTTGGTCTTTTATCACTTCCTTATCATAAACTAAACTAAAAGAATTCAATTTTGTATTTTGGAATCACATTTAATTCATACTAATTTTGTTGAAGTTTTAAAATATAGTTTTTGTCAAAATCACAATAATATTAGGGGAATCTGTCAAACTTGTCATTAATTCAAACACATACATAAACTAAAATTTAAATTATATTTTGTCAATTTTACGAAAATTAAAAATATATTTAACTCTATTTTGCATGTAACTTGGTTTGGTCATTTAAGCTTATAAATGTTATTTTTGTGACTTTTTCAGGAAGAACAAATGTCTATATTAAAAAGGAAACAAGAAAGTGGTGAAGAAATGGGTTTAAATTGGGCAGACACAAAAAATATGCCAATAACTTCAAGGGTCATACAAGAGACTCTAAGAGTAGCATCAATATTGTCTTTTACATTTAGAGAAGCAACAGAAGATGTTGAATATCAAGGTCATAATCAAATTTGATTTGATACCCTTTTTTTTTTTTTACCTCTTTATTATTTACTTTTTTTTTTCATATTTGTGCTCACAATTTTTTGTTGGGACTATTTTTTTTCAGGGTATCTTATACCAAAGGGATGGAAAGTATTGCCACTTTTTAGAAACATACACCATAGTCCAGAAAATTTCAAAGAGCCAGAAAAATTTGATCCTTCTAGATTTGAGGTAATTATTGCATATTTTTTCTCTGTCTTTTACTATTCAAACAAATTTAAAGTCCACACCTTAATAGATTCTGTTAACTTATTTTTCCAGGTTGCTCCAAAACCTAATACCTTCATGCCATTTGGCAATGGGTCCCATGCATGTCCTGGCAATGAATTAGCAAAATTGGAAATTTTGGTTTTTGTACATCATCTTACAACAAAATACAGGTTTGTATTAAAATTGCTGACTAAAATTGTTTTTATTATTATTTTGAGGTCAAATGTTTCTATTAATATTATTATTATTACTCATGCATTATTTTTCAACTATATATGCATATTATTATATTATAAAACTATATAGTAATGTTTAGAAAGATTCTAAATGTAGATGCTATTATTTTTGTACAGGTGGTCAGTGGTAGGTGAAAAAAATGGGATTCAATATGGTCCTTTTGCTCTTCCACAAAATGGGTTACCTATCAAATTATATTCCAAGAAATAGAAAAATATGTGACTTAAAACAAAAAGATGGAGGGTAGACAAATATAGCAAGGAAGCAAGTTTCTAAATATGGAATGGTTTCAAAAGTTTGTGAATTTAATTAAACTGACACAAGAAAGTGGTAAAGAAAAGAAACCATATAGCAAATAAATAAACAAAGGGAATTCAATGCATGTTCCCTTTAAATTTTGGCCAAGAGACACCCGAAGGGGCAAATTTTGACTTTTGAGATTTATTGAACAAATAAGAAGTCAAGTGTACAGATGTTACATAACAGTATGACATAGCAAGAGCAAATAGTGTTAATAAGCTCTTTTTTAATTTTATTTTTTTGGTTCATAGTTTTCTTTTATTCTTCAGTTTTAGATGTTATATTTTTCTCTGATTTTATTTGTTATTTTCAAATGTATTGAGGAAAAGTCCTCAAAAGATTGGACTAAATATAATGAAGTAAATTACTTTTAGTTGTGTATCTCATACATAAACGTTGCAAGAGTATATTGTCTTCCATATATTTTAACATTTTTTTTTAAAGATCTCTTACTCAATTTTAATTGAACAACATATCATTTATTATCATGTTACAATTCTCAAAGTGTTTCAACTACTTTTATTTATTTATATATCTGATAGTAATGATTATAAAAAATGAAAATCTATTATCAAAATAAAAATAAATAAATAAATAAAGGAAGAATGAAAATCTTGCAAAGATGGCAAGTTGGAAAATACTTTCTAATTTACTTTTTTTCTAGGCAATAACTTAATAATAATAAAGTAATGAAAGAATAACTACAAAATTAATTATAACTTTGAAATATCGTCTATACATAATAGTTTATGTTGTGTCATTACTCAGTTCAGATTATTATATTAAATTAAGAGCAACTACAAAATAAATTTTCATACTATATTTTTATTCAAAATTTTAAAATATCAGATGTATAGATCATTTCATTTATATGTAACATGTTTAATCGATATTTATTTTTTCATTTAATGTGAGACTTTTAACTTGAACTTGACACACTAACGATTTTCTCTTCAAGCGTGAGTTTATTCATTCATTTGAGTATGTTTTCTCTAAAGTATAAAGTTTTTCATCTACATACAATTGTACCGTTGTTGGCTCATAACACCGATGGAACTCGTGCAGCCTTATACAAGTAGCAAATCAACAAACCATCCACTCTGATATCACTTTTAGATCATGAAAAGAATTCGAGAATCATCACATTGAATAAAGAACAACCACACAAGTGATTTAGATACCACATCTTAATCTAAAATTTTAAGACACTGAGTATATAAATTTCTTACTCATATATTGTTTAACATTAATTTTTCTGTCTAATGTCAAATTCTAATTCACACTTGACATGACATGCCAACAGTTTCTTTCATTTGATTGAAAAAAAATTAAGTTTTAAATTAAACCTAATCTATTATTACAAAACCAATTTATAAAATAAGGATTGCTGCTTTATAAAAATAATAGATTTAATCTATTATTCAAAGTTTTTCCAACAGATACACAAATATTTACGTCACAACAAACTTCTCAAGAGTCTTAAAACACAGACAGAGTGCATGTGAGAATACTATGGTCAAACAAAAACTTTTTTTTTTCAATAGTTTCTGCTATCAATGCTGTCCAGCACATAACATAGATTGAATCTACAATTTTGTCATTAAGCCATAATATCTCATAAATAAACGTGTTTTACTATGTCACTTTCAAAAGATTATATACTCATACATCAATAATACGAAACAGTATTTGCACTGCTCTCAACCCTATTCTAAAGATCATAATAAGAAAATTAAGTATCTTATAATGTATTTTCCACAAAAGGAAACTACAGATGTCCACATTATATATGAGCATTTATGAATAAGTTTGAATTTCAATTTCATGTGTCATTTTCTATGCAAATAATCTTTACTAAAAATGAAAAAACAGTTTTATAGGACTTTTTGTACAAATCTTATTAAAGTCATGGCCAAAAATGCTGACTCGAATTTTTGAAACTTTATCATTACGAGAGCACAAGTGTCTAAATTGTGTTCTTTGATGTAGATGTGATTTAATTGAAAGATGTTGAAAGACTAAACTTATATTTCAAATCTATGACTATGCACACATGAGTTTATTCTAGTTTATCCTTAAATTACTTCTATTATATGGAGATGAGCGAGTTAATATTCTAATATTACAGTTAATAATTATTAGAATTATGATGAGTATGGAAATCCAACATTTAACTTCTTCATCACTTATGTCATTCACCTCAATCGCCAAATCAATTTTATGTCCTCTAACATTTTATTTTCTTAATTTGAATTTGTTGTCAAATTGTAAATTGTTGTTGAGTCTACCATAAAAAAATAGTTAATTGTGATATTCGAAATAGACGAAGGGACGAAGTGCCAATAGATGAGGCATAATCAAAGAGCGACTCAACTTTCGCGTGAAAGTCAAATGAATGAATGAATTCAATACTTACTAAAATTAACGAATATTAGAAGAATTTGAATATATGGGATAATTGAAAATGAGTTATAAGAATTGATTCCTATACTAAAAAGATATATCTTTGCAGAAAAATTGAACATAAGAACTCTTGAAGTATTTTCGAGTGAATTAGGACAAAGAGTTCCCCACAACATGGTGGGAATTAACTACAGGGTTTGATTTCGTTGACTTTGAGGAAAAAGTCATTTAAATTAGATTTGGTTTGGTTTTTTGTTTTATGAGAGTTTCACAAAAGCATAGTTGATCATATTTAATCTACATAATTCTAATAAAAAATGAATTTATTGTCTAAATTATCTTCCAAGACTAATAAATTAAGTGATTAAAAGATAAAAGTTAAATTAAACAAAGAGTATTTTAAAGATATTATCATTAAATAGGAAAAAAGTTGTTGATATTTGTTTATATTTCATTCTAAAAAAATTATAAGGTTAAATAAGTTTTTAGTCCCTATAAAATTTTATAGTTTTGTTTTTAATTTTTACAAAAACAAATTATTTATATTTAATCCTTAAAAAAGATTTAATTTTTTTTTTGGTTCCAATTTTTAAGTTAACTCATATTTGTCATTCAAATTTTTAAATGATTTTTTTTATGAATATTTATAACATTATAAAAGTTTTTCTCACAAAAATTTATAATTTATAAAATGTATAATAATTAAATGTCAAAAGTTTGAAAATTTATATTTTATTAATTATTCATTAAAAAAGAATCAAATTTTATACGAGATATTTTTATAATATTTTAAATATATAAAAAAATTATTAAAAAAATTGAATGATAAATTTTATAAATGAGTAAAAATTTATATAAAATATATATCGATTTGACATATGTGTCATTCATGAAGAAATAGTTGGCTGAGATTGGTAAAGTTTGTGTATTAATTTTGTCCCCTCCCAACATTTTTATCTGGTTCCGCCCATAGATGCAATCGTGGCGTTTGCAGCTTTGTCATATGTTTTCGTGAGGCGAACTCTGCAGATTAGTTAGTTAATAAGGATGTCATTTGGTGCATGATGTTACGTTACGAGGATTAACACCTCACGTAGAGTTAGCCTTTCGTTTCTTCTCTCGGCCTAAGGCCCTTCTTCAAATAAAAATAAAACAATTTTTTTATCAATGTCTTTTTGCTCTAAGTGAAGAACTTTATATGTATGCACGTCTTTGTTTGCATATCTATTTCAAAATTGATTTCAAATGTAAGTCTTGGCATTTTCATAACTTCTTATCAATGGAATTTTATCAATCTTGTTAAATTGAAAAAGTTTATGCATGTGTTTTTTTCTTCTAACTGTGAAACTCTCGCACATTACATATAAAGAAAAAGGGGTATTCTAAATTCAAAAATGTGCCTCAACATATCAAATAAATGTAAAGAAAAGAGGTATTCCAAATTCAAATATGTGACTCAGCATATTAAATATCCTTGCGCCTACCATTTAAAGTGTACCTGTGGAACAAATATGTTATTAAAAAAATCGCATGTCTAGAAATATATAAATGATATCTTTTTAATGTCAACAAGTAATATCTAAACTATCTAAAATTGAATATAGACAATCATAAAAGTATCTGTCTCGACTCAACAATGTAGTACTGCGAGAGCAATAAAAAGTGCGGTGAAATCCTTTGAGTACTCTGATCTGTTTTTTTGCCAAGCAGTTTTTGCCCATATACCTGGTTGTCATCTGGTTCAGCAGTTTTCTATAAAGTTTTTAAACATAGGTTTAAGGGAATCATTGCAACCGAAAGGTTGACCAGTGTTCTCATGAAAAGTATGAAACATTTAAGCATGTAACTACGAGTGATCGATATTGAATTGATGTAAAGCCAACCTTAACCCTTCATCCAATATTTGTACAATATGTATAATCGACGTTAAGAGCACAGATAGCATAAACAATCCCCATCCGCATGATAGATGAATGACTTGAAGATAACTTAAGAATGAAACGATCAATCAAGGAGAAATTGATCTTCAACAAAGTAACAGATGACCCTAGTCCCTACACTCATTTATCACTAAAATTTTCAAGTTTACAAATGTCATACATCAAACTGATTTTGACCGCAGTGTCAAGCTTCTCATTAAACAACAAAAAAACACTATATGGACAGGTGAAAAATGCACAAAAATCGGAACCAAAAGAAGCAGTGCTTAGGTATAACAACATAGATGATCAGGAACTTCCATTGAAAGAGTATAATGCAATGAACATGCACAACAGTACCCTTCCTTCATAGTCTAGACTGATCAAAACCTGGATCCAACGAGGAAAGCTTACAAAAGCTATTCTGCAACTAGTACAAGTCTTTTAACTGTTTTAGTCATCATTCCTGGATATGGAATCGCTCAATTCTTGGTGGCTGCAATCATCCATGCCAGATCATAATGTGTATTATTCAATTTTGCATATATCAATAGCCAATTGGCTCAGGAAACTCCATCAATGGTAACTCGCAAGATAATCTACCCTCAACCAACATGATTTACAATTGTCCCCTCATCAGATTAGCCAAGCAAGTCCCTGAACAAGTTGGGATTCTGGCTAGTGGGGGTCACACCCATCTGTCTGACTTTTGCATCCTTCTCCAATGAATCTTTAGCATTGGCACCCTTTACAGATAGTGACAAAGGTGCTGCATTTGTTTCTCCTGTGGTCCCTCTGACAGCTGCTGCACTTGACAACTCAGATAAAAGATTCAAATTATCCCCAGTCACAGGGATATAGCCCCCAGCACCTCTCTGTTCGCTAGAAGTAGACCCGGTATAGAGTGACATAATATCAGGTGCATTTGAAACAGCGCCAACACTAGGACTTACTGTAGAACTAATGCTGGCGTCAAGAAGTCCTTCCAGTTGCTGGAATGGGTCCACAGTGGGAGGTGCAACAGTGACAGTTGGTTCACCCAAGTCAAGCAAATCTTGAGGAGGAGGTTGTTGATTAGTTTTCTCTCCAGATGTTTTATTGGGTACAATTGCAGCTTTTGAATCCTGAGGTCTGTCTGCAGCACCAGCACTAGCTTTTGAAACCTTGCTGCTAGCTGATGTTCTTCTCTCAGGTTTAGTTGAACCACCAAACAGTGAAGCAGCAAGCTTTTGCTTTTCTGGATCAATTTCATTCTGTTGCTTTCTTGAATCATAGCTATCACGTACTTTTGAATTTACAGTAGTTGCAACATCCACCTTTGTCACCCCATTCACTGGATTTTGGGAAGTAGAATTTGAAGATGATGCTGGGGACGAATAAGTAGGTTTACCCCACTTCTTCTGAACACCATCAAGCTTTAGCTTAAGCCCAGATGATCCTGTATCTGATGCTACTCCCACTGAAGTAATATGGTGAGTCTCCCTAGCATACAATGACTCGGATACTGGAACAAGGTCAGTTACCGATGAAAGTGAAACTGGAGTAACTTTTGATGGCACAGGAGGCTTTGGAACTTCATACGCCTCAAATCTCAGACCATGCTGTCCAGATTCTTGCTGATCTTGGCTACTGAAGTTGCTCATATTCACCATTCCAGAGCGCTCGTTCTCTGAAATGTAGGGCATAGCGCCTCTTTCTATAGCCTTCTGGACATAATCATTTAGGAAAGAAATATTCTTATCCACCTGCATAAAAGTTTCTGCATGTCAATCTTAAATCAGAAAAACAATAATGTTCATATGGTATAAACACTGTTCCCAAGCACATTATTACAATTTATAACAAGTGCAATGAGTATGTGTGCAATACATATTTAAACTGCTATTGAAGTTAAACATGTCAACAACCAAATGGTTGAAAAATTTGTTTCCCAAAAAGACAAATTAATCAAGAGATACACATCCCACAAATTATAAACTACAACTGAGAAAAATAAAGATCTGGATCAGAATTTCCAAAATATTCGTAGAGCTTGTAGCCTTGTACTGAAAGGAAGAGATATTGTGTTGGATCATTTAAGAGACATTGCACTGGATCATACAAGGTATGCCATTCCAGACCCATCAAAACCTTGTACTGAGAGGAAGAGGAAACTAAATATCGCAGCAGTATATGCACTGTCATAGTCTCATAGAGCTTATCAAAAAAGTGAGAATTAGACAATCTCTATTCCATAAAAACAGGACGATGCTGATGTCATCATTTCCCCTCCTAAACTACATGAATTAATAGTTATCAACTGAGTTAAACCCTTCAAATAGGAATAATGGTATATTGAAGTATGTTAATTACTTTTTGGTTGCACGTATACCAAGTCCAATTCTATGCAACAAACATTTAAATCCCTTGGTATTATATTTGTTAAAATTCAGTGTAAGTTTTAGTTATTCATTGATTGTGCAACATCTAGGCTAATTGTTAGTAGTTCTAGTCAATACAACTTCCTAGACATTGAATGTAATTATTTCAGCATCATTCTAAATAGAAGAGGTGTGATCTTGTTTGAGACACACAAGAAACACAAATTTCTCATATTTTACATGGTATCAGAGCAGGTTCTGATTCTGTGACCCGTCTCTATGCTTCACTACCGCTGCCGACAGCGGCATCTGCCGCCGGCAACACCACCTTTCAGTTTTTTTTTATTTTTGGTCACATACAGTCGTCTGTCGCCGTCAACTATGGCGGCCTTAATAATAACCAGCCACACCACTATCACTGTACTACCGCCACTGTATGCCCTTGTTCTCTGCCACTGTGCATTTTCTTTCTGGTGTGCCACCACTATCAATTCTGCATTTTTACAGCTGCACCATAACCAACATTTTGCCTATGAGACCCACCATCTAAAACCAACAAACACCACCACGCAATCCTCCAGCGATCATGACGGTGCTTTTCCCGTCGTCGCCAAGCGACACTGCACGTGCTGCCAAGTGCGTCTGTCTTCTCTACGCATGGGTCCTGCGTGCCTTCACAAAATCCGCGTGTGAGAGCGCATGCACCTGTCTCCGGTCACCCTCTGCGGGTCTTTTCATGATTTGGTGATTTTTCAGCAACCTCTCATTTTTCAACTCACCCTTTTGCACTGTATCTGCTGTTGTGAGAACTTAGTTTCAAGGACAAGGTACCATTTGCTCAGACAATCGTTTTATTCCCACCGACGATCAATCCGACAGTGACTCTATTCCCACATATGAATCATATTAGTGGCGCTTTTTACTCCCACTGACGATCAATCCAGTGGTGACTCTATTCACACATATGAATCATATTAGTGGCGCGTTTTATTCCCACTGATGATCAATTCAGTGGTGACTCTTCCACACATGAATCATTAATGGTGCCTTCTCTTTTCAAACTAGTCCATCAGTTGTAAAACTTAGTTTCATTTTTTGGCGATAAATTTTTTTGATGTAACAAGCTTAAAGCATAGTAAGCTTTAGCTTGGGGGGGAGTGTTAAAATTCAGTGTATGTTTTAATTATTCATTGATTGTGCAACATCCTACGCTAATTGTTAGTAGTCCTAGTCAATACAACTTCCTAGGCATTGAATGTAACTATTGCATCATCATTATAAATAGAAGGTGTGTGATATTGTTTTAGACACACAAGAAACACATAAATTTCTCATATTTTACAATATTTATATTATCAATACACTAGTCAAAAAAAAATTGTTGAAATATAATAATAATGTCTAGTGTTGCAACCACCAAACAACTCAACCTTCGAATCAGAAGACCAAAAAGAAGCTGTGCATGTGAATTAAGTTTAGTACATACATGGTTGACAGAGACAGGAAGATATGAGCAGAACGCTACCAGATTCAACAAGAGAAAATCTTATCCTGTTTTTGAAACTAAGACACTTAAGAGAAGTGGCGACTGGATTGTTGGGGGTGGGGATTTGAAGATACCTTACTTTCTTTGTAAGATTTCTAAAGAAATACAAAATGGTATGCTTTTCTTACTATGTCTAGGGAAGGGGGAACAGAATCAAATAGCATTAAGAACCAACTGGAAATTGTCAAATCATTTAGTGAAAATAGGTCATAAATAACCTGCAGTTACTGAAAAGATAACTTTGTTTAAAATCATAGGACATTCTTATAAAAAAAATCCATTGGAGGCTAATATATGATTTATTAAAGAGACTTTAATTGCTGCACATTTCCCGCACACTAAACATTAAAAAAGTGTGTGAAGTATTATATGCTCACCCCATATCCCCAAATTTAAGACTCTATTGACTGTCGATTTGATGTCGGACTATTTTTATTGAATATCTCTTCCACGTCAACAAGACCCAGTTGACTGAATCATGGAAATTAAGAAAAGTTGGTAGTAGTATTAGATCTTGACACTTCATATTATGTTACAAGTTTACTCTCAAAGAAAGAGAATTAGTTTATGTTTTCACAAATAATTTATTATATATTGCATAAAAAGATGTAATCATGTAACATAATTAGGGGTATGTTGGTAAAGAAATAATTAATGCACTTGAAATTTTAAAAAGGATCCTATAAAAATTATCAAAGAAAAATCTCAAGAGGGTCCTATATTTAGGGATGGGTGGAGTATCAACATAATGAAAACATCATCAATTTTAAAATGACATAAGAATATGCTAAAACTAACAATGACCTCAATGTCTTCGCAACTTGCATCATGCGGCAATATTGCTTCAACAGCTCGTGCATCCAAACCAATAACGGATTGCAATTCATAAGCACGCTGCTGCAAATCAGTGGAGTGTGATGCTAATAACTCTTCAACCAAAGATTGACACTGTATTTTGAAAAGAAAAAGTTACTCATCTTGATAGTAACACCAATCGAATTTCAGCATAAAAAAATTACAGGATTCTATTTTTTGTTAACCATGACAACCTATCCACCTGAAAAATGGCATTTTAAAATAATCATACATATAATAAAATTAAAAAACATCATTAGAAATCAGAAGTAAGCAATTCCAAGAAAACAGAGCAAACAGTCGTTGAAAGCTATATTCATAAATTTAAAAAAGAAGCATTTCCAGGAAACTTATAAAGATTTAGTTTATGTTTGAATGAACTTTGAGTTCAAAACAGCTTATAATCAATATGTTACTACAGGAACATTAGAGAAAATAAATTTTCTGCCAAAATCAAAACCAAATATGCTATTTATCTTTACATTTCTCAAGTGTCAACTCTGTTATGTTAAATTATCAACCAAAAAAACACTTTAAAGCTTCATGGATGAAATAGATGTATGAATCACAAAATGATTCATGCAGCTGCCACAAAAACATAGAAGTTGGAAGAATACTTATATCTGTTGAAAATAAGATTAGGATCCATGTATTATATTGTATATGATTGACAAATCGAACCATATCATATCGTGTAAATGGGAATTGAATATTACAAAATTATTATATTGATTGCTTATAAGCCCAAGAAACCTTGTTGTGTAGATTAAGACAAATGGTTTCACATTATCATGCCTCTATTTTCTCGCATTTAAGAGTATCATTGCAGTACAATTCTTTTGAGTGATAACATATGGGATAATATGACATTTATGATGAATAATAGTCAAAGGCTAGATTGTGCTCAAAATTTAATATTCACTTCCACCATGGCAATAGGACAGGTAGAGAATTTTAACCTAAATTTTTCAGCAAATACCTCAGATAGCATATCCACTTTCCTCCCAGCTGCTATTTCAAAGGAATAAATTTTTGTCAACGCTGTTATTGCATATGCCTTCACAACACACAATAAGTTAGTCCCAGTAGAAAATTGTGGAATCAGAAAGATTAAATAAATTGTCATATTAGAGCACCAAAGACAATTAGGTTTATTGAGAGATATACAACAAGATAAATATCAATGATTGACATAACAAAAGCTAAGCAGAAAATATCATCAGCAATCAGAAACCCAATAAAACATATGAACATCAAGAATGTAATATTGCTAGGATTGCCCATACTCATAATAGACTGCCTATTTAGAAACATCTAATACCAATTGCAATTTGCAACACTTATCATCATGCCCATAACTAGGAATCAAGAACACATATGGAACATTACAATAATCAGACACTACTACAAACACATTATGATTTTTTGTTCCAACGCATCCACAATTCACATGGAAAAGGAAAACCACTCCAATATCACCAATGAAATCAATATAGCAATGAAACAGCTAGAATAACTACCTATATTATTATTCAATAAATATAACGGCCATGCTAGTAAGTCCAAGGAAATGCTCATTCCAAGCTTGTAGATGAAGATGGCGATTCTTCAATACACATCCAAGATTCTTCTTACTCTTACGGATATTTTGATAATGGACATTCACTTGTATAACTTATACCTTAGAATTTTTTTTGAAGATCCTTTTAGAATTTTTGATGTAAGATTTCTTTGCTGGTTGTTTAAGTTATTGGCTCTTTTGTACACAGACTTAGTTCACAAAGTTGTTTTGAAAATGATAGGAATTAAGGTAACATGTTATTGATGAATGATGAGTTGATTTCCTAGTGCTTTGATCTTCAAATTTGTGTCTTATTAGGCATAATAGATTACTTTCAGCAGTAATATATTACACTTTTACTAAAATCCATACCGAAGACTAAGTAAAAGATTAACTCTAAAAGTTGTGTGACATTCTGGTCTAAAAGTAATTGGTTGTCCAAGAAAGATGGTAAAAAGTTACTTCAAGACAATATTCAGTTAGTTTCAGTTGTACAAGGCAAAGTAATCGATTAATAGAAAAAATAATAGATTTCTTTTTCAAAAGTTCAGAACTATGAACCTCTTCACCCTAATTCTTCTGTACCAAGGAGTTTCCCCAATTGATTTAAACACCAAAAAAACACTTGAAAAGAGCTGTTATGGTTCTAAAATCACAACTCCTTGAAAATAGCTGTTATGGTTCAAAATTCTTGTTGTAATTTGGCACTATTGAGAGTGCTTTCAGTTTGATTTTCTTGCTTAGTTTGAGCACTGGTTTTTCTATTGTGCTAGCTTGACTTCTTTTTGGTTAGGAATTCCAAATCTTTAACTATGGTGAGGTATAGGAGAAAATTTCAAGTTAAGCTTGAGGACTGGATATAGATCACAAGGATGTGAAGGAACCCAGTATAAAAATCATTTGTGTCAATTTTCTCTACCCTGTCTCTTTATATTAAAAGCAATCCTTAATTGTCATTTCATAGAATCTTGTTGATCATGATATATATTGTTTGCCCGTATAATCTTGTGTATGCTACTGAATTAGTTTGATTCTTTTGTTATAAATAGAGATCTTGAAAGGGGAGAAATCTACTCACAAAAATCTTGTACTCAATTCGCCCACCCCCATCCTCTTGATTTTTCCATTTAAACCAACAATGCTCACCCAATTCAATCAATCAGAACGGTCATAATACTTGTCCGAGCATGTATTTTAATTTTTTTATATATAAGCATGTACATTAATTTTAACGTTAAATGATTAAACTAGTTACGTGTCGGATATTGACATGGACGGTAGACCACACTGCAGACATGTACAAGAAACAGTTAACCTATGAAAGAGCATTATAGTGCTTGATTCTTAAGAATGTAATTGGTTGGAGACAGAGAATAGATCCAGCAAAGTAGGACATAGACAAGAGAAAAGGACACTCCTAATAAACACATCTCAGTAAAACTGACATGAAGCTTTTAAGTAGCATGAAGTAAGATTATGCTTCAAACATAAGTATTGGGATTCCTAATTTTGAAGTAATATTGATATCCCTATTAAAAGCAAAGACAAAAAAGCAAGAAACTATCCACTGATGACTGAAGTCTCAATAAAATAGGCATAGTGACTTTCCACTCTCCTTATCAGTAAAACATTGGCTTTCACTTCTGTAGAACAAATGTATTGGCTTTAGATAAGTACCTTAACAGTTTCATCATTAGAATATGCCTCTGCCATATCGCATAACTTCCCAGTGATATAGGAAGCAGAATGCTTTCCATCAGCTGTGCCATATTCCCCAAGAACCCAACAGATAACCTGTAATCAGTACTAAAGATTATGCTAAAACCAGATCTAATTGCTGGAAAAGTAAAAGTGGAAAAATATAAAACTTAAGTGGGATAGGGAATACTTGGAGAAACACTGATGGAAGCTTTGGCTCCCCAATAATCCGCAAATATGACTCAACCTACATTTCCAAGAAGAGATTCCACTCAGTAACATGCACATGACTAATTATGTAGTGACATACCAAATAAACAGGATCTAGTATCTAGATAACATACAGCAGACGATCTCAGCTGACTATATGTCGTATCATCGTCCTCTCCAAATCCTTCCGCAATCAAGCGCATTAAATTATGTGCAACCTTAATATTCACAAGATCTCCAGCATGCTCAAAAACTTTATTCATGGTCTGTATAATCAAGTACAAGGCATTGTTACCTATCAACAAAGGTTGTAAAAATAATGCAAAGCCAAGAACATAAAGACAGCCATTCTATTACCTGTATAAACCAATGATTACTTGGTGCAAATTGCTCGGCAAGCTCTACACATCGAGAAGCTATATAGGTTTTATAATGATCATCGCTAATGCTGATCATGTAATCAATCATACGGTCAACAATCACTTCCACATTGGAAGACTTGGTCATTTTATAAAGCAGTTCAAAAGTTTTTCGCTTCAGAGTATCATCCGGATCCTGCACCATCCATATTAAATTTTTATCTGTACTGCCAAACCTGGGATGGGCTAAACTAATTTTTATCTAATTCTAAATGCCAGCTGAGATTGATTACAAGATTTAAAAAAACCAGGTACAATTGCAAATTATCATAAACCACAGACAACAAAATCTGGTTGAGTTCACAAACAGGTAATGAGCAGCATAACCATTTAATAGATTAAAATTTGATAAAATAAATAAACAGGTAGAATTATACATGTTCATACAATTAATGAATAACACAATGTGGATCCATTTGATGGTAAATAATTAGCAGGTTTCTCACAGTCAGACCAGGTCAAGGTACAGCAAGCAATAATTTTTTGTCGGCCTAGATTGGTTGCACAACTCTTCTTACATGCATCCGGAAGACATGGTAATGGCAGGAATTGAAACTCAGACAACATCTGACAAACATTAATTCATTCACTTGCTGAATTTGTGGGTAAATATTTTTATATTTTATAATGAATTATGAATTTGCAAGGCATGCCAATAACAGCCACCAGCCTCCAACACTAGTCTAAATAATAAACTTTTATCTATACAATAAACCGGGAACTGTAAAAATGTTATGCAGGTGTTCCTCCGAGAATATATGTACTTATGTATGTAAATTATTTTCATTTTTTGTCTAATATGTAACAATCAGTACATCACATGAGTGACTAACAGCAAGTCAGCAACATCGCATGCTGTATGCATGTTCATTTGCACAACATCTTTTGTCACAAAAAGTAGCTAAATTATCCTCATTGCATAGAGAAGATAATGACGAGTTTCTGTTCCATATAAGATATAATAAATGAAAAGGATCCTTCTCGTGATTAAATCGAACATAAAGGGAAAGGAACACACAATAATCTAAAAAAAAACAAAACAAAAGTTAGCAATGCAAAACACATTTGTCTCAACTCTTAAAGCGTTTAAGATGAACATCCTCACCTCTAAGCAGTCAATGACGGCAAGTTGGTGTTGTTCTGCAATAAGTGGACTTAACTTTATCAGCCGACCGAGAGCATCAATGCCCATGTACTTCAGATTATGGCTATCACTCTGGCCACACAAACACAACACCAACTTAAACATAACACATCACAACACATTGAACACAGCCTAACCCAAAAGCATGGACAACATAAACTTCAAAACAAAATCCACATCAACCAAAGAAAAAACAAACCTTCAAAAACTTGGCAATCACATCCGCAGCAGCTTCTAACAACTTGGCATTGGGATATATAGAAGAGACACAGCGAATGGACTCGTAGAGAATAGCATTCCCTATATTACTCGACGAATCGCCCTTCCTAATTACATCGCCAATAACAGTATACATGTGTTCGCTAGCAAGCTTGTCGCCACTCCCCAACAATGCAAGAATTTTCAGCAACTTAATCTGCACACTCAAAACACGTTACTTTTCCTCAAATCAGAAGCAATTCAAATCAAAAACTTAACTTCTGTTAATTGGTTTTACTGTGGATTATATCGTCATTGATTTTACCTTCTGTCAAACGTAATTCATGTGAAAATACTGGTGGTTTTGATCTCTACCACAAATTTGATTTTGTCTCCAAATCTTAATTTGAGTTTGAGTAGAGCCATGAAAAGGCATGTTTTGCATTAACTAGAGAAATTTACACTACTTTCTATAACAAACTTACTTTCACAGTAATAACATCTACACATACATTCTGAACTTCAAGCTCAATTATAACCAAATCAATTATATTCAAAAACCACATTAATAAAGCACCCATCCATCTAATCCAAACACACAGTAGTAGCTGCATTTAGCACACAAGAACAGAACAGAAAAATTGTTTCTAAATTAGGGATTGGGTAGTTCAACTGATTTGAAGTAAGGGTTGAAAGAGTTAGAGAAAGGACTGAAATTCAAAACCCAGTGACTGAGAAAATACTTACATAACAACTAATATAATAACATACATACTAACATTTACCGATAAAAATTACTGGTTCTAAATTTAAACTAAATATAGACATGCACCAAACAGAAAACTTATGAAAACAAAAGTTAAGTTGAGAATAATCACCTGAACGAATGGAGCTGGCATTTGGTGATAATCATAGCTCTTAGGCAACCTATGTTCCGCAACCTGTTTAAGAATACTAACGAAACTAACAACAAGATCCTTATAAGGAGTAGGATCAGCGTTTACAAGATCAAAGAGAGGACAAAGAGTAGCACCCATAACACCAGGATCATTATCACACAATCGCTTACGAAAATTAGAGATAAGATGCGAAACAGAGGAAGGAGATTTGCGGTGGAAGCTATGAAGAGCCATAACCGCTTTCTTTCTAACAGCTTCTTTAGAATGAGAAAGTAAATCAACAACAAGAGGCAAAACGGCAGGGATAGTTTCGTCGTTGATGAGTCGACAAACGGCATTAAGTGCAGCACAAACGACAAGGTAGTTATCAGATTTAAGATCTTTCTGAATAGTATTGACGATTAAGATAATGAGGTCGTGATCGTCGTTTAGGAAAAGAGTAACGGCGAGATAACCAGTGCGTTTTGATGGAAGGTTATCGTCGTGTGTCATTTTAACGGCGTGGATGTAACCGAAAGAAGCGTCATGACCTAACATCTCGACGTAGAGGAGACGTATAATGTACTCTTTCATCTTGCGTTTTGGTATGTCTGGTTCGGAAATTCGTCGTTTAAGGGTTTCGATTTCGCGGATTACGATTCGGTCTTCTTCGGCTTTGGATCGAGCTTCTCCGATTGATTTAATTAAGTCGAGGAATTCTTTTGATTGGCCGAACCCGCCTTGGGATCCCATGGCGAGTTCGCGGCCGATTGTTTTTAACTGCTCCAGGTTTGAGGAGTTGTGGATCCGGATCCGGATCCGAGAGTTGTTACGGTGGTGGATCTGGTGATGATGCGAGGTTCTGGTGAGGAGAGAGGGTTTGAGGTTGAAGAATGTGGGAGTGTGTGTGTTTGGTGAAGATGATGATGAAGAGAGTAAACGACGTCGTGTCGGACGAAGAAAGAAAGAGAAATGGAAGAATACAAATTACAGTGACTGGGTGGGGGACTCGTGTGTCTGTGTATGAAAACAGTGTAAGAAAACTGTTTATTGTTATTTTTTTTATTATTATTCAGAAAAGGATGATCAAGGAGTAGGTGGTTAATTGCTAATGTAACTTTTTTTTTGAGGAAAATGCAAACGTAATTTATATATTGATATGAGATATTAATTAATAGTAGAAGAAAAAATTAAATGCATTTTATTATATATTGTGTGTATGTTTTTTAATTTAAAATACGTCTTGTAAAGTTTAATTAAATTTTGAGAAAATTTTAAAAAAAATTATAGTTGACTAAATTAAAAAATATAGGAAAAATAATTGAAAAACTCGATTTAAAATACGAAATATTTTTTAACATTATTGAAATTTTACAAGAAAAAGTTTATGTTTGTTTCTTTTCAATAATACTAGTGAGAATCGAATTTGCAATACGAAAATATATATAAGTTATGTTTTTATTTTCATTATATATATAAAGTCTATGGAAAAATTTCATTTCAGAATAGAGTAAAATTTTAGCTTAATGAAAATGAATTAAAAGAGTAAATTAGTATTACATTTTTTATAATAATAAATTAGTTTTACAATAGATGAATATCTGTCATATTATGACATTATTTTACTCTATAACTTTATTGTAGTGGGTTCCATAAAAATAAATAAATTTTATTTTAGTAGGTGCAGTTAATTATTTAATTTTATATAAACTAAATAATTAAGTTAAAGTGATTAATAAGATTCAATTAAAATAATTTAAATTTAATTTTTGATTAAAATAGTATTTAGTCAATTTTTATTTACATTTGATCGAACTATAAATTACAATAATTTATTAAATTTTATTACCTACATTCTTATTTTTGCTATTCACACCTCTCAATTTTTCTATAACAATAAAGTACCTAAAATATCATTACCTATTTATAAAATTTATAATCATCACGTTAACTAAATTCAACCGATAAAATTTTATATAAATTTAATATTATCTCAACAAATATTAAAATCAATAGACATTATTATCACTTGTAAAAGAAATATCATGTGATATTAATTATATTAATTTAATAAATAATCTAATATATAAATGTAAACTCGAAAATATGAATCATACTATTTAAAATTATAAAAATAAAAAAGAGATGAAACTTTTATTGAATCGCAAAAGGGATATAAATATATTTATCAAAAAACTAATAATTTTTCTTGGTGATTGCTAGTTGATATAATTTTGAGATATTTATTAGTAAAAAAATATGTTTGTGAAACTTAATGATATAAATTTTCTTAAAGATGAATCTTCGAGACACTTGCTTTAATGGCTTTATTATTCAATTAAATTTAAAAATTCATGTGCAATAAGTGAATACAATTGAGGGGTATGGGTAGTAATATTTAATTTATTTCTCTTAAAATCAAAAAGTTAAAAAAAAAATATATAAACATCTTGAAAATATTAGCTCACAATTGTGTTGTCTCTGTACATCATTGGAGAATCTTTATGTAGTTTTAGAAGGAAAATATGAGATGGGTTACTTTTAAGATACATAATATATTATTGGTAAACTTATACTCCATCTTGACATAAATACAAGCAAAATTCAACATGTATTTGATTTGAATTTTAGTTAAATATATTTTAATTTTTGTTTATATCTGTAATTGAATGAAGTACTTTATGTATTTCATGATAATGTTTAAAGTTTTTTATAAATATATTTAAAAAATATAATAATTAAAATAAACATATAATAATTATTTGACTTATTGTAGTTTTAATCTTTTATTTTTACCAATTCACGAAATTGGTCCCCCTATTTTAAAATTCGACTGTTTTAGTCCTTCAGTCTAATTTTTTAACTAAAAAATGGTTATGTGACATGCATTAAATAACATGAAATATGATTCAATAATATAAAATAATTAATATCCATAAAATCGCAGTAAAACCCTCTAAAAACTTAATTTTTAACTTTGGAAAATTTTTAATTATATAACTTAATTAATGCATCTAGATAGTTATACAACAAGAAATTATATGTCACATCATTTAAAATATGTCAAATTGTTATCTTTTAGTTCAAAAATTTGATAAATGGACGAAAATCGTCGATTTTTAAAATAGAGGGACCAATTTTTTTGAGTTGGTGAAAATAGAGGGAATAAAACTGTAATTAAACCTAATTATTTTATCAGATTATTTGTATTGATTATTGGTATTTTTCATATATCATAAGTATAAAGTATAACTAATGTTTGCAAATAGTGTATATAGTAATAATTGAATGATGCATTTGAAAAATTAATTAAAGTTACATTGATTGAAATTAAAAAATAACATTTATTTTAAAATAATTTTTTCTAAAGTGACATTTATTGTGAAATAGAGAAAGTACTACAAAACTTTTATTTAGTTATTACATTTGAGTCATTTATCTTCTTTTTTTTTCTCATATAGGTTATTTATCTTTTAAAACATGCACAAATTATTTTTTTTTTAATTTTTATTAAAAAATGATGAGGTGGCAAGCCGAATATGATTTATTAATATTTTTTATATTTTAATTAAAAAATAAGAAAGACAACAACATCTTTATTGTCTTCTTCCTCAAATCCAGAAAAAATCAAAATCACAAATTAAAAAACAAACCCCATAAGTGGAAAGGGAGAAGTGTTTCAAAGTGGCCAAAAAGCCCAAGCCCAATATCACTCATTTTTTACTATATAAGTCACATTCTATTATCTATAATGGTATATACCTCGTTCTAAATCTCTCATTCACCTCAAATATTATACTAACTTGAGAGTTGGAGTGTTTGTAGTTACACCTTCGCCATCGAGAACTATTTGCTACGTGAATTCAAACCAAACTCCACCATATAAAGAGTTGTATCTTCCACCGATTAGAAATGAATGTGAGATCATCTATCTTTCTCTATAGATTTTAGTTCTGACTAAATCCAAAAGTAAATGTAAAAAATCGCAAACACAATGGAAGGATACTTAATACCTGTTTGGAAACACGTTGGAGCTCACTAAACGTGTTTTAAGGCAATCAAACGTGATTTGGAATATGCATGTAATATTTGGTTTCAATGAAGACAAATTGATTCAAGCCTCAAAAGCAATTTCAACCTGAAGCTTAATTGATACTATTGGATTTAAGTGTGAGTGTTAAATTTTATATATCGATTATGAATGTTTTAAATGTTGAATATATATATATATATATATATATATATATATATATATATATATATATATATATATATATATAAGAGAAGTGACTCATTATGAATGTTTTAAATTTTATATCGATTTACTAGTAGAAAATTAAGTTTTTAATACAGCGAGTTAAGTTGTTTACGTGCGACCAGACTTAACAAATGAGGTGGAGGTATATTTAAGTCGGTTGTCCGTATAAATGAGTTAACATAAGGCGGTGTCAATTTTATAAATATGTAAAACTCGTGTAACACGGTTATGTTGGCAACCGATTTGTAAATATTTGAAACTAGAAAAGTGACTTAAAGAAGACTAAAAATATATATATAAAACATCCGTGTACTTAGCGTTTTATCTTCCCGTTCTCGTAACATATGTGTTCTAAACCTCCACCTTTTATTCTTAACCTGTATATCGTGATGCATTTACAATCTCAATTATGCATTTCTTCTAACGTCGACTTCACAATCCGTTGCCGTTTTATCGTCACCACTTCATCAATTCATTAAGACAAGTTTGATTTTCAAGTTAAATTATATATTTTACATCTTTCATTTTTTATAATTTGTGTGTGAACATAATAGGGAACAAAACAATAGTATTTTATGTAGAAAGACATATAGATAAGGTGTAAACTTTACAAACGTAATATTTTATGTATTAGAGACAATATACATGTACATCTTGCTATTGAAACAAAACAAAACAATTAAAAAATATAGAATGTTTCTGAATATCATTTATCTTCATGATTTCACCGAACTTGTTTCTCAAATAAGAAAAACAGAGTGGTATAACTTGAATATTTAATAGATTAAAGAAACTATTATTCTTGAAGAAATAGCTCTTATAATCCTTAAGATATTAAAGAAACTATTATTTCTAAAATAATAGCTCTTATCATTGAAGTACTGGGAAATTAATTAATTTTGAAATACATAGAAGAAATGGATTAAATTAATACAAGTGTCCTATTTAAATTATTTTAATTGGAAGTGTCTCATTTAAAATATTGTGATATACTGATGTATACAAGTTGAGACCTACTATACATAATCAACTTCTAAATAATGATATGGTGAGGGTTGTGGTTACGAAGGTGCTAAATGCAAATGCTCAAATACCTATACCCACTGATGAGATGTTAACCGTTGGTCAAACCCTCAACAATTTTATTCAATGGTCAAAAAGACTCTTGCGACTTATTTCCAATAAGGTATTCGTTACACGTATTTTTTTATGTACTTAAATAGTTGAGTGCTTTTAATTATGTTGGCTAATATATTATTTTAATAGTTTAGGTTGTTGAGGTATCAAAGAAAGACGATGTTCCACCAAAAAGGCAAAACTTTCAACTAAATTATGTTGAACAATTGATGGTAATGACAATAAAAATGTCAAAGGCTTTAGAATTTAAGTTGGAATATGGTGGAATTAGTTTTTCTTTTTTTATTTCCTTCCATTGAAAGATATGATAGAGTTAGTTGTGTATGGGTAAAGAAGAGATATGAATCACCATTTTACAAGTTTGGTTAACGTAAGTATGTTTTATTTGTAAATTTTACCGAATTATGAATTTCATTTATAATGAAAATTAAGTTTCATATTTTAGGTATCTACATTGTCGTTGTATTGACTTAGGAAATAGTGAAGTGTATGGATTTATTGATCAAAGATTCATCCAAATTGAAAATGATTCAACTAATGCTCAAGTCCACATTCAAAAGAAGTTGTATGAGGAAAAAAAAAAAGAACTTGCTACCTAACACCTTATCTCATAAAGTATTTTCTACTAGAGTTGTCGCTAATAATAGAGAAAATTGAATATAACATATATTTAATTGTTTATTTTGATCGTCATTGATAATTGCTTATTATTAATTTTAAGCAGTTTAATGTAGTATTTATATGTTCATTGAGAACGAAGTCAGATAAAAAAAATATACCACATTGTTGATTTGTAAGTATTTAATTTATTTATATTGTTCATAAGTATTGTAATATGTTTTATAACACAATTTTAATAATTATTTATTTTGTAGAGCTTTCGAAGGTTATTATAGGTTGCTCGGTTTAAAGTTAAACCGAAGATAACATGGAGTTTTCCTATAGTAAGTTATTTACAAATAAATAACTTCATTTATAATATTATAACAATTTGATGCATTTAACTTTTTTTTTTTGTGATTTCAATTTTAGAGTCAGAGACAAGATTTAGATTATGAATGTGGCTATTATGTCATGTTACATATGTTGAACATTGTAACAACTGATATTGTTGATTCATGGATGCAAGTACGTAAATTTTTTATAAGTTGTTATTGATTGTGTTTTTTTTATGTTCTTATAATAAAAAAATTAAATTGTTATTGATTGTCTTTTTTAATGTTCGTATTATAAAAATTAGGATTCAATCGATATTGATTGTGTTTTTTTTGTTCAGATATTTGACGACTCGAGATCATTTCATCCTGATCAAATTAAAGAAGTTCAAGAACGTTGTGTAGATTTTATTTTAGAATTAATTGAAGAAAATGATTGTGCTTGAATATATGTCTATTGAATATTGCTAATGTGATTTGATAATTTTGTTAATGGACATCTAAATAATTTTTTGTCTTGTCATCAGAAATGAGAGACATCTTCTCTGTACTCTATATTTTGTATGAACTTCTGATATTGTATATTTTGGTTATTAGATGATTATATAAAATTATGGTCAAAAGTACAAAATTTTAATTTGAAATTTAATACGAAATATTATAAGTATGTATGGAAAAAGAGCATAAAAAAAGTGAGAAAATTATTAAAAAAATAATTATTTTAACTATATCTATTAAGTCAATTGATCGAAAGAGCCGACTTAAAAAAATGATTTGTTGAACTGAATTTATAATGTTTAAGTCGGTTAAACTGAACCGGCTTAACAGAACGAAACTCTGTTAAGTCGGTTCATGTTTATTAAGTCGTTTGCTGTTAACTCGAACACGAGACTGACTTAAAATGTACATTTTAACCGACTTCAAAAGGTAAAAATCTACTAGTGATTATTAAAAAATGAAGAAAAAATTAATTAATTTATGCATATTTTAAAAGATAAATGATCTATATAAAAAAAAGATAAATAATTTATATGGAAAAAAATCTAATTGTTGTAACGAATTATAAATGATTTGTAGTATAATTTTATCTAAATTATAATATTTGATGTAAATAAAAAGTAAATTCATGTCACAATGATCGCAGTGTGTAACAAATGTATACAACTGCAATCATATTCTAATTTAAAATATTCAATGAGACATGTTTATATGACAATATTACTTCATGAAATATATTTAAAAGATCTATCTAGAGTATCCCCATTATTCTATTTTCTTTTATCATCTATTTTATTTGATTGTAGTTGCTAGGGTGGTGTGCTATATGAAGTTTGTTTAGAAGGAATATTAGAGTAAAAATTTAGTTAGTTATAAACAATTAGTGTTCTACATCAATATAAACAACTACTAATCTTTGCAAGTGGGATCAAAACAAGAGTTACCTGAATGAGGCACATGAAATGTGCACAAATGAAGTGTCTTTTTTTCTATTACTTTATTTTATTGAACACATAAAATGTGGTGGTTTAATATCACCCACTTAGTTTGTGTATTTTCTGATCTCTATATTCTTGGCTTGATTTTAATGTTGAGAAAGCTGAAGCATTTATGGAACCAATTGTAACAAAGATCAATATGGCTGAGGCAGAGTAAGTTCCTCCTTTGACTATGTAGCACTCACCATTCAACCATCCTTTTCCATACACTTGTCTTCTGCTCATGTTTGTTGCAGCAATCAATAATATAACTACAATTCCATAGCTAAACCTGCTAAAGATTTCCATTTTGAGTTTAACAATTCACACTTCAAAGACAAAAGTATAATCTCAAGATTATTAATGATATTGATACAACAATATAAAGGGAAAATGATTGATAGTTTGTAATTAATCTCAAGATTATCATCAAGCATGAGCTAATAGCAACTTAATCTGTTTTATTTTCTTAGTTTCTAATTGTTAAATTTATACTAAAAATTAGTAACAGATAAGCAAAATGATTGATATAACATACCATGATATCAAAAACAGAATCTTTGCAATAGAAGGCATCTTAAACTGGGAGATGCTTTTCCTTCTTGAATAAAAATTCCTTACTAACACAAAATTCCCAATAATATGTGCAAAAAATAAACTAACCAATGTTGCAATACCCAATCCAAATGCCTTGCTTGTTGGCAAATAACAAAATTTCCCATTCCATCTAAGATCTTCCTCCTGCAAAATATAAAAAATATTAGAAAAATTTATCATTTTTTTAAGTAAATAAAAGACACGCTTAAGCATTATTATAAAAAGTGACATGACAACTATGTTGGCACACTAAAAACATTTCTTATATAAAAACAAAATAAAAAATTGCCCTTAACTCGAGGACTTCTAAAATTCAAGTAAACAAGAAGACAATAAATAATAGTACCTAACCTTATTCCTCTTTATCTCAGCTGCAATACACAAGATGAAAGAAATTAAGCCAAGGGAGAGAGAAATTATGAACAATAAGATTAGTGTAAATTTGCATTTAGGAGGATGGTTTTCCATGATGGTGTGGTTGTTTTTGAATGAAGAGACTTCAAAAAAAAGAGTACAAAAGAATAAAATAATTAATGAATATGTCTTGAAACCTACTCAAGGAACAAAATGATGACTTGGTGTGCTATGAAGTTGTTGGTCATCCCTTTCTTTCTTCACTTCTTTCCTTTGTGGTGTTTGGAACTTTCTTCCCAATAAGTCTTCCATTGCTTTGAATGAAGATACCATTCTTAATTCAACGTGGACTGCAATTTTTGTTTTTGTTTTTTACTTATACTTTCCTCGTCAACTGGAGGTGATTGTGAAAAGTCAATAGAAATATTGTTGTCTCTAAAATAGTCATGGATTAGAGAAGAAAAGAGATGAGATGTTTAACCAAAAAAAAATGAGCCTTGAGGAATTAAATTGTTGTTTATTATGATAGTTCAACGAATATTTTAAAGTATTTTAATAGTTTAGGGACTATTAAGTACTAACGGTCACAATGATCTTTTATGACGATTTTAATAATTTATAAATTGGGGAGAGATTGATAGTTTAGGGGTTAAATGGACTATTTATTCTTTTAAAATTCCACAACTTCTTTAATATATACTTACCTTGTAAATTTCTTATTTGTCTAATATATTTTAGGTAAAATTACACCCACAAATTTTAAGTTAAACCTATGAGTGAATAGCTAAGCTGAGTATTCAATTTGTATGACAAATTAGCAAATACATTTTATGAATTTTATAAATTAGTAAATACATTCTGAAATTATTAAATTATAATTAAAATAGTTTATATTTAAATTTGTATCGTTATAAATTATGATATGTCTTATTAATTGAATATTTGACTTTCTCCGTGTTGATCTCACATCAATATCATTAATACGTGAAATAATTTCTCGATGAAAATTAATTGTTTCATACACTAATTTGTCCATAATTAGTCCATGCACAATTACAATTATTTACAAATTTATCTATGAGATAACAAAATTTCATCGAAAAATTTATCCACAGAAAGATGACATTGATATACGATTAACGTGCATAAGTCACATATTCAAATACAATGTCACATCAAAATAACTAACAACAAAAGTTTATATATAGACTATTTTAAGTGATATTTTACAATTTCAATTATATCTTTGCCAATTTACAAAATTGATATACTAATTTGACCGATGTTTACAATTTCAGACAAATTTGTTTATTCACTTTTTAACCTATTTTTCGGATCGGAATAATTCCTTAAGTATCTAAATGTACACGTTGTGGTCTTTTTTTGAATTTTCATTAAATTTCGTTAGAAATAGCCCACATGACTATTAGACGCTTACATACTATTAACATAGTTCTAATAATAGTGTTATTAATGTTGTTGAGGTGACAACTCCAAATCAACAAATTGGTCACATATTGGTCTTTTAAATTTTTTCTTCCTTATATTGGTCCTTTAAGTTTCTTCTTCTCATTTTTTAATTTTCTTCCTCATAATTGTCCCTTAAGTTCCAAATAAAAATTCTTCCACCTCTTTATTATCTTCTTCAAAACAGAAACTTAAGAAATCAAGTTAATGTTCTTTTCTTCATCATTGTTACCATCTTCGTCAAATTAAAAATAAAATTATTAGATTGCTTCCTTAATCAATCGGCATCATTTTTATTCATATCATATTTTTCTTCGTTTTTTTTTATCATTTTCACCAACTTTCATCATCTTCATCAAGTTCAAAAAAAAAAAAAAATATGGATAAGCTAGTTCATAATCGATAGTGGATACTTTACAGATTAAATTTAAATAGTTTGATAGAATTAACGGTTGAACTAACTCGTAAATATAAAATGATATAAAAATATATTTTTAATTATTATTTAAATTTTTCAATTAAAATCATAAAAATAAAAATAAGAAAGACAATACATTATAAATTATAATCTCAAAAGATAATATTTGAGAAAATACTATAAGCTCAGTAAAAAAAAAACGCTTTAAACTCGTGAGATAATAATCATTAGCACACAATTTTTTGTTGATAATGCGAAGTTAAATAGTCTAATCTTATGACATATAAACTGGTTGATTGGTGTTTCTGTACACATGGTAAGTGTATATAAATTATAAAATTATCGTCATAACTAAGCTCCGCCCCTAACGTGGAGGTTGATAATTTCACATGATAAGTAAATATTGTAGATAGAGTATATATTACTAATTTTATAGAAAATAGAAATAGCATTAGTAAATAACATCTATCCATGATCATATATGTCAATATGTGCCTCAAATTCTCTAACCAAAGTTCGTTAATCTTTAGTGATTATTATAATTACCTTTGGCCATGCTAGTTATGATAGGTAGTTATAGTTAGTTTGCTCTTGTATAATATAAATAAAGCTGTAAAATTGTAGCAATAAGGCGGTTGATGTATGTAATAGCTGAAAAACTGAGAGTTAGAGAGATTTATGCAATTCGCGATTCATAGAAATTCAGAGAAGAGAGAAAAAGGGAAAAAGAGAGATTGAGTGAAAAGGTTAGTATTGTTAGTTCAGAACCAATGATAGATACTAGAAAATCAATCTTGAGAATGCCTTAATCTTGTAAAGTTCAATTAACAATGGTTGGAACCACGAAGTTTGAAATTGAAAACTTCAATGGATCAAATGACTTTGCTCTGTGGAAGATAAAGATGCATGATGTTCTTCTACATCAAGGTTTGGTGAACGCGTTGAAGGGTGAATCAACTCTTCTTGAAATAATGACTGCACGAGATAAGGAATAACTGATTGAAAAAGCAAAGAGTACTATCATCTTGTGTCTTGGAGAAAAAGCTTTGAGGGAAGTTGTAAGGGAACCAACATTAGCAACCGTATGGCTTAAACTTGAATCTCTCTACATGACTAAATCAATTTAAAATAGGTTCTTCTTGAAACAAAAATTGTTCTATTTTAAAATGGATGAAGAAACCTGTTACAATCCAACTTGCTGAATTTTACAAGATTCTCGATGATTTGAAAAATTTAGAAGTCAAGTTAGAGGATGAAGACAAAGCTTTGACCTTGCTTAGAGCCCTACCAAGTTCATATGAACACTTCAAGGATGCTATCATGTTTGGAAGAGAACAAACAATTACTCTTGAAGAAGTGCATGCGTCCATCTAGACAAAGGAAAGCTATAAAAGACTTGAAATCAAGAATGGTAATCATGTTAAAAGTCTGAATGTGACTAGAAGAAGAACTGAAAAGAAAGGATCAAATTAAAATAAGCATAAGTTCAATTCAAAATCAAAATCTGAAGGGAAGTATAAATGCTTTCATTGTCATAAGAATGGACATTTCAAAAAAGATTGCCTTGAAAGAAATGAATCAAGAAATTATCAAGATTCAGGAAATGTTGCACTTGTTGATGCTGGTTATGAATCTGCAGAGGCATTAATGATTTCAAATTTTGAATGCGAAAAGAACTGGGTATTAGAATCAGGTTGTACTTTCCACATGTGTCCAAGAAAGGATTAATTTGAATCAATAGATCTTTGTGATGGTGGAGTCGTTCTGCTTGGCAACAACAAATCATGTAAAGTCCAAGGCAAGGGAACAATCAGGTTTCGAATGTTCAATGACAAGAAGGTACTGCTGAAAGATGTAAGGTACATACCTGAAGAAGTGCATGCGTCCATCTAGACAAAGGAAAGCTATAAAAGACTTGAAATCAAGAATGGTAATCATGTTAAAAGTCTGAATGTGACTAGAAGAAGAACTGAAAAGAAAGGATCAAATTAAAATAAGCATAAGTTCAATTCAAAATCAAAATCTGAAGGGAAGTATAAATGCTTTCATTGTCATAAGAATGGACATTTCAAAAAAGATTGCCTTGAAAGAAATGAATCAAGAAATTATCAAGATTCAGGAAATGTTGCACTTGTTGATGCTGGTTATGAATCTGCAGAGGCATTAATGATTTCAAATTTTGAATGCGAAAAGAACTGGGTATTAGAATCAGGTTGTACTTTCCACATGTGTCCAAGAAAGGATTAATTTGAATCAATAGATCTTTGTGATGGTGGAGTCGTTCTGCTTGGCAACAACAAATCATGTAAAGTCCAAGGCAAGGGAACAATCAGGTTTCGAATGTTCAATGACAAGAAGGTACTGCTGAAAGATGTAAGGTACATACCTGAAGAAGTGCATGCGTCCATCTAGACAAAGGAAAGCTATAAAAGACTTGAAATCAAGAATGGTAATCATGTTAAAAGTCTGAATGTGACTAGAAGAAGAACTGAAAAGAAAGGATCAAATTAAAATAAGCATAAGTTCAATTCAAAATCAAAATCTGAAGGGAAGTATAAATGCTTTCATTGTCATAAGAATGGACATTTCAAAAAAGATTGCCTTGAAAGAAATGAATCAAGAAATTATCAAGATTCAGGAAATGTTGCACTTGTTGATGCTGGTTATGAATCTGCAGAGGCATTAATGATTTCAAATTTTGAATGCGAAAAGAACTGGGTATTAGAATCAGGTTGTACTTTCCACATGTGTCCAAGAAAGGATTAATTTGAATCAATAGATCTTTGTGATGGTGGAGTCGTTCTGCTTGGCAACAACAAATCATGTAAAGTCCAAGGCAAGGGAACAATCAGGTTTCGAATGTTCAATGACAAGAAGGTACTGCTGAAAGATGTAAGGTACATACCTGAATTAAAATGAAATTTAATTTATGTTGGCATGTTTGACATTTTAGGATATTTCACAAACAAAAAGAATGGTATCATGACTATTATTAATAAAGATGATATAATTGTTAAAGGCATTAAAAGAAATGGCTTGTACATTTTAGATGGTTCTACCATAATTGCACAAGCTTCTGTTGCTAGCTCTAGTTTGCATTCATAAACTAGAATATGACATATGAGGTTAGGACATGTAAGTAAAAGAGGATTAATTGAGTTATCAAAACATAATTTGCCTAATGGTGACAAAATTGAAAATTTGGAATTTTGTGATCATTGTATTCTAGGAAAGTCTAAGAGGGGCAATTTTGGTGCTGGCCAACACAATAACTCTAGATCGTTTGAATATGCTCATTCTAATTTGTTGCGTTCTTCAAGGAAAAAGACTTATGATGGTGGTTCTTATTTTTTAACCATCATTGATGATTATTCTAGGATAGTATGGATTTATGTCATTAAAAATAAAAGTGACACTTTTATGAAATTTAAAGAATGGCATATGCAAATTAGAACTCAAAAGGAATCTAAGCTGAAATATTTAAGAGCTGGCAATGGCCTGAAGTATCTTTTAGAGCAGTTTAATATGTATTTCAGGGACTTAGGTATTCAAAGACATAGAACAGTTGCAGGCACCTCATCAACAAAATGACATTGCTGAAAGGATGAACAAAACAATCTTGGAAAGCGTCAGATGTATTATCTTGAGTGCAGGGCTGCATAAAACATTCTACGGAGAAGCTGCAGTTACAACAGTGTATTTGATCAATAGATGCTCTTCATCAGCTATTGGATTTAAGACACCAATTGAGATATGAAATGGAAAATTAGCTGGCTACTCAAATATGAAGGTATTTGGTTCCTTAGCATTTCCTCGCACAAGGCAAGATAAATTGGATCATAGAGCAATCAAATGTCTTTTCATTCGATATCCTAAAGGAATAAAAGGTTACATGTTGTGGAGGATTGACTGTAGTATCTCAATTTTGTCCAACCATAAAAATCTAGAATATTAATTTACAAAAATAAAATAATTATAAAACAAAAGAAAGATGAATTTGTGAATTACAAAACACAAATATAAGAAAGAATTTTCTTTCATTTGATCTGCCAATTTCATTTTACTTTGTGCCAGCACAACACACACCAACTCTGATACACCCAACAGACATCAACATTGTCACAACCAACACACATCAACACGCCTCTTCCTGTCTTATTTGCAAACACTGGTCTTATTCTTTTATCTTGTTTGATCCCTATTATAAACTGGTTATTTGACAAATTTAATTTATTTGGCAACTTAATAAAGAAATTACTTGTAACACATAGAAAAGATAGAAGACATTATTTTCCTTACTCACACATTGCTTAAAAATTGTTACAAAAATAATGTAAAATCCAGTTAAACTTTGTTGTGTAGCAATACAAAATTCAGAGTTCGTATTTATCTAATGAATGGAAACATTTACCATTTTACCTATAAATTAAGACAAACAAAAATCAAGAAAGGGAATATTTTTTTTTAAAAAAAAAAGATAGATCAAAGACTATAAAAAGAGAGAAAAAAAAGATAGAGAAGAGGGAGTTATTTTTTTTTCCCGAGATAAACAGATTATTACCTACCACAAACCAAAAGAGAAGAAAGATCCATACCTATATCTATAAGGATTTTCACACCCATTTTAGCAACACTGACGAAAAAAGAACAGCTAACCGCAATCGCACACCGCTTTCATCTTCACCAGCATCGGAAAAATATGTATTTTCTCATTCTTTTCTTTCAAATCGTATACTAGTATTGAAAGATATAAAATTTAGAAACTATTGAAAAATAGATTTTGTTCTATGTACATGGTGGTTTGGCTGAAGTTATGTGTGTGTGTAAATGTTGAAATGGGTGGTAGTGTTTTTTTTGTATGAAATGATTTTTTTTTTGTGTTGCGTGTTGGAAATTTGAAATATGTTTTCACTACGACGATGTTCCTTTGGTTAAATGGTTGACTGCAATGCTTCGTTCTCTATTCAACTGCATACACGTTTAACTATGCTTTGTTCGAGCTCTATTCAACTGCATACACGTTTAACTAAGCTTTGTTCCAGCTGTTACTCCATTCAACTTCAAAGCTGCAAATTTAACTACACATAATTACTGCCTTTATTTTATTTAATTATTACTTGCTATATTTATTATATTTAACATAATTAGCTAACAATAAATATCATTTATTTTATGTTATAATAATTTTCTTTTTTATTACAAAATAGGTTAAAAGAGAATTACATTTGTAATTAGTATTAAAATGTGTTTTTTTTTCTATTTAATAGATTAAGTTACAAGTCCAAATTTTTTTTTTTGCTATTTTATTTTCGTGTTTATTACTAATTTTATTTCGAAGAATCATTTAAACTTATTTAATATTTAGTATTTTTTTCTTAAAAAAGAAAATAAAAATACACTTATAACAAATATTTTATTAAAAATTAACTAGATGTGACATCTTTTTAATCTTTGAGTTATTAGAACACAAATTGTGACAACTTGGTGGTTCTAAATCTCATCTTCACAAATAAATTAATAAATTAAAATCATAACCAAATTAATAAGTAAAAATTATTAAAAGTTAACTAAAAATAACATCTTTTAATCCCGGAGTTACATAATACAAATTATATATTTTGATAGCTCTAAAATTAATTTTTATAAATAAATAGATCTAAAATCAACTTTTTAAAATTTAATTAATTAGATGTGTTTTTTTAATCTTGGAGTTGTTAAGACACAAGTTAAACTATTTGTTGGTTTTGAAACTCAATTTAAAAATAAAAAATAATAAAATATTCTTAAGAGGATTAAATCAGACGTGACATCTTTTTACTCCTTGAGTTTTAAGACACGAGTTGTACAATTCGATCGTATTAAAATTCATATTTTAAAATAATTAATCAAATCAAGAAAGTTTTTTTTGTATGTCCGTCAAAATTAATTTATTTAAAAACAATCAACACATTCACATTTTCTACCAAGAACTACGTAGCTTTGATTTCTCCATAGCAACGGGAGATACGTAGGAGCAAGAACACACTCTTGTCAAGCACACTAATAAAATCTTTTTTTTTTCCCGCGCTTTTTATGCACTTTTATCTCAGAAAATCACATTTATAAAAAACAATTTATATTCATATTTAATAATAAAGAGAAATAAATATATTTAAATTGATATAATTTTGCACAATTAACTATAGGTAACCGTATTTTAACGGATATCGTAGGGTGTTAATACATTCCCTACACATAATCGACTCCTGAACTCAAAATCTGGTTTCAAAGACCATTTTTTTTTATTTTTCTATCTTTAAGGGTTTCCCAATATTTTTCTTATTTTGAAAAAATAAATTTTGGTGGCAACTCCATTGAATTCAAGGAAACCTCGAAATTTTAGGCCGCGACAGCTGGCGACTCCACTTAGGACATTCTTAGAGAGTCAAGCCTATATAAATTAATTGTGCATAATCTTTTTAACTTTTTCTATATTTGTTTGTTTTTCATTTTCATTTTTATTTTCTATATCAAGCCTCCAATCAGATATGGGCAAGCATATTTTAATTTGTTATGCTTTAAGTGTTGCTGAAGATCTTCGAATAGTTGAACCAAACAATTACATGAAAGCAATTAACAATAATGACAAGGAAACTTGGATGACAGCTATGAATGAAGAAATGCAGTCATTAGAAAATGACCAAACCTTGACTTTGGTTGACAGTCATAAGAGTTAAAGGTTAATTGGATCAAAGTGGGTGTTCAAAAGAAAGGAAGACATTCAAGGACAGGTGAAGATAAGGTTCAAAACAAGGTCGAGTGCAAAAGGATTGCAACTAAGGAGAATCCTGTAGATGCCTTCACCAAATCACTTTCACAAGCTAAGTTCAAGCATTGCTTGAATATAGTTGGCTTCGACAAAGAGTATAGCTGAAGCAATGGCAACAAGGACAATGATGAAGTTATTCTATATTGAGTCAAGGTGGAGAAAGGTGCATATGTTCCTCAAATCATCTAACTAAAGTTGGTTAATCTTTAGTGGTTATTATTACTTCCTTTGGCCAAGTTAGTCGTGATAGGTGGTTATAGTTAGTTTGCTCTTGTATAGTATAAATAAAGCTGTAAAATTGTAGCAGTAAGGCGGTTGATGCATGTAATAGCTGAAAAATTGAGTTAGAGAGGTTTATGCAATTCATGATTCATAGAAATTCATAGAAGAAAGAAAAAGGGAAAAAGAGAGATTGAGTGAAAAGGCTAGTATTGCTGGTTCAGAAACTGCGATAGATACTAGGAGATCAATATTGAGAAAGCCTTAATCTTGTTTGCTTATTTGCCCGTGACGTATGTCTCATCAATTGAAACTGAACACGTAAAGATCTGGGTGTCATTCTTCTCCTATATTTATTTAATTTTCGTTTACTTTGATTTTCAAAACTAGTTTTCAAAACTGCAGAAAGAAGAACGATAAATAGTCTCCGTTTCTGGTTTTCAGTTATGTTCAAGAATGTTCTCTGTTTTCAGCAGAAAACCAAGAACGTTCCCTGTTTTCGTTTTTTTCTCTGCAATTATTTGTCTTTTATTTTGTTGGTTAATTCTTGTTGTAGATCTTAACAATATTGTGAATATGTGCCTCAAATTATCTAACTAAAGTTGGTTAAGCTTTAGTGGTTGTTAGAACTACCTTTGGCCAAGTTAGTTATGATAGGTGGTTATAGTTAGTTTGCTCTTGTATATTATAAATAAAGCTATAAAATTGTAGCAGTAAGGCAGTTGATGTATGTAATATCTGAAAATTTAAGAGTTAGAGAGGTTTATGCAATTCATAATTCATAGAAATTTAGAGAAGAGAGAAAAAAAGAGATTGAGTGAAAAAGCTAGTATTGCTAGTTCATATACAACGATAAATAATAGGAGAAAAATCAAGAGAATGCCTTAATCTTGTAAAGTTCAATTAACAATAGTGAATTAATCTTGATTGCTTGCCCGTGACGTAAGTTTCATCAATTGAGACTGAACACGTAAAGATTTGGGTGTCATTCTTCTCATATCTTTCTTTAATTTTCGTTTACTTTGATTTTGAAAGTTGGTTTTCAAAACTGCAGAAAGGAGAACGATAAACAGTCTCCGTTTCTGGTTTTCAGTTCTCTTCAAGAACGTTCTCTGTTTTCAGCAAAAAAACCAAGAACGTTCACCGTTTTCATTTATTTCTCTGCAATTGTTTGTCTTCTATTTTGTTGGTTAATTCTAATTGCAGATCCCAAAAATATTGTGAATATGTGCCTTAAATCATTTAACTAAAGTTGATTAAGCTTTAGTGGTTGTTATAACTGTCTTTGACCAAGTTTGTTATAATAGGTGGTTATAGTTATTTTGCTCTTGTATATTATAAATAAAGCTATAAAATTGTAGCAATAAGGTGGTTGATGTATGTAATAGCTGAAAAATTGAGAGTTAGAGAGGTTTATGCAATTCATTATTCATAGAAATTTAGAGATGAGAGAAAAAGGGAAAAAGAGAGATTAAGTGAAAATGCTAGTATTTCTAGTTTAGAAACAGTGATAGATACCGGGAGATCAATTTTGAGGAGACCTTAATTTTGTAAAGTTCAATTAACAATAGTGAATTAATCTTGTTTGTTTGCCCGTGACGTAGGTCTCATCAATTTAGATTGAACACGTAAAGATTTGGATCTCATTCTTCTCCTATTTTTCTTTAATTTTCATTTATTTTGATTTTGAAATTTGGTTTTCAAAATTTCAAAAATGAGACTGATTTACAATCTTCGTTTCTGGTTTTCAGTTCTGTTCAAGAACGTTATCCGTTTTCAGCAAAAAAAACTAAAAACGTTATTTGTTTTCGTTTTTTTCTCTGCAATTATTTGTCTTCTATTTTGTTGGTTAGTTGTTATTGCAGATCCTAAAAATATTGTTTTAACAATATATATGATAGTAGTCATAGTAGCATTGTTGTGAAACATCCACTCAGCGATCATAACATAGTAGCATTTATGCATAACACTCGGCCATTACAACTGCTAGGTAGTTTACATTTGAAAAACACATTAGATGTCGCATTCTTTTAGAGTCTTAGTAATGTTGTTTACAAGTGTTTGACTAAAATTACCGATATGCGTTAACAAAAATAAAAAGATTAAAGACAATTTTAGTTCTTTTAATTTTTTTTTAAATTAATTTTTAATTTTTATATTTTTAAAATTAGATTTGTGATATTCTAATTTACAACTTGTGGTTTTTTTAATTTTTCACTTTTTTTATGATATTGCATATTCAATTATGACATGACAACAATGTATACAATTGAATTGAATTTATGTCATTAATTAACATTTATTATCTTTTTTTTTTATTCGACAACATTTACATTCGAACAATTCAAACAATTAAACAAAAATACATGTTTGAATTGATCAATCTCAAATAAAATACTTCGAATTATCCGATCCAAACAAAATTTAAAATAAAAAATGAAATTTTCTATTTTATTTGATTTCAAACATGATTTGCGCGAACCGAATTTTGTAATCTTAAAATTGCGAATTGAGCTACAGCTGCCGCCCAACTTCATTTTCTTTTTCTAAGTTGAAATGGATATAAAATCTACACATCTTTTTATTTTTTTCTCATTATTTTTTATTTCGTCTTTTAATTTGCATTCTTTATTTCTTTTAGTTCTATATTAAAGAGTCTCTCACCCGCATTCTTTTTCAAATTCTAGTGCCCTGAATGATAAATATTTTTTGAATTTAGGTTTGTTTCTTTTAGGTTTAATTGCAGCTTTGTTCCCTTTATTATTATCAATTCACGGAATTGATCTCCATATTTTAAAAGTCGATAATTTTAGTCTCTCTCTCAAACTTTTGAAATAAAAAAATAACGATTTGACATATTTTTAATTACGTGACATACAATTTTATGATATAGAACCTTCTAGATGTATTAATTATTCATATATCACTAATTAAATTAAAAATATAAAAAAATTTCCAAAGTTGAAATCTAAGTATTTACAGTGTTTTATTCTAATTTCATGGGTTTTAATCATTGTATCATATCTCACGTTATTTAAAGTATCTCACGTCATCAGTTTTAGTTAAAAAAATTAGAAGGAATGATAAAAAATGTCGACCTTTAAAAATAAGGAGACCAATTTCACGATTCAATAAAAATAGAGGGAATAAAACTGGAAATGAGTCTTTCTTTTATCTCTTCTTCTGTTGCCGGTCATCATGTGAATGAGGTTTCAAAATGTTCTCTTTTAAAGCTAAGAAGAAAAGCAATGGAAGAGGAAAAGGGCACACTAGAAATCGCTTTTTCTTTTTAATTAAAAAAAACCAAATCGCAGTCCAACCAATGAAACCTCATAAACCGTCAGTTTTGAGCAATTTTATTGGTTTCTTTTTTTAATGGTTTATCAATTCGTTTGCCGATTTTTTGGCAAGGCGATTTTTATGCTTGATCGGACCAGACACATGTTCGGTTCCCGGTTCAACCGTCTTATCCAGTTTCCATTACCTTGACAACGTAAGCACATATTTAATAAGAAAAAGATTAAAAAAAAACGTTAAACATATTCTATTGTATCTAATTAAGTTATGCCACATCACTACTATGACATTAATAAACATGCAACATCATAAAAAATGGATGGCAACCAACCAAATTTTACAAGTTGTAAATTAGGGGACCAACAATCTGATTTTAGAAATAGGAGAACTAAAATTAGAAATAGGAAAAGTAAAAGTAGTTTTTGAACAAAGTAGGAGTACTAAAGTGCGTTCAAACCAAAATAAAACTAATAGATTAAAGTGTCGACACATTTTAAAGTTAAAGGATAAATTTAAATTAAAAAATCAATTAAATTATAAAAAGCAAGATTAATCATAAAAATTAAATATTTTCTAGTGCATGTTGTTTTGAACAATTCAAGTGCATGTTTACTCGAAGATTTACCTAGGGTTTTCACATAGTTACACTGGAGCTACTTGTTCTCCAATGTGAAAATATTTGTTTGTTCTTAAATTATTTTTATAACAAGATGTAGATCAACAAAGACTATTTATAGGATTTTCTAACCTTCACTGTGCACAAATATTAGTACTTTATTATTAACATAGTCTATGTACCTAATTTGTATAATACAATATTGACGGTTAATATTTTTATATCAAAGATAAACTAATTTTATGGAATATAGGTGATTATTCTAAGTTTGTGATAGAATGTTCTGTTATAACATTTAGAGGGTTATGAGACAAGAAAAATAGAGAATGATTTTGTACATTTTTTTTCAATTGTTTTATATAAAGAAACTACAAGTATACTCTCTCTCTCCTTCCTTCATATTTTTTTTTTTATTTGGTCAAACTTCTTCAAAGAATCACCATAATCAGTTCAACCCTTACTATTATTGGTACCATTAATCACGATGTTTTTTCTTCCTATTCTTCTCAATTAGAAATAGCGGATTTTTGTCTTCCGTGGGAAACGAACTCGATACTTAGGAAATAAGTACTATCTCCCTTCATTTCCATTACATGTGACTCAATTAGTAGTGAAGTGAAGGGAAAAAGATAAAAACTCACAATTTTCACGAGATGAAAGGAGGCGAGAAAATCATGATTAACAATGTCGGTAATGTTAAGGATTGAGCGGTTACAAAAATTATAGTTCAACTTTCTAAAATATTAATTTGAATTTTGTTGTGTTTGCATTGAATTTGTTGAATTTTGAATTTCAAACTTGTTCAAGGAGTAAGTCTCATTGATTGAAATACGATTGTGTGTATGTTTTAATTTGAGAGTTAGCACAATCAAACTTAGTTAGGCTTATCATATTTGCATTTGAATTACAAAGACTCACTAGTTTTATTATTTGATAACTTAGGTTAGTTGAATTGTACTTTAGACATTCATCTTTTACTATAAGTAACCGCAACAAATTTGAATTGATATTTTACTAAGGCTGACAAGTTTTTTCACAATATTATCAAAGTCTAAAAATAAAGACTACTAATATTTCAGCAAAAAATAACAATGAAAGAAGAAACATGTCATAGTTGACATAATTGAAGCATCAACAATAAAAGTATATAACAAGTACACATGTGTGTTTGGAAATTCGATATAGAGACCTTCAATGTACATAAGAGATTGATTTTAATGTATGTTTAAGCTTTCTGTAACAAATTTCCATACACTAATTATTCAAAACCCATGACAAAAATAGTAAACTTTGCAATTATACGTGAAGTAAACTAATCTTATTATCTTGGTACTCATATTATTTGTGCAACTCCCTTAAAATTATTGCAATTTGAATATTTTCAAATAAAATCTTCACTTTTTCCTTCTAAGAACTTCAAGAACATGTTGTGCTGTGCAATATGCAATAGCCTGAATAGTAACCATTGGATTCACACCCAAAGCAGTGGGAAATACACTTGCATCTGCAATATAAAGATCCTCAACTTCCCATGTTTCCCCCATTTGGTTCACAACTGAGTCCTTTGGATTATTCCCCATTCGACAGCTCCCCATCTGATGTGCTGAACATATAGGTGTTGAAAGGTCAGTTAATTCCATTGAACTTTCTTCCTTAACAAATTTCTCAAATTCATGATAGCTCACTTTCTTAACATTCAACCTATTTCCCTTATTATTGTGTGTTCCAATTTCTTCAGCACCAGCTGCTGCCAATATTCTAAGCACTTTCTCAATTCCTTTTTTCAAATTCTCTTTGTCTGCATCTTTCATATGATAACTTATACAACTAGGTGAATCCACAGTTCCTGATCCTTGATCCCTAGCCAATGCAAACACATGAGCAGTTCTCGAAAACTTACGCATTCGATCTTTTATATCCATTCCAGAATTCCATGGCATTAGAATTGAGAACAAACCTGGATGCAATGAAGGTGTTTGAATCACTGCACCATATCCTGATTTATTAAACTCTGCAACAACAGTTGACATTGCTGTCATGATCCCTCCTTCATAGCTTTTTTTATGTTCCTCAGGCCATAACTTGGATGAAGAAGGTGAATTAGGGAAGTATCCCCAAGCCATTGTCACTGGATGAAGATGCAAGTTTCTCCCTATGTTTTCATTTTTCAAACCACTTCTTTTAAGTAATGATGGAGTACTAAGTGCTCCACATGCTATAATTGTGACTTTAGATTCCACCACACAAATGTCTTTGTTCCCATTGTACTCAATTGCAAAAGCCACTCCACTAGCAGTTTTTCTATCACTTCCTTTCTTTTCTCTATGCAAGATTTGTATAGCTTCACATTTAGGAAGAATAGCTCCATTACCTGATTTCACCAAATCCACAAGCCATGTTTCTGATGTTCCTTTCTTTGTTCCATCTTTGCATCCCATACAACACCACCCACAATAATGATTTGGTGGAGCATTTCTAGGAATGTTGTTAACAGGATACCCCATTTCATGGCAACCTTTTCTTAATACTGCATTATTAAACCCTTCCTCTTCAAAATCAGATTGTACTCCCATTTTCTTACACACAACATCCATGGCTTCTTTGTACAATGTACTTTCAAATAATTCTAGCTCATGGATATCACACCATTCCTTGCAGACATGGTGAGGGGTTTTAATGCTTGCTGACCAATTGATTGTAGACCCTCCACCAACTGTGGATCCTGCTAGTATTAATACCGACATATCGGTTGTAGCAATTAAACCATTAGAGAGGTACATTTGATCCATGGTTGGTCCTTCAAGAAGAGAAACATTGTTTCTAGCAAAATAGCTTCCTTTCTCTAATACCAACACTTTATAACCACTTTTTGCTAAAACTCCAGCTACCACTCCACCTCCTGAGCCAGAACCAACAACTACTACATCACATTGGATAACTAGTGAAGGAGATGAGATGGTTGAAGGTTTATTGTTTGGAGGAGTGACAGAGACATGGAATTTGAATCTTCTTAAGGAATCTGCAATTATGTCACAGGGATGGTTTAGATGGACAAGACCTCTATAAAGAGGTCCTAAAATCTCTTCATTATTATCATTATCATCATCATTATTATCTTCTTGTTTTTCCTTTTGTAGTCCTTCTTTTGATGATTTTTGTAAAATGTGGTTCTTTTGTTGCCGTTTGAACTCTTCATGAGGTCCACTGTATCCAATTGCCTTCCATGATGGGTTGTTTTCTTCTTCATCTAGCTAAAAATAAAAGAGTTATGGGATAATGACTATATGGTTCCAAAAAAAAAAAAATTATTGCACTTATTATTGTCAATAAAATTCAATTAATCATTAAAATCAATATAATCAATATTTTTTACATGATGCGAATCACTATTTTATTCCCTAAAATTATAGGACGATGTTATTTTAATCTCCGACTCAATCAAAAATTCAAATTAATTCTCGAATAATCAAAATAATTTCTGAAAAATACATCTTACTATAACGAAAGTTTTAATAAAAGATATAACTTAATATAAAAATAATTCATAATAGTTATAATATTAAAGATTAAATTAATTTAATAATTAAAAAATAATTTAAATTTTTTATTGAGTGAAAAGAATAAATAAAGTGACACATTTCACATGTTAAAGTAATGATATATCCATTTGTAAAAAATAATGCAAAATTGAATTAGCCTTTATTATGGGAGAAAAGTTGTCCTTGAATGAGAATGAAATAGGGATGGGGGGTGTCGCAAACGTCAGCTATCTAAGGGAGAAAGAATTAAGTGAATGTCGGCGGGCGGGATATACTTGTAGCCAGTAGGGCATAGGCTTTACATACTTATACTAAATTTGAAACCAAATACCAATCAACTCTTATTATTTTGTGTTATCACATAGCATCATTTAATTCATAGTAATCAAGTTTTATTATTTTAAGAGATGCTTTAGACTTTCAGCTTTATTTTTTATTTTTTACAACTCTACTTAAGAGTGACTTCCACCAAGCCGTTGTTTTAGCACAACTATATTCATATATTTATATATCTTCTCTTATTGTTATTATAAATAAAAATAATTAATTTCATATTTATTACAAAAATTAACTAAGTATAATTAAAATTTTAAATTTTAAGTTGAGTATAATCTAAATTTATTAAATTGTTTATTTGAATTTATTCAACTACTAATATTAAATATTTTTTTTATCAAAATTAGAATATACTCTTATTGAAATGAAATATAAATAAAAATAATCATTAAAAATTGATATATTTAATTAAAAATTAAAATTAAATAAATCTATTTTTTGATTAATTTTTTTTGTTTATATTTTAAAATTGAACAGTCATAGATAGAAATAAAATTTGTGTTAATGCTACTGTTTTCTTTATAATAGTGATAGTAGAATAGAGTAAATTTGATTTTAAGTTTGACCATGGCTTAGTATATTATAAATTCAATTTTCACTTAATTAAAAGGGAAAGCAAAGAGTACTGGCACATAGAATAGTGGCAACATATAAAAGGTAGTTGACAACAGCAACACTTATTGATTACTTAAATAAGGGAAGCAGAGGGGAAGAAGCAGAAGGAATTAAATGCATATATTTACTTAATATGCTTCCTTATTAATTGATGTCGGATGAAACTCTATACTACTTTCATAGGTGAAAAGTAAACACTGTTTTAAAATAATTTTAAATTTTAAATATCATCCACGATTCTCTTTTAAATTATAATTTATTAATGACTTTTTTTAGTTTTTTCAATTGAGACAATTTTTTAAAAATTAAAATAAAAAAATTTAAAATTCAATCATCAAATTAATTTATATCTAGTTATCTCTCAACCATAAAAATAAAAAGATTTATTAATTTATATTTTTGAAAATATTATCAATTAATTTTTAAGGTATAATGGACTATATATCACATTAGTCTATGTTATGATTTTAAATTGCAACTTCCAATCGCAATTGTGAATATTATTACAAATTTTAAAGTCTCTGCAACAAATTCACAACAATAATCTTAATTGCATCAATAGTATTTGTCCGTATTTTTTTATGTAATTTTTTTTAATATTACTGCGACTGCGACCACAATTTAAAAACTAATGATAATATTATTTTACCTGAGTAAAGAAGACGAGGAGAGTGAGAAGCTTAATGGTTCTGAAAAACATTCTAAGATGATGAAAATAACTCTGAGACCAACACTTCATAACATTTTGACGTGTCTCTGAAGACAGGTCAGGGAAGCTACGGAAGAAAGGGAAGTTTGTTGAGAGACTTGCCTTGCCACACAATATTAATGTGCCAAACCATGTAGATAGTAGCCATAATGTCACCATCAATAATCTTGTACTTGGGTGTTTCAATTTTTCAATTAATATTCCAAGCTGGTAGTACAAATTATACCAAAACACATGTAAGCGAAAAATTCTATATGGTACAACTACAAACATGCATTAATGAACTTGGTAAAAACAATAAGCAAATTACTCTTTCTGACTCAAAAAGATAACGTTACCGTAGTAATTGAGACGCAAATTAGCAATTATAGTGAATTAAATATGAGTTGCTTTACAAAATATACTCTTTATTAAGAAATTACAATAATTGAAAACGTAGTGAGTAATAAATAGTAAACTTAATAATAAGAAAAACATCATTAGTACCTCATTGATATAGTAAAATTAAGGTTGTATAAAACGAGAGAATTATTTTTATTTAGAATGGCATAATACATATGGTCTTAATTATAGAATAAAAAAACGAATCAAAACTAATAAATTTATTTATTACATTCACTTTTTTGAATATTTTTACAAATATATACCGGTAGAAAACTACGAGACGGTGAATATATTCATCAATATTTAAAAAAAAAAAAAAATTTAAATAAAAAATTATAGAAATAATAAATACACCTTAAAAATTACAATATTTCTTTATAAATAAGATATAAAAAACTTCTAAAATATTTTCTTGTATTTTAATTTTTTAATTGTACTCTCAAAGTGAAGATGTTTTATTTTTCAAAGAAAATACTTTGACCTTAAACTTCAAGGGAGTGTTATAGCTGAAAATAAATTGAATTTTTTTTCATCCAGTTATCGTAATTTCATGAAATATGCTTATGTATACGTTGAAGTCACATATCAAAATACTATATTATATTATATGTGTATAATAGAAATAAGTTGAGTATCTAAATATATAATTTTTTTTATTAAATAACGGTCTTTTTAATGTTTTGTATTTATAATTTTAGTCTATACTTTTAAGTCCATTTATATTCGAATTTTCAAATGATTTTTTACAGTTATATTTTAAGACATTATAAGAGGGTCTACAAAAATTTAGACTTTTTTAACAAATGATGAATTAAATATAAATTTTTAAACTTTAAGTGTTTAAAAATTTACATTTCATTCATTTTTTGTTAAAAATTTTTAAACTTTTGTGGATGAAATTCTTATAATATTATAAAAATGATTACAAAAAACCATTAAAATTTTTGAACGATACACACTTAAAAAAAATCAAAATTAGAAATGTAAAAGATTTAAAGGATTATTGTTTAATTAAAAATAGTAAAAAAAATTAAAAACAAAGCATGATATATTTATAGAATAAAAAATCCTATTTAACCTTAATTTTTTTTAATAAGAAATACTAATTTTCAAATCAACTTTTATATTTCAACACCTTTAATTTTTATACACTAATTAAACATTTTATTTTATTTTTTCTATCCCACTTCTTATCATTTCAGCAACATACACTTCCTCTATTTTTATTTTATATGGAGTAAAATTGAATGCATGATGTACTACAAACTCTTCCCTTTTCAAATTTCAACATCAAAGAGAGAAAAACAAAATAAGTGTTAAAAAAAAAAAAAGAGAAAGTTCGTAGTCTTACACGTTGAGGGGTACCAGCCATGGAGGCAGAAGTACGGTAGAAGTTGTTAACAGATTCATGAGAGGAATGAACAACGTTGTTGCCTTCAATGGAAGGTATTATGGTATCACAAAGAGCAACAAGAGACTTCATTTGTCTAGGAGATAGAGTGTTTGTAAGAGGTTGATGTTTTTGTTGTTGTTGTTGTTCTTGTTTTTCTCTCTCCTCATGATCACCATCTAAAAGAAGACTCTTTGTTTCAAACCCACCAAGCTCAACAACAGTGTGAACTTTTGCCTCGTTCACTCCTAAACCCAATCCCAACCTGAAACTACCATTTCTACTATTACTTTCCCTATTGTTCTCCTCCATACTTTACTTCTTTCTCTTTGCATTAGCCAATGCTTGCTATTTATATAAATATCACTGTGCCTTGCTTGCTTCGACCCTGTCCCATGCTTATTAATTAAGAAATTAAATCACGGACAGTTTACTTTTTTTGACAACCATTTAATTTTTTTTTTATCTCAAAGTAGTAAAAAAATTTCATTACAAAATTGGTATCTTAAATACTACGCTTCATACAAATTATAATTTTATAAATTAGGAAATACATTATTGAAATTGTAGATTATTATAGATAATGATATAACATATTAATTGTATATGTGATCGGTCAGCATTGATTGTATATCAATGTTATCACAATATAAATAAATTTTTTTTATAAAATTTAAATATTTCATATACTATTTTGTTGATAGTATTTCATATACTATTATAATTACTCACAAATTTGCTATTGAGATGACAAATATGTCATCGAGAAGATGATATTAACGTGAGATCAACATCGATAAGTCGCGTATTCAATTACAATGTTATATCAAAATATTTAACAACAAAAGTTTATTGAGGATTGTTTTAGTTGATATTTTTATAATTTTATGATGTATTTGTCGATTTACAAAATCTAGAAATTAAGTTGATCGAGGCTTAAAATTTCATAAATCAATTTATCTATTTACTAAAAATATAAGTGTATTTTCAAAAGCGTATTTAATATAATCAAATGATTGAATTCAAGTAATTAATAAATTTCAATTAAAGATTAATACTTCCAGAAAAATCCAAGTTGGAATCGAAAATTTACTTAACTTTAATTACTATTTCATTGTATGATTTAACTATTAGGAGAGTGTTAACAAACTCCTAAGAAACTAATAAAGTAAATATGATTTTGAAAATCGTGGATTCAATACTTTGAAAAATTAAATATTACTTTTTGCAATGCAAAAATTATATTTTAATTATATTTTTAGTTTCTTAACGAAAGTTTTAAAAATACTTGTTAGCAGCATTCATTATTCTTACGTACACTATTTCTAAAACACTAAATACATTTGTATATATGATAATGAAAAATACATTAGTTAATTTTGCATAATTATTTTATTTTATTTTATTATTTTTAATTATTGTATTTTTTAATATATATCCAAACAACTCAAATGACACTATTTTAAAAAAGAGAGTAATTAATAGTGAATGCTTTTTGTTAATATTTAAATTCTTAGTTTATAACTAATAATGCATCCTCTCTTTTTTTGCAAAAAAAAAAAAAATACGTACTTGTGAAATTTATTTAGTTGTTAAGTAAATATTTAGTTAAATTTTAAAAACTACTGTTATTTTAAATTAATTATGTTTTTCATCCTTAAATTAATTACAAAACCATTTTATATTTTACTATATATTTTGTCAAATATCACATCACATATTTACAATATAAATATAATATTACAAGGTAATTTGTAATCTATATAGAATTTCCTTCCTCAATATCCTAAAATGAAAATTTTCATCTAATTAGTAATTATAAAAACGCTTTAACAAAAAGATGATCTATTATTAAAATAATTTTCATTAAGTTAAATTTTTATTTTATTATTTCTTTGTATACATTTTACTCAACAAATACAAACACACAAATTAGGTGTCCCAAATTTGTTTTTCTCTTTCTTCTCTTATAGAACAGCTAGCATCATCGGAAATGTTTTTTGGTTGGAAATCATCATTCAAAGTTCGTATTTTTATATTTCTTTTTTATATAAATAAAAATACGTGATTTATGCACACAAACTATATATATATATAAACGATGTCTTCCAAGTTTTAAATAAATGAGGCTTTTCATTTTCCCATTTGATTTTATACTAATTAATTGCTTTGCATACCTTTTGTGGCTTACTCTCCTCCCATTGGCTTTTCAATTTAGTCTTTTTTCACAAAGCCAGCGTTTCAAATATGTTTTGCACTCAGCCACTGCTTTTTTTGTTGTAATGGAACAATAACTAATGAAAGAGAAGAAATGGCTCTCCATTTATTTGCATGTATACACGTACATATTTGCCTCTTCAACTATTTTTTTAGTTACAATGATTATAGTTTAAAGTTTTTAGATGTATATTAAAAAAAATGTAATAATTCAAATAATTTTTTTATTTAATTTCTATTTTTAATTATTCGTGTATTTTTTTACAATAGAAGTGTTATATATCACAAGAAAGAAAATGGACCAATCGACTATATGACTAAACATAGTGGGTAAAAGTTAAAAAAGAAAAGTGTTGACATTATGTCAATTGTTTTGTGAACCCTTTTGTGATTAATTTGTTCATGATATTTAACGATTATTAATATAAAATATAATAATATTTCAAATTTACATATGTAATCATAATAGAATATTATTATAAAAAATAATCAGATTTATATTGAAAATTAAGAATTAATAACATTTATTTTAAGATAAATTTTTTGTGGATAAAATAATATTCATTGTAAGACTGAACAGATCATAAATAGTATTTATGTAGAAATATAAAATAGATAAATCTTATATTATCGATTTGTTTTTTCGGTATTCCTTACATGCAAATACATCTAAATGCAAAAAAATTATGGTGACAAATAAATTTTGATGTCAGTAGTAGCTAGAGTTGTTTACATGCAAATAAATAATGCTGTTTCTTTTCTATTTGAAATTTTACTATGATACGAGAAGAGCAACGCACTGCAACCAAGCACGCGACATGTTACTGTCTTTCTATTTTTGCTTCTTTCTTTCTCCCTGACAACAATAGATACCTTTTTAATGATAACAACAATTAAAATTTTGATTAAAAAAATAAAGGTATTTTTAATAATAATAATAATAATAATAATTAATATTTTATAATTGTATTTTATAATGAGAGATAAAATATTTTAATTAAATATATCAATAGTTGTATCTTTTTATATATAATTGTATGTGAGACATTTTATTTATTGTACTACTTCAATATGTTTAGTTTTTTGAAGTCTAAATATACATGCAAACTTTATTATTTTTCAAAAATCTAAAACCATAATTTGACTAATTTTTCAAATTTACATATGTAATCATAATAGAATATTATTATAAAAAATAATCAGATTTATATTGAAAATTAAGAATTAATAACATTTATTTTAAGATAAATTTTTTGTGGATAAAATAATATTCATTGTAAGACTGAACAGATCATAAATAGTATTTATGTAGAAATATAAAATAGATAAATCTTATATTATCGATTTGTTTTTTCGGTATTCCTTACATGCAAATACATCTAAATGCAAAAAAATTATGGTGACAAATAAATTTTGATGTCAGTAGTAGCTAGAGTTGTTTACATGCAAATAAATAATGCTGTTTCTTTTCTATTTGAAATTTTACTATGATACGAGAAGAGCAACGCACTGCAACCAAGCACGCGACATGTTACTGTCTTTCTATTTTTGCTTCTTTCTTTCTCCCTGACAACAATAGATACCTTTTTAATGATAACAACAATTAAAATTTTGATTAAAAAAATAAAGGTATTTTTAATAATAATAATAATAATAATAATTAATATTTTATAATTGTATTTTATAATGAGAGATAAAATATTTTAATTAAATATATCAATAGTTGTATCTTTTTATATATAATTGTATGTGAGACATTTTATTTATTGTACTACTTCAATATGTTTAGTTTTTTGAAGTCTAAATATACATGCAAACTTTATTATTTTTCAAAAATCTAAAACCATAATTTGACTAATTTTGACCTTAGACCGATCCTACATTTACGTTTCTTGATATAATAATGTCATTTGCATTATAAGGGCCCCTGAATATGTAGTTTCTTATCTAAATGGATATTAATGCATGCCATAGTATTTTGTTTTATTTGATGTTTCTTCGTTTTGATGTAAATTGGCATTGCATTGGAACTTGTATAATTCTGATAACATTTTCTGCACAAAGTGGTTGAAAGTATATATACTGAGAAATATGTCGACTCTTGGCACAAAGTTAGTACTTAATTTTTCTTAATGATATTTTATGCTTATTTCTGTTTTATTATCCTAATATTTGTCATTAGATTTTGTTTTATTCATTGTATAGGTTCTGGCTGTTACATATAAACTAAAGTTAAATGATGACCTGAATATTTGAGTAAGGTTTATGAAGAGACAAAGTTTGATGGTGTAAAAGTTTATAATAAATACTATTGTAGATATTCGTTCTGTGTAATAAGAGTTGCTGTTTCATTGAGGTCAGAGCTCCTCCAGATGTCTATGCGAAATTTATATGTGGTGTACTATATATATTTTTTATATAGATTATTTTTTTATACTATGTGAAATTAATTATTTTGTTATGTTTTTGTTATACAAATTAATCAATAAATTCACGTTAGATATTAAGAATAAAATAATGATGAATTAATTTTATTATGTTTAATGTAATTAATATGTTTTTGTATGACAGAATTTCATTTAGTACTCATTTCAAGAAGATATTTTTTTTAGATAATAATAGAGACAAACAATTGTAGATAAATAATATTTTTATGGAAAATAATTTTTTTTTCCTCTACACAAACTTGAGAGACTACATAGTATCATAGTAAAAAAAGTAAGAGAATTGAAAAAAAAAAAAAAAACACAACATTTTTTATTTTTTAGGTTTCTATTTACAGGACAAGGATAAAAAAAATTCATTATTTTTTGTACATATTTAACTATAAGAGCTCAATAATTTATATATTGAACTTATAATTTAAGAATAAAAATATTAAATCACTGATATTTTTTTATAATATATTTTTTTAATTTTTCACTGTACAATAATTTTATACTATAAAAATAATTTTTTGATGTCTTGAAAATTTAGGGTAGGGTTGCATACCCTAAAGCTAAGTATGTTTAAAACCGACATTGAATGTTACAACTATAGAGACATGTATATTTTGGATACTTCAATTTTATCATATTTATAAGATTCGCCACAATTGTAGACATTATACTATTTTATGTCATTAATTTGAATGTTGCGATTTTGTTTGTATAGACTTATCATTTTTTGTTTAAGTGATTTTAAATTGTATTATTCTCTATCAATTTAATTTTTATTAATTTAAAAAAAAGAATGTTTTTTTTTAGTAAAAAAACAAAACAGAGATTAATAAACAAATAGAAATTGTAAAATGAGTTATTGTTGTGTTGTGAAAATAATTCAAAATAAAAAATGAGTTCGAATTGGAATTGAAGGTTATGCAAAAACGGATAAGTAGAGTAGATTGTGACATGTAAAGGATGATACCAACATATATGTTTGTTCGAGAAAGTCAAAAAAGACTTTGATGTAATGGTGAACTCCAATGATATCTAATACATTTCATTCACTCTGTCTGAATTCAAGCTTCTGCATGGCAAGAGTAATGGTTTCACTTCTTGGTGCAATTCTTATTATCAAGTACTCTAAGTGACTAATGACATGCATTTAAGTAATTAATGACATATTCTAAGTAGTTAATGAAATATCTTTATACTTCTGTCAGTTGATAACTATTGTAAACAAATGATTTATTACTTAGATTTTTGTGATTTATAAAGTACTTTATGTGATTAATGAGTTATTTTATTACACTCAGTTTACAAACAAATTATATAAGTGGTTAATGCTTTAGATTTTAGCCGTTGATAAAATATTTTAAGTGGTTAATGAAATATATTTATACAAAAAATATATCACTCCATGCTAATCCGAAAGAATGTATACCAAACAATACAATGTTCCATTGTCAAGTCTAGTGTCCCATTATCAAAAATTGTGCGTCCAAATAATATTTTTGTGATTCCAAATATATAAAATTGATATTGATAGTTTCTTTTTATGTTGATTGTTGGTACTGATTCTCTCTCATAAAAATTATTCTAACTTGAAATTATGATTAAAAGCTTTTTGATTTCAAACTTATAATTTATATTCTCAAATTTATTGTTAAAATCACTTTTATGATAATGTATCAAAATATAAATTACTTTATATTTAATTAAATTTTAACTAAAATTAAAAATTAATTTTTGTCACAACAAAATAAAATACATATTTCCAGAGATTGTTGATTAGTAAAAATGTTGAAATTGTATATGTTCTCCCTCAAACAAAAACAAAAACAAAATATGTATCTAACCTTGAATTAATATTAGATATATCAGCTTAGTTTTCATAAAGCATTTTTAATATATATTTATTCTAGATGAAATATCATAAACAGAATTTTCAAATTAAAATAATTAATATATGAAAAGAAAATATTTTTATTTGCACAATACACGTAGAAGTGCGATGAACTAAAAATATATAAATTTAATTTCCTTTTATTTTTTCATAGAAAAGTAAATATTGAAAAAATTTAACAAATATATATAATCAAACACAAGAATATAATATTGCAGAAATTCCAAAAATGACAAAAAAATATCATTGTCTAATGACAAAAAAAATAAAATCGTATGCGTTATAATATTAATTGATCATACTCTCACTATCTGCCATATAATAATAATAATAATAATAATAATAATAATAATAATAATAATAATAATAATAATAATTCTTGTTGATCGCAGTGGCACGTTTGTATGCTATACAATTTTATTTTGTTTTTACTTCAAAAATATATTCATTCCCAAATTGTTAAGCTACATTAATACACCACAAATTTAAAGTAACTACAATAAAAAGAATTAAATTTGAAAAACAACTTTAATTGTACAAAAATATAATATGTTTATAAATATAATAAAATTCAAGTGTTTAAAATATGTACGCTCGAATATTTGATGTTGACCTTGTTAACATCATTTATTAAGATTTGTAATAAATCAAAACTATTATACTAATTTGAACAAAATAACATTATAATAAGATTAAAAAAAAAAACAATAAGACCACACCTGAACTAGTTAAAAACTAGATTAGCAAAGATGAAGAAAAAAATTTAAAAGAAAAGTAGAGATATGTATGTTTGAGAGGAGCGGTGGCTATGCTTTACAGAATTATTGTATACGTATATTTAACTCAACCAACAAAATCAAAATCAATCTCAATTGTATTATTATAGCTAGAGATAATCTGATTTTGATTTTCAAATGTCTTATCTGCCAGATGAGAAAATCGTCCCGGATTTTATATTTAAGTCAATTAAATTAATTATCGTTATAGATAAGGCAACTTGCTGTCAATTAGTTGACCTCTCAATCTTAATACAATGCATAGTTATATAAAATATAAATAAATAATTTGGTTTAAATTTTCTTTGCATGAAATTAAGAGCATGAAAGCGAAGGGGTACAAGGGGGCAATTCGAGGCTCGAGTGTCCAAGCCATGTTTTGATATGTTATGTTTGAAATCTTAATTATTTCAATTTATATATTGGCATATACACTTGCAAAGTTATTTGAGAGATGTTATCAATATATTTGGATAAGTTATTTTTAGTTAATTTTTATAATTTTTTTTAATAATTTATTAATATAATTTATAATTTATGAATAAATACTTATATAATAAAAATTTATGCGCGCTATAAATGTTTAATTAATTTTTTTATTAGCAATTAGTCTCTTTAACCTTTTAGTAGTGCAAGAACCGTCACATGAAAGTTGGAAAGACAAAGACTACCTTGTTTGCGAAGATACACTGGCTTCATAGGGTAAGAGTATGTATTTTGAAAACACACGATTTCTTTATTTAATTTGATTTTGTTTTCTATGAGAGTATTTTGCCATATGATAAGCAAAGAAACTCCACATATATTCCATAATGAGAATCAAAGGGACTTAGAATGCCATAGTAGTGCCCTTGATGGATAACATGACATAATCATAGAAGAAGGCTTATAAGCTATGACGGGGAGCAATCAAGATACTTGATTGTCAAATGAAGACTTAAATCGCCCAATGTTGGAATCGTAAAGGGGAAGGAGGCACAATAAAATTTATGACAAAATAAAAGTACGTACGACACACATAAAAATCATTTATCTCAACGACTATCACTATCATATATCTATTGTTATCCTGTCATCAGGACATCAAACTTGTACGAAAGACGTTACAAGAAAATAACACTTGAGACGTGACATCATTTCCAAAAGGAAGAAAATTTGTGGAGTGCAAGTGGATGTTCAAGATAAAATAGACAGAAAGTATCGAGATTGAAATGATATAAAGCATTTATCGTGTCTGAGGAATTAAACCAAGTTGAAGGAGAAGATTTAAACGAAACATGTGCGCAAGTTGCTAAAATGACCACAATTAGATGTTTACTTCCAATAGAAGTGGCCAAAGGATGGGATCTTGACAGATAATTTTGGCTAGTGTCCTAAACCATTTTGAGTAATAAAGTAATAAATAAGATCATTTCTATATGAATTTGTTATTAATTTTTTCGTTGCTACAAAATTAGATGTACTTAGAATAAAGACAATTGATTTTGAATGATTTCTAGTATCGAAAGTACACTGCAAGATGAAAATTAAGAATTTATAAATTAAATTAAGAGTCGAAGTTCACCATATATCTTAACATTGAAAAAGATTTTCAATCAATTTGTCTCATACATTTCCTTTACTCAAATCCTATTTTATCTTACTAAAATCTCTAATATCTTAAGTAATGAACAATTAGACGAAACATAAAGCTTCGAGATCATAAGAACACATAACCATTAAGTCATAGTTATGTGATCATTATGATTAGGGAGACGAGTCACAAGTATTGATTATTAGAACCCATTTTTCAAGGTGAAGATAAACCCTAAATCATTTAACAATGAAGCATTGAAAACAAAAATCAAAAGTCATAAATATGAAATTAACTTGCACTAAAATAAATGAGAAAATAATTACATAATAGTCTTGAGTAGGTTCATCTCTCCCTAACTAAAAAATGTTTAGTTACTCACAAAATTAAAAGCAATAAACATAAACGATAAACTATTCAATGAGACGAAATACATTGGTTCTTCAAAGATTTGTTTCAAATCTTGAATCATCATTTTAGTGCCTTCTAGTTTAAGTATCTTTCAATTGATATCAAGAAATTTAATAAGATCACCTAAAAATCTACTATTTTTGTTTAAATATTTGTTCTGGTCACCTATGATTCAACATTTTAACGCGATTCTCATTTTATCACTATGCGAGTAAAATATCTTTATAAGCGATTGATGGAAGTAACTACACGTTTCATGAAACTCCTTCATCACCAACACTTTTCAATCTCTTAATTTTGAAAAATCTATTGAGCCATTAACCTATTTTGCAAAGTCATTGAAAAAAAAAACTACAAAAAAAAAATATACGGTTAATTAAGCTATTAGAGTATGGACACTTTATTGAACTCAATAACTGAAAAGTAACAAATTATATAAAATAACTATTAAATTAATTAATGATCTAAGATAAATAAAGACTAAAAATAGTAAAAACATGCATATACGATAAAGAGCTATCGTAATTCTCCCAAATGAATCTAAACAACACTTTATTGAATGAAGGACTAGATGAAGAAGTATATATAAATATACGACGAGGACACAATGTCACACATCAAGGAAAAATGTATCGTTTTCGAAAATCTCTATCTAGCATTCGTCAATAATTGGTACTCAAAATTTTCTTTAAGCATTATTGGAGTATGATTTTGAAGGATACCATGCTGGTCAAAGGCTCTTTGTCTAGTCACACGGCTCCAACTTTCTCATAGTTTTGGTCTATGTATATGACCTTGTTATCACCTTATAGTAGTTATTCTTGTTGTGATTATTAATTGCGATTATATTTGAATTTGGGTTCCTACTTTATTTACTTATTCTATATTTGATTTTATTTTTGGAGAAGTTAAAATCAATTGTAGATGTGTAGAATTTATTTTGACATATTTAATTGTTTTCGAGATAAATTAATTTTAATTTAAAATTAAAATTTGTAGATTGATTTTTAGTCTGAAATTTATTATTGTTCAATTTATTTTTACATCAATATATTCATATATAAATTACTTTATATTTAACTTATTTTTTATTAGAATCAATTTTATATTAACCATTTCCTTAAAAATCAATTCTTATCAATATAGAATCAAATACACATTTAAGGAGTGTTGATATGTAAGTGTGAGTAGTGCTATGTTTGGAATAGCTGAAAGAGAGAAGAAAAGAAAGGGAGAAAAAGGAAAACACATTTTTTTGAAAATCTGTTCCATCCCTTGGATATCACTTGATCAGGAAAGAAAGAAAAAATAAATTGTGGGCTCAATTTTAGGGATTTTTAAAAGTATTTCTCCCATTTTGAGAAGCAATCAACGAAAATGGTGCAAAACAAATAGAATGGCAATAATGCCCCTAATAGTATAAAATTGGATGCAGATTTTTAAATAGTTTTTTCTTTGAGGTTGACATCATATTTTTTTCATCGTTCTTAATATGTAAATAAATAAATGAAGGGTTCTATATTCAAATAATCACTTTATTAATAAAATATAAATTTTATTGTATTAATATTTTTAGTTTATCTTTGACTTTTCGCAAACATTTTTCTTAATAAATTATTTTACTTAAGGATAATTTTTTCATTTTATAATATATTCATATTTTTTTTCTTTGTTTTTTTTATTCATTTTCACTTATTTCAAACCACTAGATTATCATCTCATTTTCTACTTATTTTTTCTTCTTTTAACTTTCTTTCCTTCTTTTTTCTATCTTTCTCTCATAGATCAAATAAATGTAAGAGTCTCGTATTGGATAAAAAAAAATAGAAATTGAACATTATATAACTGAGATGACTTATATACTGAACACATTAATATTGTGGGTGAATATGTGTAGTCCAACTCACTTATGCAGTTGCTTAGTCCAATATGATGATCTCTTAGAACTCCTCATTACCCAATAGTGGTATCAAATTGGATGATCAATTAAGGTGACAAGCTTCTTATATTGAAAGTCTTTATGACATTAATGGTTAGACGAAGTGCTCCTATCATGATGGGTGTCGACAATGGTGCAAGTATATGTGGACAAAAAAATTTCACTTGAAGAGGAGCATACATAGATGAATGGATTGAATCACATTTGAGGAGGAGATTGTCAATATGTCAAATGTGAATAAGAGTTACACATCGGATGAAAAAGTAGATGTTGAACATTATATAGGTGAGTGAAGTCATACACTATATGCTTTAATGTTTTAAATGGAGATGTGATGTTCAATTCACTTATGTAATTGCTTAGTCTAATGTGATGATCTCTGAAAAATTATCATACAACTATTTTGCTTCTTGAATGTGTTAAAATTATCATAATGATCTCTCAATGTATTAAGGCTCTATTTGGTAAAGCCAAAAAACGAGATTACAGTTTATGACTTATAAGCTCTGGTTGGTAACATTCATTTATGAGTTTATGGTGTTTTTTGATAAGCTAATTCAAGTAGTTTATTACTTATCATTTTTTCTTCTAATTTTGTCGTTATTATTGTAACTAAATTTCTTTTTTATTTTTCAATTTATTTATTATTATTTAAATAAATAGTTTTAAAATTTTAAAATAATTTGAATAAATAATTTTTTATAAATATTATATATAAATAAAATAATTTTAATAAATAAAAATTTGAAGTAGGTATTTTTAAAATAATTTATTCATTATTATTAAAATAAATAAACTAGTTAAATAAAAAATATATCTGATTAATAAATAATTTATCTATAAATAATTTTAATTTTGAAATAATTAATATTTTAAATTAAATAATTTATTCATTTGCTTAAATTAAAAAAAATGAAATAGATAAATAAAAAATATATATCAAATCCATAAATTTTAAGTTAATAAAAAAATACTACTTTTAAAATATTTTAATCCCATTACTTGATAATATTTATTTTTAATTAAGAATGTCCTTTAATGTAATTTTATATTTTTAAAATAATTGAACCATTAATTTTACCAAACACTTAGTTCGCGTAACAACTAGAAGCTATTAACTTATTTTAATTACCAAATAAAACTATAAAAATATTATTTAAAATATCTCAAATTAGTCATTCAATATGATCTTCAAATATATCTTTGATCAGTTAATTAGTTATGATTTCAAATACATCTTCTATTAAGACATTTCAGTCAATATAAATTAATAGCATAACATACACTCAAAGACTTTTTGATGTAATTTTAATACATTCAAAGATTAAAATGTCGATATCTCACATTTAAAAATCAAAATAACTAATATTCACTCAACATTCAAGGACTTTTTTTCTCGAAATTTTTGTAAATTTAATCTTTTCCTTGACTAATGAAAGATTCATGCATATCTAATAGAACAAGGTTATAAAACAGAAGCTATAACACAAAACGAGGTTGTAGTAGCAGCAATATATGAAATTAGAAACACTGGATGAATTGCAGGGAATAGTTGTTGTCAACAATGTAATAGTGCCTGCAGCTACTTCTCTACTAAAGAATCAATGTTCGTATATATAGAAGAAATTAACTGAAGTAAAGGGTGTGTGTAGTAAATTTAATTTCTATTAATTCTGCATATGCAGGAGCAGGACAATGACAAATTCATCAATAAATTTACAAAACTATATAAAAGTTTCCTTCAATGCAATGAAAATTTGAAAAGGGTCCTCTTCCCTATTCTGTTTAAGTTTTACAAAGTAACGATTTGTTAACATCATATAATAAATGTTTTACTCAGATATGTGTAATAAGTATAGTGCTGTATGATCACATGAAATTCACATGGCAGAGACAGAGCCTCAAGGCACTATGGAGTAATGTATTTACCAGTCACTCTCTTCAGACATGGACCGTGGAAAATAGATAATATACATATGAATTTGCTAATGAACGCCCTTAGTTTTTAGAACGATTAAAAAATTGTTGAATATACTTAAGGTTAAGGTGTATGTTACTAAAATATTTATTCTACAAAACAAGTGAGTGTACTTTAGCAACTCTTACAAACATTTGCTAAAATGTACTTTCTATTTTTTATAAGAAGTATATTAGTAAATTATAATTAAAAAATTGTTGAATACATTTTAAAGTGTCTATTAAAATACTCTTTTATAAAAATTAGTTGGTATATTCTTTTTATATATATATATATATATATGAAATTAAGAAAATAACCATGTGGCACAATATTGAGTTTCTTAAAGAATGTGATTATGAATTGGATCCTTGAAATCAATCCTTTAAAAGGAACTTTGTATTTCTTGTATTTCAAAAAGATTATTCTCTAATTTTTGATTTGGAATACTTTTGTAAAACTAAAAATTACGAAAAATAAAAATGTCTTGCAAATGAAAGACAAAAAAGTTAATGATTGAAATAGGGATTGTAGAAACATAGCATTGTTGACTAACAAAAATATATTAAAATATATTAGGTTTCTTGGAAACATTATTTTCCAACGTTAACCACATACTTAGGAGTAGGGGTAGAAATATGTCAGGTCAGATCAGACTTTGAAATGTCTGAGTCTGACATACGATTAAATTTTTTAGTCTAACTTTGACATGTGATTAATTTTTTCGATCTGATTCTGGCTTACGACTTATCGTAGACTTTGTTTTTTACTTGAACTGGTCTTTTAAAAAAATCTGACATGACTTGAAAGCCTATTTCACAGTCATTTAAATAGCATATTTTATATTCTTTTTTAAATAAGTTGAACTAGACATTTATATATAGAGAAAACTAATAAATTAATAAACATGAGGAAAACTAATAAAATTAAACATAAGGAAAACTAATAAAACTATAACCAAATATAATAAAATTATAACTAGCAAGTTTGCAACAACCTTTCAAAAAAATAAAGAAACAAAACGAATCTATAATTAACAAATTTAAAATAAGAAATATTAATATTAATAAATAATAATTAAAAATATAATAGTTTTTTTTTTTTTATAAATTTGATATATTTAAATTAATAGTCTTTGCCATATCAGGTATATATTGTTTTCTTTATAATTTTAATAACCAATTATATTTCAATTCTCCTTAAATCTTGTTTATGATAAAACTAATGAAGTGACTGATGCTATGATATAAACTTTGACTTAAATATATAAAATGTCTTTGTAATAATGAGTTATTTTAATTTTAGTCTTCGTAAATAAAAGTTATTTTTTTTAATTTAACTTTGCAATTTTAAATTATTTTTAATTTCATTATTGATCATTAAACTTTTTTGCTGAGGAGGACCAAACTTTAATGATGTGCCATTTAAAACTTTGCCAACATGACTTATAAGATGTTGAGTCATATATTTCAGTTTTTTCAATAATTTAAATTTGGATCATTCTAAGAATTAAAAATAGAAATAAAAGCGAGGTTTTGTATTGAAAATACCAAAATTGAATAAATTGAATGCATCACATTCACTTCTAAGATGATTTTTTTCCTTTTAGTGTCTTAACAAATGCACAGATGTATTTGTTAGCATTTCATTTTTAATTTAGTTTTTTTGACAAAAATCTAACAATATTCATCCCTTGAATCTAATATCTATCATTGTCCATAAATTTTAATATAAATGTGTAAAATTGTAATCTAAAAAAAATAATTGCCCATAAATTCATTTCACAAACCCAAAAATATAGAAATTCATTTAAAATCCAAATAGGAAGTCTTGCATCAATGTTGCTATACCATCCAACATGAACTGAACAATGTCTAAATTTTTGGATCTAAGACAAAAAACAATCGGAGATTGAAAATTTTGGATCTAAGGAACTTGGAGATGAAAAAATCCACGATTAAATTTAGAATTTTAGTAACACAGAAATTGAAAACCCCAATCTCTAAGAACCAAACCAACATCAATTACAGAAGGAAACCAATAATAAATAAATAAAAAGCAAAAGAAATTTCATGGATCTCGAACACCTCGAAGCTCTTCTTGTCACTACAAGAAAATTGGCATAGCGACAACATTAACAATAGTCTTGGATGGTTATTGTTCAAATGTTTCTCACTAATTTTATCAAGAGTGGTGAGTTTCACTATGATGAGTCTGAAAAGGAGTGGTATTTTTATTTTGGCTTGAGCTATATCACTGCTCACAAATTTTCATTTTATGGTATTCACTATTCTCTTAGTTATTATGTGTAAATTTTCCTTTTTGTTTTGGCTTATTTTCACACTCTAAACCTCAAAGAGAATGAGCCTTGACTCATTCAAACACCAAGAGAGTAAGACAAGAAATATATGTGAGAAGAGCACCCTAGAAAGAAAAAACAGTATAAATTATATATAAATTTCAGCTCTATAAGTTTGTTTTTATATATATATATATATA
>NC_021166.2:17812842-17822093 GCF_000331145.2 Cicer arietinum
TATATATATATATATATATATATATATATATATATATTTTATTTATAGTTATTCATTTATAATTGTATATAGGGTATTATAGTAAAAATTATATTATTTTTTCCGACATATCAAACAAGTGAAATTGATTTTTCTGTACATCGACTATTAAACACAGTGACGGTGAAGAATAAAAAATTGTATTGTACAATTTTGTATTTTGTATAATACTTAGTGTTTTGTGAATCAAACTTATTCTAAATGTTTATGACTTAAATTATTTCATAGTTTGGATGGGGTCTTGTTCTTTTGTTTGATAGGGTACTTTTATTCATTTGTAATTAGGTCATATTGCATACGCTTTATTTATGTTTATAAATCAAGAGGTTTTGCATTGTTGCTGTTTGGACCCAATTATTTTTAGACCAAAACTACTTTGAAAATTAAGTACATGTGAAAATAAATTCAATTTTTATGATGTCTAAACATGTATTTCTATATAAAAGTACACTTTTTTCCGTCTAAGACTTGTTCTTCTAAACACATCTCTGTTTCTTTTTAAAAAAAACATGTGGTAGGTAAAGTGGGCCTGTAATATAATAAGTTCCAAATGGTTTGGCCTGGATCTAAGCCTGTAAGTTTTGTTAATCGGTTGGTGGGCTTTCACATCTTATAAGCCCCAATTTGGTAACCCAACAACTTCAAATAGTGTGATTCTCCATTAGTACAATTTCTTTTAAAAGTGAAATTATCCGGTATAATTAGGTGTGTACATGAATGCGGGTCGACCCACCAACCCGATCACCCAACCTAAATCAACTCGATATTTATCCGTATTTGGTCGCTTTCGGATCCGACTCAACTCAATCCGTTGAAACCCGCTTATATTTGGCTCGGATAATGGGTTCAACAATTTGAACTCGCCGACCCAACTCGGTAACTATTTATAATTTAAAAAAATAAATAATTTGTTTGGGATTCCAATAGGATTTCATTACTCTTCTTCAGATTTTTAGCGGCCGTTATCCACTTTCTTCTTTTGTTCGTCCATCTTCTTCTGTTATTGTTTTGCTTCATGCATATTTTACTTATTTATTATTTTCTATTCTTTATCTCCTCACTTTTATTATTGATATTTGTTTTTGTTGATTCTCAATTGCTCCTTTCCATAATTTGAGGAGCTTGTTAAGTGTTTTGACTTGAAATTAACATTACTGAGAATTGATGAATTTTCATATTTTATTGATTTACTGTTGTTGAATTTATTTATGTATTTGAAGATTGTTGAATTTATTTTTTTTTTTGTGAGAAGTTGTTGATTTTTTATTTTAAGAATTGAATAATGTGATTTAAATTTTATAATTTTTCAGACATTTAAGTATTAAATATAATTTCATTCAATAAATTTTTCCATAAAATAAACAACAAGTTATTATTTATGTAGAACCCGCAAATCCAACCCGTTCTTGATCGGGTCGGATTGATTCGGGTTAAATGTACAAAATACGGGTTTAGAACTTAACTCAATCTAAATATATTTAATTGGACCGAATATCAGATTTTTTTCAAAGCCGGTTCAATCCAACCAACGTACACGTTTAGGTACAATGATGCCTAACAAATTGAGCAAAAAAAATTGTTGCCTAACAATGATTTTTTAAGACCGACAAATTAAAGAAACAAGAATCACATTAATTGAAGACCTATCTTTGATTGACATCATGTCGTCCGATGAAATTCTTGTTTCTTCAAAAGAATAGTAGCTTGTCTTGGAATACTATTGTTTGATACCGCTTTCATCAATTAATCTTTTACATTTATTTAAGTTATTTTTTTATTTGTATGACTTTTTAAATATGTTGAAAATTATGTTCTAATATTAAAAATTAAATCCTTCGTAAAAAGAAAGTATAATTTTAATAATTAATAATTATTTTAAAATATTATATTTTTATCAAATGCAGGATAAAAAATTCAAAATACTTTAGATTTAATATCAGCTTTTAACTACATAAAAAGAATTATCATTTTAACATTATTTTTTAAAAATTCACCAAAAAATATAACATCTAACAAAAATTAACAACATTAGATTCAACAACTGCCAACAACTAAAATTGGATTCAAAATCAACAGCTTGAAATCAACAACTTTCTATTTTCCTTGTGCATTATCATAGAGACCAAATTGAGCGGTTGGTGTCTGGTAGATTGCCATGCTGTAGTTAGTGTAGAATGGAGATGAGATAAAAATATGCTTGGAGAGAAGCTAAGTCTGCAGTGAGATTATGACAGGATTTTTAGACTTTGGGTGTTTTGGACTTAAATTGTAAATATTAAATTTTAGAGTGGTCAGAATGCAAAAAATTATAGATATTAATATAATTTTTTAACGTTCAAGATATATTATAAAAATAAATTAAAGGCCCTCACTAATTGGAGTCCTATGATACTGAGCTAAACTCAGTTGGATAGTCGACCCTACTTATCTAGATTTGATCTTTTAAATTATATTATATTTGTACCATTGATCAATTGTCTAAAAAATATATGATCAACAAAAACTCTACTAAATATTGTAATAATATATTTCTCATACTTATGCTTTAGAAAATATTAATCAAATCTTGTAAATGGTCTACTTTTTTTAATTATCTCTACAATCATTTAGATACATGTATAACCTTAAAAATTTAACAGGAAAGGTCTATCTATATAAGCAATATAATTAATTTTCTCTATTTTCAAAGTACTTTGGACATACAATTCACTACAATATTTCAATTAGATCGTAATATTTAATGACAGGAATTCGTAAAAAAATTGTCAAACTTAAAGGGTTGTATGTGTAATTTAATATTCCATCTAATCTAATCACTATTATTATAAATAAAAAAGTGACCTCAAATCTTGATCACTATTATAAACAAAAATTAACTACTTTTGATTCATTTAATGCTAATATTCCTAATATAACTATCTTTAATAAAAGTATTTAATATTGATAGTTGATTGTTTGACATTGAAATGGACAATTTAATAAATTTGTATTATGTTTTACATGAAATCTAGAAAATTAATGACACTTAACTAATTCTTAATAGCTGTGAAAGTTGTTATTTTTGTTTATAATAGTGCGTAGAGAGAATATAACCTAATGACTAATGAAGTAAATTGAATGTAATTTAAAGGACCAAATCGAGAAGAAAAAAAACTTGAAAAACCTTAGCGAGAATTAAGTTAAATTTAAAGGATTAAAGTTGGATTTTTGCTTTATAGTTTCATAACAGTGAATTTATAATTGAGTGATTAAATTCAAGTGATTAATAAACTTCAACTAAAGACATTTTATTGGGGAGAAACTGAATTTGATTCTTGATGAAACAATAATTTAGGAATCGAAAGGTTAAAAAAAAGTAAATTTATGAAACAATAGCCTATAATGGTTTTGATAAGAAATTTATACAAACCTACTCTCTCAATAATGAAATCTAAGCTAAAAATAATATTTGATAAGTTAATATATTTGATTAAAATTTAAGATCAGATATGTTAATCTTTCAAATAATATATCATTATTTACAAGTGAACATAAGTGCTTGGCTGAAAGACATGCTACTGGAGATCGTGTTGAAGAAAAGAAAAAGTATTATAACAATACTCTGCTTTAGGAATCTAAATATGTATATTTCACTTCAATCCATATGATGTAATGTGCTCATTTGAATCTTTAATGCGCGTACATAGTAATATAAGAATGAGATATATCTCTAAAACATTCTTTAATTTTTCTCAGTAAATAAAATTGTAAAATAAATCATACACAATTATGAGTTTGAATTTTAAATATAGTATTTAGATAAATAATTTTGACATTTTTTAGTTGAGCTAAAGTATTATAAATATCTTTAAAATATATTTTAGTTCTTATTAGTTTGTTATATGGAAAATTAAATATATGAAGTGAATCCAGAAAATGTTTTTATTTTTTATTTTTAATAATTGTTTTTTCTAATAGGTTTCCTTCATTGAAATTAGTCATATTTAAATGTGCCGATCATTAAATTTAAATACCTCTCTTAACATAAATTCAAACCTAAATTCAATAAGATATAAGAATCTAATTTAAATTATAAGAGATCTCATATATTGAGATAAAAAGATAAAAATAAAATTGTCCACTACTCTAGGCAGTTTATTAATTTCTCCGAGAAGTGGATGCTTATTCGTCATCATTTATATTTGAATTGTTTCATAAAAAAATGTATATATTGAATAAGGTTAAGTTTCCCAATATCTGTTCTCTCTAAGCACTAAAGTACAACGCTTGTGGGAATCTTTAATAACGTTAGAACTTTGTTTAGCGACTAATTTATAAGTATTCTAAGTCACGAGGTATTTCTTCACTCTAATCAACTACAAGTATCAACTGAAATAAACTTTACTGAACCAAAAAAAATATTCTCTTCGTTTTATAATAAAAGGCGTTTAAATTTTTTATATAAATATTAAAAAATACAATAATTAAAAAAAATTTATTTTACCAAATTAACCATTTTAATTATTATTGATATAAAATATAATAATATATAATATATAATATATAATATATAATATATAATATATAATATATAATATATAATATATAATAATTATTGAAAAATAATATAAAAAATAATTAAAATTTATATATGATATTCATTTTTAAGATATATTTCTTTTACTAAATAATATCCATTGTAAGAAGAATAAAGTATAATATTTGGCACATCAAAATTATGGTGTAAAAAACGTGATCATAACTTTTCTTAAAGTACACCAAATGAAAATTTCCACATTTTTCTGTAATTTCTTTAATAAATATAGAATTTGAGAAAATTAATAATAATAATAATACCGTTTATTAAAAAATAGTAATAAATTTGTTAATTATTTGTATTTATGATTTAGAAGAAAAAATTAATTTATCTTCTAATCTTAATATTTATTCGTTATAAAATATAAATAATTAAGAATATTTTAGAGAAGATAATTAATATTTTCTATTTAAGGTCACAGAAGACAATATTTTAATAAGTGATTTTCAAGATCTAATAGTGCTGACATGTTTGAAACCTTAACCTTAACATTAACAAATTTTTATACTATTTTTTCTACTGTCAAAGTGATTTGACTTCACTTAGTGCAGAATCCAGCTCACCGTAATGATGTTTGCTTTCCTTTAGATTGCCATACATGAATTAATTAGTATCTTTTGTCACAAAAGACAAAAGTCATGTGAGTCTGACGAAAGATGATATTTTCATAGCAATAATATATAAATGGATAGTGCAATTAATTAAGAAATCAACACCTTTAAATCTTAACTGTTGTGTTATTATTTTTGTAAAACAAATGGATTTTCTTCTTAAAAAAAGTGAATTTCACACTATTGATAATTCACTGGAAACAGAAAAAGGTCTATAGATGCAATGTGTTCAACTTACATATTCTCTATTAATTGTTATGCGATGTTTTTACATTTTAATTTTCATTAAAAATATTATTTATTAATTATAATGAGATTTTCATATGAAAAGAAAATTTGAATGACACTTTTATAAGTTAAATTTTTATCTATGGTATCAAAATTTGTTTATTTTTCCGACTCAATGCTTTCATTTAATAAGGAAATCAAAATTTGAACTAAAAAATTTGAGTTGAGTTGATCTAAAACTATTATGATATTGATTTTTTTTAAATTTAAATATATTTTTAATCATAAAAAATGAATTTTTAACTTTTAAAAAAAAAATCAGTTTTCAGTCCTTCCGTTAATTAATTCTTGAATTTTTTTTGACTATATATTTTATATACTAATTTATTATTTATTTTATTTATCTATTAATTTTATTATTTGTTTTATTTTAAATTTTAAATTTTAATTATAATTATAAATATTTATAATTTATAAATAAATATTAAATATGTAATAAATTAAAATGTTAAAAATAATTTTAAAAAAATATTTAATATAAATATTTTACAAGTTTAAATTATTAAAAAAAAAGTAAAATGAATAAAATAAAATAAATTGATTTTTATATTTTAATATATAAATAATAATGACATAAAAATATTTTTTTCAACTCACAAATGTCACGCCATCAATGAGAGCGAAGTATCATACAAAATATTTCAAGAATTAGTTAATATGAGACCGACAAACCGATTTTAGAAATAAAAAAATTAAAAATTGATTTTGAATAAAATAGAAAGATAAAAAATATATTTAAATTTTTTTTATTAATTATTACAATGATTTTGTTTAACCCTGACTCTAAATTTAATGTAAAAAGAAAAGACTTTATAATTTTTTTATCGCATAAAATTCAAATTCCAATAATAGCACACAACTATTCTATCGTGTTTTGTCAATTTGAATGAATGTTATTTAAGGGGTAAATCAACCATTATACGAAAATATTAGGCTCTAATAAAGCAACAGCGTAAGATAAAAAAAAACTGGCAATAGCTATATATCCAAAATAGTGAACTATTATACTAAGATAATAAAAAAGAATTAAATATAAATACAGACCAAAGTAATAAAATTAATAAAGATTATACAGCATTTGCCCAAAACAAATGTCATTACAACAAATATAGCTTTAATAAATCTAATTAAGATTCTCATTAATTCAACTTTCTTTTCTTAAAAACAATAAAATAATCTAATTAAAGATAAAAATTACAACATATCCTTAAAAACAATCCTCCTAGTAAAACCTTGAAAGAAAAGAAAAACAAATCCAACCTTTCCCAAAATACTCAAACTATTATATACTATTTCTGTCTCTTTTAATAAATACTCTTTTACGAGTGTGTATAAAAAGTGACAAAAATTAGCAACATCAAAACTTATAAGCACATACATGCTTATACATTAGAAGGTGAAGAGGGTAAAGAAAAAAAAAAGAATAAAAGAGATGATAAGAAATAAACAACACCTATAGCTTCAAGCCAAAATTAAAATCCTAGGACATTAAGGACGATTTGGTGGTGCATCATGGCCCACACCAGGACTATGACCAGGCCTAGTTGGACGAAAAGCATCACCTTTACCATCTTCTTCATCATTTTTTCTATACCAATTACCAATTGAAGGAGCTTGTGGATTTCTCAATAAAACTCTTGGTATATTTGGTGGTGCTTGAATATTATTCTTCCCTGAAACTTCAGTTAATCCAAAATTGTGTACAAGAATAAGGTAAACAAAAAAATTTAACATGATGGTTTTCTTTGCCATATGAAACTCACTAGAGAAATATAATTTAATTAAAACTATATAGTTAAGTGATGATATATTTGATGAGCTTGTTGATAGTGGTATTTAACATGACTGCTCTATAAGGTCCCACGTGCAATCATATTCTTAAATCTTTCAACATGTTTATAAAATTAATAAGGGATTAATATTGCACATGGATGTGTCGCTTAAATATTGAATTAAGGTGCAAAGAGATAATTAAATTAAAGGGTAATTTATAAGCACTCGAATATTTTCTCAAAGAAGTAAGTCCAGCGTTTTTTGGTATCCTAGTGATTTCCTATTAAGGCATAACTTGTGATCAAAGTTGTTAAAGTAAAAGACCATTGATCATGTGATTAGACAACACTAAGAACAATTGGATTTTATAATATGATTTTAAGGTTACTCTACTTCATTAATAAATTGTTAAATTCTTCCACTAAGTTAAACTATGGAGTAATTTATTTGTTAAATACTTCACCACTTTTATTTGTATAGTTGTTAGTTTGTTACTTAGCTTGATGAATATTGAAGTGCAAGGACATGCACTTCTTTTTTATTCATAAAACAAACTCAATTTGCATTACTAATAAAACAACATAATTATCAAATTAACTCAAAATTTATTAAATTATAATTTATTAGAAAAATGCCATCACAAAATCTTTTTTCAAAGCAAACTGTTTAAATATTTTTGAAGATATGTTATCTTGATTGTAAATATTAAGATGAAAATGTTAGCAACACACTTTTTAATATATATTCTTCAATACACTATTTTTTAATGATTGAAATTTATACGATTTTCACCAAATTTAAACGAGACCCTCAAAATTTGGTGGAACCAATGTAAATTTCAATAAATAGAAAATATTGTGTGTGTTAAAGAATGCATTTCTCATACAAAAATCGCATGTACAATAAACTATAATTATAATATATTCATATAAAATTAAATTCTCTAAATGTCACATTATATATTAAAGTAGAACATAATTTCATTGGTTTATTAGTTCATTAGTCTATTTAAAGATATATCAAATTGTTTATTTAAAGATGTTAACATGAAATAAACTTAACTTAGACTTTAAAAAGTCTAGTTCGGCAAACCTATTTCCACTTAGTTATAGTGACAGTGAATGATGTTCGTTTTCTATTGAAAAGACAATTGTACTATATAATATATATAATGAAATTAAAAGTAATAACAAATTAATGGTACAACAACACAAAGGTTCTCTCTGATTTTGGGTAGCATGCCTACACAACTAGGTGCTAGTGTTATTTATAGTTTAATAAATATGATAAATGACGATAAAATGGAATGATCCAATAGCTGTGTGTGGTGTGGTAGAATTTTGGATTGCAAGTTTGAATCCCAAAATTGATCTTTTTGATGTATTAGTTCGCTGCTTTCAAGGGCGGCCAAAAACTTGTTAGACCAACCATTGCATTGGTTCATACTTTATCAGTTATTAATATATGTAATAATGGTTCAAAATTCTTTTAATAGTTATTTCCATTCATCAATTGATATAATTTTTTATTTATTTATAAATATAGATAATATAAGGTAGAAAGTAAAATTCAAATTTTTATATTTAAATGAGTCAAATTTCTATAAAAATTATTTTAATATTATTTTTTTTCTTTAGTATACAAGAGTAATTAAATTTTCTGTAAATTATTCTTGATTAATATATTTGATGTGAGTGTGCATGTTGTGTCAAAGTTTCTAAAGTATTATAAAAAGAATTCGTCGTTATACTCATTTGCATTTCAATAATAGTAAATTGGTAGAGGTAAATCCAACCTTAAATTTACACAACAAGAAAACAAGCATTTTGTGAGGGCTTTTGCCCTCACAAAGGGGTATAATCAGCCACAAAGGTGGCTTTTGTGAGGGCTTTTGGCAGCCACAAAGAAGCTGGTCACAAAATTTTGTGAGGGCTTTTGCAGCCACAAAGTGCCAGAAACAGGTT
>NC_021166.2:17823040-17854233 GCF_000331145.2 Cicer arietinum
TATATATATATTAATTTGCAAACAATATAATAAATTACAAACAATATAATAAAATATCAATACTTATAACAAAAAATAATAATTAATATCATAAATTTTAATAATGTTTTTTTAAAATCAATAACTTTGATACAAACCTATATAAAATTTTAAATGATGTTTTTTTAAAAATCAAGACTAATAATCAAGACTTATTTATAACAAAAAATAATAATATCATCAATTTTAATAATATTTTTTTAAATAATAATTATATTAAAACCAATATATTTTAACCGTGGTTTGAAACTTTAATTTATCATATATTAATATGTAAACAACATCATTCCTATTTTTTTTAAAATAAATTTATAAAACTAATCTAAATATAAATATTACTAATCTATATTTTAAAAATAATATATATATTTACTAATCTAAATTTAAAATATATAAAATACTAACTTGATGCCGAGTAGCGTCTGACTTCAAGCTTTCACTCACGTACGATGCTTGCAAGTCTTCGAAATAATTAACAAGCACTGTAAAAATAAAAATCAATAACATTAATTAGTTATATCAAATTAAAAAATAAAATTATAAAACTACATATATAATATAATTTATACTTACCAAATTTAAATGAAGCTTAAGAGTAATTTTATGTAGAGAGAAGAAGGAGAGAATGGTTAGAATGAAGTTTTAGTGAGAAGTTGGATGTGAAAAAATGAAGGAGGAGGGGAGAAAAATATATATAGGGTCACGTTGAGCATTTGTGGCGGCCTTTGCCTCCAGAAAATCCAACGGTACAATCCATTTGTGACGGCCTAAGCGGCCACAAACGCCAGCTGTATTGGGCCTCCTTTGTGGCGGCCTTTGCAGCCACAAATGCCACTGGTCCCGTCTGCCTTTGTGACGGATTTGGCCCTCACAAAATTGACTTTTTGTGGCTGTAAAAGCCCTCACAAAATCCTTAAATATTTGATTGGATTTTGTGGCTGCCTAAGCCCTCACAAAATCACAAAAATCAAGTTAAATATTTAAAAATTTGTGAGGGCTTTTTCAGCCACAAATAAAGACCAATTTCAATTTTGACATTTGTGAGGGCTTTTTCGGTCACTAATTTGTGAGGGTTTTATTCGGCCACAAAATATTTATAAAGTTGGCCACAAAATGGTGTTTTTCTTGTAGTGTTAAATGTAATAGTTTGACTTTTAAATTTTTTATATAATCTTTATCATCATCATTTTTTTTTATTTATAAATTTATAATTTACTAGAATACTTCAATTTGTGAATTAAGAATAGGAGCACTAGGGAGTAGCTTTATATATTTTGTAATGATTAATAATGATCTTGCTTTCCAAAGCTTCTATGAACTTAAAGTGTAGCATTACGTGAGACTATCGTGCATATAGCTAGCTTGTCGCATTCGAATTAACGAGGAATCTTTCTCTATGGAATATTTGTTTGACCACCGGTTTTCATATACTAGTACATATACTCCCTGAATATGTATGTCACTTACCACACTTGTGACATTAAAAAAGGAAGATAATTTAAAAACCATTTTTATATTAAAAAAAATACCAACCATTCCCTTTAAAAAAATATATGTCGATCTACATTATTTTTTAGATTAAGTAGACATCGCTATTTACAAATACAACTTTATGAAAAATTATCTCCTTGTCTAATGGAGATTTTAAGTTAATTTTGTTTTATTTTTAAATTTCAAGTCATTGTTTTTTTTTATTATTATAAAAATGTCATTGCCTTTTGAAAATGAGACTTTGTATAATGTGGATACTATTTAGACAATATCTTTTAATTCTCCGCATTTCAGGATTGTGATACACTAGTTCACCTTATTATGGGACCAATATCTTTCATTGGGCATAAGTAGAAACTCTTCTTCATAGATTTTGAAAATGTTAACAACCTTGGTATGTGAACAAGTACACTAAATAGTTTAACGAGCGTAAGTACATGCAACTTTGGTATGTGAACAAGACACATGTATAACCTGAAATTTTCCATAGTCACACCATTTTTTTAAAGATTGACTTTGAAATGATCAATTGATCGCACCTTTGAAGTTCATTGTCCTTGAACTCTCTCATGAATTTTGTGCAATGTGTCGGATGGAGTACATACACATTAACAGAGGATTTTGTCAGTCATTATTTGGATTATTAGAAGCACTAGTAATCGATTTGTTCCTGTCTAAAATCAAGCAAATGTCGACTTGAGGTGTTACGTGTCTTCTCAAATTTTTCAAAAAGAAGCTCCAAGTACCCTTGTATCACCTTCCACAAGTGGATTAACAATGTGAATTATATTTTTATTCTCATCCTATGTAACGGTTAGCCACAAAGTCCCCATCGTACTTGTCGTACAACTAAGTTCCATCAAATGAGACAAGTGGTTTACATAATTAGTACCAATAGATGCATGGAGGGAAAGCCTAGAGTAATCGTTGAAAAATCTTTGAACCCCTTAATAAAGTATTATCAGAATATGCAAATGATACTTCCATTTTCACAATAGTTTCTAGAAGAAATTTTTGTATGGCCAACAACCACCTTAGAAGACCATTGTAAGATCTCTCTCTCCTAGTTTCCTGCCATAAATATTTTCCATAACCTTACTCTTTGTCATCCATGTCTTTCTATAGATGATTGTGTAGTTGAACCGTACTTGGTGAATATGTGCAATAATCATCTTCACTTTAATTGACGGATCCTTCTTCAAAAGCTGATAAACTTTTTAACCAAAGTTTTTTTATAAAAAAACTAATTAATGAAGAAATAGTAATTAATTATTAGTGTTTGATTTTAATGACTTAATAATATTTTAAATAAATTTAGGGTTTTTGTTTATTTTTTAATTGGTTTAATCAAGTTTTTATTTTTTTCAATGTATTCTCCATGCATAAGGTTATGTTTGATATAAAAAAGAGTAAGTATTGAACAAAATAGTAAAAGATAAATCTTAAAATTATTGGAAAAAATTTGTCTTGTATTATTTAGATGAACAACGGACAACACAAACAAAATAATTTGAAATTTTCTATAATATGGTGGACCGAGACCAAGTGTTGAAATTCTATTTTCCTACCATTTACACTTTTTCCTGCATGGTTGCTTAATAAATCAACATATTTTCAGTTAAATCTTGCAATCTTTTTCTACACAGTTTACACCCCATTTTGGAGTCGAATCCAAAGTATGTTGCAGCTGTTGAACCTGTTTGGAGTGCTTCAATAAAAAGTTAAGGACTTTGGTTGGAGATTCTTTCAAGGAAGATTACCGACGAGAGTCGCTTTGTGTGGAAAGGGAATGCTGACTTAACTATCATATGCATAAATGCATTTTCTTGTATTATAAACGTTCAGAACCTGTACGCATGAAATATAAAAGTTCGGAACATTTGAATGCAATAAAAAAGTTGAATATCCGAAACTTACAACCGTGACATATTTGATGCACAAATTGACCATGAATGTATTGCTTCGAACATTGACCACAAGTTTTGCTTTTGAAGATTTGATCAAAACGTGGCATTTGACATAATTGGTCTATGATAGACCACACCAAATCAATTGTTAAATTTTGCAAATCTATTAAATCTTATCCTACTCCTCTCACACTAGATTGTATCTTCTTCTTCTTCATTCCCTCTTTGCCCCCACACCTACAACCTCAAAACCAACATGACAAACAATTTCATACCAAACTATGAGATTTTTGGGTTCCAAACTCATCCCTTATTATATTTTTTTTATTTTTATTAAAATAAATTCCAAATTAAAATAACCAAGGTTTTTCAATTTCATCCCAATTTATGAGATTTTTGGATTTCAAACTCATTGTAAAAAAAAAAAGGTGGAGAGGGATGTTTAAACCCATCACTTTTTCTTTCTAATACCTTATATAGATGGAAGCGACAATTACGATAAAAACTTTGAAATCTAGAACGCGACAATTACGATAAAAACTTTGAAATCTTGAACAGAGGAATGAAGTGAAGTTGGATGTGTTAGATAATGTTATTATATATTAGTAGTAATGGTATTTTAGATATTTCTGTTCTTTTATATATATACTTATTGTAACGCTATTAACTGAAGTTTTAGTTCATTCTATGTTATAAAATCCTAGAGTGGTTGTCTCTCTTCTTTCTCTTTTCATTGTTAACATGGTATCAAAGAGTTTTGGTTGATTTTGGGATCTACTATAAAGAACAAAGAAATTATTTTGATAGGAAAGACAACCACCAAAAGAGAAAAGAGAAGAGTAATCATGTTTCCGATTTTGTTAAATCAGTCTCACAAAAACATCGATTGCGCATTCGTTAACCGTTGGATCGGCGAAACGACGTCTGTAGGGGGAGAAATTGGGCTCGCACAACACCAGATTATCCCTAATTTATTTTGTCTCAGTGATTGTGTTTTTCGTATTTTCCTGTCATTGTTTGTTATGGCTAGTGCTAAGGATGATTCTCTTCAAGCATATTGAAAAACACATTGTCCGAAATTGGGGAGAGCACATAAAAAGAATTTTAGGGGGCCATCGTCCAATGTTGTTGTTTCTGCTCCTTCAACCATTGGCTCTAGTTCTAGTTTTGTATACTCATCTGAGACTGCTTCCCAAATATCTGATATTGCATAACAACTTCAAAAAAAAAATGCTTGTTTGTTATGATCAGTATTAATGAGTTGATTTTGGTTTGGTTCACATGCTTTCAATTGTTGTGGTTCTTTGCTGATTTGGTTGGTAATTTAATTGTTCGTCTCTCCTATCTCTTTGGTTGCTTTCTTCTGTGTTGTCGCTCTCTCTGTTGCTTCTTCTATTTGATTGCTCCTCTCTCTAGTGATTTGCTTTGTTGCTTCTCTCCATATTGATTGTTCTATATGTTTGCTTTTCTCTCATGCGGTTCATCTATTTGGTTGCTTCTCTCTTTGTTTAGTTTGGTTTGGTGTAGTTTAGTTTGGTTTGATTCAGTTTGGTTTGATATGATTTAGTTTTGTTTGGTTCTATTTGGTTTGATTTGTTTTGATTTGGTTTCATGGTGCTACTTCTTTGGTTGTTCCTATATGTTGATTTTGATATGGTTGTTGCTCCTTTTTTTATCGCTCCTTTTTCGGTTTGATTTTTTGTTGGTTTGGTTCTTCTCTTGATTGTGACTATTTGATATGATTTCTTGTTGGTTTGGTTTCTCTCTTTTTTGTGATTATTTGGTATAGCTAATGATCCTCTCTTTGGCTTCTGCTTCTTCTTTCGTTGCTTCTCTCTTTGTTAGTTCTTCTCTTTGATTGTTGCTTCTTCTTTGGTGACATCCCTCTTGTCCCTCCCGCTGTTCAACCACCTCATACGATTATTGATCTTCCTCGTTACCCCTCTCGTCAAATTTGTCTGAGCCCTCTTCCTATAAAGAGGTTGTTCTTGATCCTCTTTGGCAGCAAGTTATGGCAGAAGAACTATCTGCATTGCACAAAACCAATACTTGAGAATTAGTACATTTTCCTCCTAGAAAACGTGTTATTGGGTCTCGTTGGGTATACAAGATCAAAACTAAGTCTGATGGGTCAGTTGAACGCTAAGGGTTTCTCTCAACATTATGGTATGGATTATGAAGAAACTTTTGCTCTTGTAGCCAACATGACCACTATTCGTACTCTTCTTCTTTACATATTGCTGATTTGTTCACAAAGATGCATTCCATTAAACGTTTTTGTTTCTTAGTTGATAAACTCTCGATGCTCCATGTTAATGCATCGTGAGTTTGAGGGGAAATGTTAGATAATGTTATTATATATTAGTAGTAAGGGTATTTTAGACATTTCTGTTCTTTTATATATATACTTATTGTAACCCTATTAACTGAAGTTTTGGTTCATTTTATGTTATGAAATCCTATAGTGGTTGTCTCTCTTCTTCCTCTTTTCATTGTTAACAGGATGATGGTTTGAGGTTGGTAAAAGATTAATGAATACTTTAGGTACCTAATGTTAAGTGGTTTTATTGAATGAGGAGATAAAAATGATAAAGAAGGTTGGAGAAGAATGAGACTAAAAGATGAGGATGTTGTTGATATTAGTCAATGGTGTAGAGGTTTTTTGAGATTTTGGTTATTTAGGGTGTTGGTAAAATAAGCAATTAGATAAATTTAAAAAACAATCAAAATACAAAAAGTAACGTGGAAACTCCAAAACTAAAGGAAGAATCACAATTGTTGTCTAGTGACTACCAGATGATAATACTATGTAAAATAAAATATTTATGATGGGTGCAATTTGTAATTAAGAACTAGAATATTTATAATCTTGAGCTCTCTATTCCTTTACAATTTCAAGCAATGTAAGAGTATTTCAATTTCCTCAATTTCAACCAAAACTCAACAATATCTACCTTGATTGAAATTGATACATCTTCAGATTTTATTGTCTATATCAATAATCATAGTTCAAAAGAACTATCATACTCTACTTGAAGCTAAACCATTCCAATAATTTATTTTCCATGCCGAAAAATATGGTGCAACCTCCATGTTGACTTTCATAGGATGTTCTTCAGCAACTGACACAATTTCATATCACACCTTACATTAATGACAACCAATGCAACGTGTTGATCAATGTGACACCCTAAACCCCAAAAAAAATTTCCTTATTTTCTAAACAATGAAATTATTTCGAAACAAATAAATAAATATAAACTTTCAAACATTTTTTTAAGGTAAAAAGTATCACATAATCACGAACACGTCGAATAAGTTCAAATGTTCCATCAAACTTAAGTATTTGAACATATTTGAAATCTTTTTAGAAGTACACATACTTATGTGTTAAATTAAGTGCAAATGTGGTCCCAACACGATGTCACTATCAGAGCGGGAATTCCCAAAATAAAAATACTCAAAATAACATCAACACAATGCATAATAATAAAGGTCTCCAAGACATGATAACTTCCGCCTCTCTTGATGGTACTAGTCATCACCTGTAACTTACAACTCGTCTGCGTCCATCGCAAACGCCAAACACAAACAACGAGGAGGTGAGTATCGAAATTATGTAACAATATAAAATACACGATGAGAACACGCAAGCAATCCAATTATCACAACCTTAAAAGCAGTCAAGTGTATAATATCAATGGTTCATCAAATTCATCCACAATAAGACAATCACAATGATGAAATGCTATGCATTCCCTATAGTCTATACTTCATCATTTGGTACCATTCTACTCTGAAGTAATTGGTCAGGAGGCCTGATACTATGCCACTACAAGAGTGGACAGACAATTCATGAATGACCAAGTCCTCATAGATCCCCTCAACACAATCCAAGACACATATACGTGACGATCGGGGTACTCTTGTGTTGCACGGTAGCTCCTGGCCTTAGGGAATAACCCACTAATCCACTTAGGAATTCCCCACTAGAGGTACCCCCAAGGTCTATCAGTCTTACCTTACAGTTCGACTGTATCCCTCCACGATCAGGCTCATTCAGTTGTACTTCCTTGAATCACTAGGTTTGTCAAACTCTCCCTATATGATGACAAATTAGTTCTAACTCCAAAATCACAACTCAACAAATTTCAGTTTGACTTCACGACATTCATCATTATGTATATATATCAGTCATTCACAATTAAATCCAATATTCTGGTTTGCACTACTCACAATATCAATCAAAAAAATAAAAGATCAAACAATATCATATTCAAGTGATATCACAATTTCATTCAAGTAGCAAGAATACTCCAGTACATACCATTCACAAAGTAACAATCAACATAATATTCATAAAATCAGACGACATACAATCTTGATATAAATAATTTCACGGCAATTCTATAGGTTGCTAAATTATATTTTAATCCTCACTATTAGCATTCACATTTTATTAATTAATTATTATTACTCAATAGGGCTCAACCGTACGTAGTAAGCCCCGAAGAACATCTGGAAATTTCAATATTCCCGTTCATCTCACGTTATTTTATACTCATAAAATCGAACCTCATTTCACCCTTTACCTTAACTGAAGATTTTTCCCAACGAAGCCGATCGCTGATTTAATGTGTCACGTCTTCGCCAACCACCGTCTCTAACAGTCCACGAGTGAGAATAAATCAACGCAACAACCAATTACAAATTAGTTACTTGCTCCAATAGGTAATTAATTAATTTATTAATAATACATTGATACTTTATCTAATAATAAATTAATGCATTGCAATATAATTCAAAAATATATTTAATACCGTTAACACACATATTACTATAATAAAATTTTATTTAACAAAGTATGATAGAAAGAACTTAATATTATGTCTATATAAAATATATAGTTTTGATTTATAAATATATTTATATATATATATATATATCACATGGACGCAAATAATAATAATTAATTATTACTTATTATTGACTGTACTTAATTTTATAACATAGTCAAATAGATTAAACCATTTAGGTGAAAGAATCAATTTGTCTCTCTGCCTTATTTTGATTTCACGGTAATTTGTATGAATCGTATGTTGCTTTATCGAAACTAATTACTTACTTCAGTGAGTTATCCTCCAACAATTCCCTTTAGAAATCAATTGCATCTAATGGCTTAGCTACTAACTTATTTTCTGGAAGTTTGTATAACAACAATTCTTATATAGCATAATCCGTTTGTTGACAGAAACAAAGCAAGGCTACTAAAATTCCAAGTAAAGACTCAAATCATGGCTATACAAATTTATTTTGGGTTCGTGGTTTTCAATTTCTTAACTTTCATCTATATATATATATATATATATATATATTGTATTGCTTATCCTATTGTCCTAACAAAACATGTATTATTATTAAAGCTAATTGTGGAATTAGTGAAACATACCTTATATGATTTGGTATTGAAATTGGAATTGGGATTTGAAATTGGAATTGTGATTGGAGCTTGAAATTGGAATTGGATCCAAATGGGAATCTGATGAAATTGGAAGTGAATTTGAAATGCGGCTGTGATTGAATTTGGAATGCGGATAATGGAATTGCAAATCCTAATTTTGCTGAAATTGGAATGCGGCTCCTATGCAATACTCTCATTGGGATGCGGCTTGGTTGTTTGGAAGGCTATATATATATATATACTACATAATAACCTAAGTTATTATAATAATAATAATAATAATAATAATAATAATAATTAATAATAATAATAATAATAATAATAATAATAATTATTATTATTATTATTATTCCATTCTATTAGAGCTAACTCTTGGTATTATTTTATTTATATCTATATACATATCTATTTATTTTATTTTATTTTATTTATTTTTTTGTAAGTTAAATATGGTTAATATTAATAATTTAAATCAATTACTAAAACAAACACACAAACACACCTAAAAAAATTAAAACACATATTAACACTCATATAAAAAAAATAGTATCGTATCATTATACTATTTAAAATAAGATAATGAGAAATTGAGGTGTTACAATCAATACATTGTATAATCATGATTGTATCAACATTTCCACCATAAAAAGCATACTCCATTTGAAGGTAAGCCACTTCAAGAATTTCCACTTGAAGCAAACTTGCTCTAAGAATTTCCACTTGAAGTTAAACCATTCCAATAATTTCTTCTCCATGCCAAAAAATATGGTGCAACCTCTATGTCAGCTTTCTTAAGAAGTTCTTCAACAACTGACATAGTTTCACAAGACACCTTGCATTAATAACAACCAATGCAATATGCTGATCAACACCTTGTGTAATCGTGATTGTATCAACACATCATTGACTTGAATTTTACACAAACCAAAATTGATTAATTCATCCATCAAAATTCTCTATCCCAAACTTCTTTGTAGAACTTGACATACTGTAATCTTCCACCAGGTAGGTTCCTAAGAAAGAGAGATGAGTCAAAATGACCACTTAATAACTAAATATGTCCTTACCTAGAACGTTGTCTAAACAACACTTTTACAATATAACATTTCTTTCTTGATGTGGAATATCAGACAAAACTACAACCACATAACATACTAAGAACTCTATTTACTTAGACCGAATCAAAAGCTATGATACCAAATATTAGAAAAATAAACAAATAGAGAAATTTAAAAAACAATCAAAATGCAAGAAATTATCGTGGAAACTTCAAAACTGGAGAAAAATCACGACCATTATCTAATGACAACCAAAACATAATATTATGTGAAAATTATTATAATACATAGACTTCTGTCAAACTTCTCATGACCAATACACCTACATTCTCCAAAATAAATATTTAAAATACATCTCACAACACTTTGACACAAAAGTATTAATAGAAAATAAAAGAATGAAATACAAACTTAAAGTGTTTTTGATGAATGCAATTCGTAATGAAGAAATATATATATATATATATATCGTTGAACTCTCTATTTCTATATAAATTCCAAACAATAGATTTATCAACTGCGATGTCTCAAGTATAAATCTAATGCATAAGATGTGTCCTTAATTTAAACCCCAAAACTTAACATTTAATCTAACAATTTTGATGTTTGGCAGTTGACTTAGTTAAACCCCACGAATGATTGTATTTATATATTATTTTGGTTCCATATATATATATATATATATATATATATATATATATATATATTATTTTCCTTCCACAAAATATATTATGTTATTGTAAATATTATTTAACTACCAACTTTTAAAAATACTATTTGCGATTTGATGACTCATTCAGTTTTTTGAACATTAACTTCAAGTGTATTTAAGAGTTACATTTTCAAATGGTAAATTTTCATACAACATGTTTAATGATAGTCTTAATTGTTGTTTTGGTTACTCTATTACTACTAATTCGTGGAATTGGTTCCCCTATTTTAAAAGTCAATAATTTTGGTCCATCTCTCAGATAAAAAATAACAATTTGACATATTTTAAATAACGTGACATACAATTCTATTTCATAGAATCATCTAGATGTATTAATTATTCATATATCATTAATTAAATTAAAATATAAAAAATTTATGTAGTTGAAATATAAGTTTTTACAGCGTTTTATTCTAATTTCATAAGTGTTAATCATTCTTCATCATTGTATCATATGTCACTTTATTTAAATAATTTCATGTCATCATTCTTTATTTAAAAAATCATAGAATGAGACTAAAAATGTCGACTTTTAAAACAAATTAATCAATTTCATGAATTAATAAAAATGAAAAAACTAAAACTCCAATTAAACTTTATCGATATAAACCACTTAACTTTGGATCCTCACCACTATGGTCTATTTAACTTAAAAATTAAAATTGAAAACATTGTTATCATGTCATAACTATCTTACATGCACATGACTTTTATATTTTCGGTTTGTTTTCTGTGTTTTTTCTTTGGTTTTTATCATTCAAAAGTTGATAGAGTTGTTTTTCGTCATCATTAAAAATAATGAATATTGATTTTAATTTGTATATAATACTTTTTTTATATATATTTTTAATTTGTATACACATCTAAAACTTGAAAAATTACATTTACTAACTCATTATTAATTTATTTGCACAACTAATAAAATAATTTTTATTATAATAAAATTAAATATAAATAAACTATTTTATATTTTTATATTTTTTTCACTCAGATATTTAAATCTTACAAATTTATACAATGTATTTGTTATAATTAACGTGGGAGTAGTAAAATTCATTTTTGGACAAATAAACAGCATTCATTTTCAATAAAATGAATATTGTCGATTTTTCTCCAATTGAATTATCTACTTATCTCTTTATTGTATTCCCTTGAACTTAATCGTTTTTTCTTTTCAATTTACTATCCTAATGTTACCAAAAAAATATTATAGGTAATTATGTTTTTAGGAATGATATCCTTGAAATTATTTATCACAAAAAAATCATTGGATTTATAATTTTAGAGAAATGTACCATGCACTTCTCCACTTTAACTTTCCACCATTTCATTTTTATAGAAATACAATTTTACCCTTTTAACTAAACAAATTTTAAAATATTCAAAAGTTTTGAAAAATTCAAAATGGTAATTTCCAGAATTTTTGAAATATTTAAAACTTCCGAAATAGAAAACTCCAAATTTTTTGAACTTTTTCGGAAGTTTCAAATTTTCGAAATGTAAGAAAATAAGGATTACATTTCGAAAATTTGAAAAGTTTCGAATATTTCCAAATCTAAAAAATTTCAAAAGTTTACAAATCTAGAAAATTTTGAAAGTTTCCAAATTTGCAAAATTTCGAAAGTTTTCAAATCGGAAAAGTTTCGAAACTCTGTTGTTCAAATCTGAATTATCTACTTATCTCTTTGTTGTTCGAAAGTTTTAAAAATTCTGAAATTTTCTATTTCGGATGTTTCGATAATTCTGAAATTTTGAAACTTTCAAATTGATCAAAAGTTTCGAAATTTTTGATCAATTCTTGAAAAATACATTTCGAAAGTTTCAGATTTATCAAAAGCTTCGAAATTTTTGATCAATTCTGGAAAAATACATTTCGAAAATTTCAGATTTATCAAAAGCTTTGAAAATGTCAAAATATTCTAGAAAATTACGTTTCGAAACTTTCATATTTTAGAATGATAATGTAAATTTTAGAAGTTTCAAAAAATGGAGTGAATAATTTTTTTAAGAGACATAATAGTATTTTCATTTAGAATGAAAGATGAGAAATCAAAGTAAAAGAGTGCATGATACATTTATGATAATTTTAATTCTTCAAACAAATACTAGTATGATTATGTGGTAAATAGTTTACCAAACTTTTATTTGAACAATTTAATTTATCTCCTCCAATAAAATTATCGAAATCCAACCTCAAACCTCTTGGACATATGTAATTTTTTGTAACAGTAAAAAAAATCATATATGTAGTTCTCAAAATATTTGGTAATGAACCAGTTAATTTGGGGTAGATAATAATAATCCCAGAAACAGAAGTTCCATTTGTGAGTATGAAAATCCATCATTCTCTACTTCCAATCTCCAATTCATATCTTTGAATCCATCACTCAACTCAACTTCATCAACAACCGCAACCCTCTAACTCTAAGGTACTACCACTTCTACTCAATTTTAATTCATATTCAAATAATAATCACTTTTCCTTATGTTTATTCCATTTCCAACATTCAATGCCCTATTCCAAACTCATTAATTTTCAATTTACTCTTCAATCTCAATATGGAACCTGTAACAAAAAACCCTAGAACAACTCAAGGAATTAAATTCCCATCCAAATCTAAAAACCCTAACAAAAATTCAACCCCAATTCCTAAACCCAATCATCATCAATCCAACCAATTTCCATCTCATCTTGACACCCCAAACGTTTCATCAACAGCTCGAACCCTTTGCAATCTCCTCACTCGAACATCCCCTCAGGATATCGACACTGCTTTATCCTCTTCTGGGATTCACCCTTCCGAAGAATGCGTTCATGAGGTTCTTAAACTCTCTTACAATTACCCTTCGTCGGCCATCAAGTTTTTCCGTTGGGCTGGGGGTTTAAGAAAACACTCGGCCCACGCTTGGAACTTAATGGTCGATTTGTTGGGCCGGAACCAGCTTTTCGAGCCCATGTGGGATGCTGTTAGGACTATGAAGCAAGAAGGTGTGCTTTCTTTGCACACCTTTGTTTCAGTTTTTCAGAGTTATTGTATGGCTGGTAGGATTAGTGAGGCTGTTATGAGTTTTAATGTGATGGATAGGTATGATGTTGAGAAGAATGTTGTGGCGGTTAATTCGCTGTTGAGTGCTATTTGCCGCGAAGAGAATCAAACCTCGTTGGCTATGGAGTTTTTGGAGAAGGTTAAGGGGAAGATTGATTTGGATGGGGATAGTTTTGCAATATTGTTGGAAGGGTGGGAGAAGGAAGGGAATGCGGCTAAAGCTAAAAGCACTTTCGGTGAAATGGTGATTTGTGTTGGTTGGAGCCGAGATAATGTGGCAGGTTACGATGCGCTTTTGATGACTTTGCTACGGGCATCACAGTTTGATGAGCTTGTGACTTTCCTTAAAGTTTTGAAGGACCATGACTGCTTTCCAGGTTTGAAATTCTTTACCAATGCTCTTGATGTTTTTGTCAAGCGAAATGATGCCGATCATGCTATCCCTTTGTGGGACGCCATGTTTGCTAGTGGATTATTGCCTAACTTGATCATGTACAATGCCATGATTGGGTTACTATGCAACAATGGCGAGATTGATTACGCGTTTCGCCTACTCGATGAGATGGTTCTCCATGGCGCTTTTCCTGACTCTTTGACATATAACATGATTTTTGAATGCTTGGTGAAGAACAAAAAGGTTCGTGAAACCGAGAGGTTCTTCGCCGAGATGATCAAGAATGAGTGCCTGCCCACGGGTTCTAATTGTGCTGCGGCCATCGAAATGTTTTTCGATTGTTATGACCCTGATGCAGCACTTGAGATTTGGTGTTACATGATGGAAAATCATGTTGGAGTACTTGATGAGAGTGCAAATGTGTTGCTCATTGGTCTTCGTAAGTTGAGTAGACTGTCAGAAATCAGAAGGCTTTCCGAAGAGATGCTTGATAAAAGGATCATTATATATGAGTCGACAATGACCAAGTTGAAGGACACGTTCTATAAGGAGGGTAGAAGTACTAGAGACAGATTCGATTCTTTGTACAGGAGGTGGAAAGCTCATGTCAAGTTGTAGTCTAGAAATTGTTTGCTTTCCTTCATGTTTTACTATAGTTTTACACTTAGCCGTCGATGTCTCTTTTATCAGAGACAGGCGACTCTTGCTTGTTCTCATTTGGCTTTGCCCTGAAAACAATGTTCTACAAATTTTATCATTCCAACTCCGTCGTAGTCTTTCCTCGACAGCCTTTTGTTGCACTAGGATTATTTTCTGTAAAATTCCTTTTCTTCTCCTTATAAAAGATTACTTTTAATATTTGTGAGGTTGGTCACACTCTGCTACTTTGAGATGAACTAGCAGTTCATGTATCATAGCTGATTTGCTTGCAGATTTTAAGAGTCAAGTGCTCATGACAGAATTATCATATTATAAAACAATTAGTATAACTTCAAAGTTTTCTGTAAATACTTGCATTTGTTTCAGTTTATGATTGTCGGCCATTCCCTGCAATATCTCCCTGATTTTTGGTTCATATTTTGTGGTATAAAAAGTATTTCTCATTCCCTTTTCATGAATTGAGTCTGCTTGTTGCATGCTCCTACTTGAAAATTTTATTATGCATTAAAGCTTGAATGCTAGGTCATCAAGCTATTGTTCTATCATGTCGTATGCTTCTATTATAGATGACAATGTATTGATGGTGTAGAAAAGGCCATGATTTGATAAGCCACCACAATCATCCAAACTTAAGACTTTAATGATTAAGCTCCACAAGTGAGGGGTTATCTTTTACCAGTACATTATGAATGAAGAAATATATTTTGCTCGGTTGGACAAGGTATATCTTTTCGCTATATATCTTTTCTCTATATATCTTTTCTCTATATATCCTTTCTCAGACAAGGTATTTTTTTGTTAGACTACATATTTTTATCAGTTTTGCACATTTAGAAGGAAAGTTCCAATAAACTAGGAATGGAGAGATATGCCTTGTCCCAGACAAGTCATTTCTCATATTGTCGGTATGTTTATTTGCAAGATTCTCATGTGGCTTGTTTCACATGGATAACTTACATCTATGACCTCATTCGAAGAGATCAATCCGTATTTATTGATTTAATGGTTTAATCGCTTCTTGTGATCGCTCATGCTGCACAATCTGCTTGACCTCTATTTCACTTGTATACTTTGGGTGTGTTTGGTGCACATTTAGGGACAGCACAGGTAAACAAGATATGGCGCAAGTAGCTGAGTTACAACACAATCTTTTGTTCCTGTCTATTGTTTCATGATTGATTAACAACACTAGTAGTTCTTGTTAGAGCTACTAGGAATAGGAGGAGAGTTAAGAAAGAAAAGGTGCTTGGGAATTGTGCTATAGAGGAGAAGATTAAGGGGTTGGATATTTTTGACTTTTCGGCGTTGTGCATTAGACAAGAAGTTGACCCCTAGTTTTTTTATTAACAAAGTTTTAGACTATTTTGTACTTCATATTCGATGATCATTTTTAAAACCAAGCTTGAAAAAAGTATTATTAGTCTATATAATTGATGGAAAAAACCTATGTTCCACATCAACTTCTTTTTTTGATAAGGTTTGGAAATAGTTGTGAAGAAGGCTACCCTGGTAAATCCAAAACAACCTAAAATGGTTTCAAAGCTTATCAATCCGACTGACCACTGCATATATCCACATATCAAATTTATTAGTGGTAAGCTTATGGGGGTGTATTGAGAAAAAACAAAGTCTCTCGTAAAAGAGCGTTTTTTTCTCTCACCTCCAATGTTATTTGGATTGACCAATTAAGAAGTGCATTTTGACAAAAAATTACTTTTAAATTGATTAATTCAGATGTATATTTGGAAGGTTTTGAGAACATTGGGAGTGAGAGACGAAGCTATCCTCATAAAAAGAGATAAAATGTGAAAAGAGTTTATAAAGATATGCACCCGTTCGTTTTCCATGTTAGTTTTGTAGGAATTAGTTTTGATGTAGTCAAAAACATGAAATGTAGAGCTTTGTTTTGATGTTGGTTTTGGACATAGGCCCATGCTGCATGTGATGGGGATATTGAAGCTGCATTTGTATCTCACATTGTGAGGATTCTCGTGATGTACAATGTATATACATGAACAACGTCGTTCTTTGAACTAGCTTTTGTGAGTGGGATCTAAAATGATTTTACGTGGTATCGAAGCTTATTAAACATTTGTTGGACCATCCACTGCTAGACCACTTGTGTCATACTCTTGATGTTTGTTAGGTGATCTGTTGTCGGATGAGGACCCCATCCCCGACAACGGCGCTAATTTGATCCGCTGTCGTACACGGGTCAAATACAATTTATAAAATGTAAATAGAGATAATAACTCGAATTGTTTCGCAAGAACTTCTGATATAATAATAATAACCGAATTGAAAATTGAAATTAAAAAGAGGTTTTTTAGATTTTTGATTTAACAAATGAGCAAAACGATTAATCTACTTATTCGAGTTTCAGGTCTATCACAAACTCTATTAATGAGTTTGATTTCTAATTTGTGATTATATTCTTATTTGACTATAGAATTGATCAAACAAGTGTAATCAATTCTATGTGAATTTGGTTTCTTCGATTGGATTAAGTATTACAATCATCAAAATATTACAATTAACGATCAAGGGTTGTAAAATTATAGTTCAATTAAATTAGAAACTAAAATCAAATTCTGCCAAATAAATTTAATTAATCCTATTGAAATTTAATTTAAGCAATCAAAATTATCAATATAATCAAATAAACAAAAATAAAATCATGAATTGAAATTGACAGTGTAACTTGAATCTCAAGGTGTTGATGAAATTCTGAACTCGTGGATTAATCTTATAAAATTAGCTTTCCATGAAATTAAAATAAAAACTATTTATTTCTTGTAGTAATTTGAATCCTAATTTTTCCGTCTTAGAAAAGAAACAAAACTGTCAATATATAGTACTTGATATTGAGCTTTAGGGTTAAAAAACAAGTGATTCGCTAATTAAAATTATTACAAAAATTTAAATTACGAAATCTGCAATTTAGACCCAGTAAAGTTCGGAGATGATCTTTTCTTCCAACACAAAAGTTGTTGCTCGGATTTTTAGCTTTCCAACACCTGCTCATATGCGCCAACCCGATATCCAGAGCTCAAGTTATGATCTACAGAACAAGAAAAAATCAAAAATACAAATAATAAAATGAAAATTAAAATAATAAAATTATAATTCAAATTCGATTCAAAGTTTAAAAGCAAACTAAAAATATTAATCTAAGCTATAAAGAGTTTTTAAAATCTAAACAAAAAAGCTAAAAATATGTGCTCAAATGCTATGATGATTAGGCTTAGTCGATTCCAAGTTTAACATTGAAAATTAATAAGTTTAAGCAATTTTTAAAGAATGACACTCTCTTCTTAGTGAATTTGTAGGGGTGAATTAAACTCAAACCAAATATCTAAAATGTTATTTGAGTTTATCCTTTGGATTACCCATCATGGTCAAATAATGATAGGCGTGAGAGGAAATCAATTCCCACATTGAAAGAGATCATGGATTAGTATACTTTATATAAAAGGATATCTCTCATATTACAATATGATTTTGTAAGGAATAATTTGGTCAAATAAAAAAATCTAACATAGTAGCAGAGCTTGATTTTGGTGGCATGTTTTGAGAATTCGATTTATGTCCACATTACTTATAATGGTAGATATTGATGTTGCATTTGTATCTCACATTGCCAATATTCTTGTGTTGTGCAATGAATATTTGTGTTTCTGAAACCTTATCATTTGAATTAGCTCTTGCGAGTGTTTTTCATTGAGGGGAGATTAAAATTTAAGAATTTTATTATTAAGATAAAAAAAAATTAATTAAATAAAAAAAGAAATATATAGAGGGGAAATTTAAAATATATTTCTCTCTCAGATGAGTTTATAATAAAAAGACACACCCTTACAATACATGCTGTTTTATATATATATATATATATATATTTTAAACTATGTTTTAGTTAGATCTTATGTAGGACTTAAGTTGTTTCCAATAAAGTCGAGATTGGCTGTATAAGCTATGCTACCAAATTTTTAAATTGCTTGTAATTGCAAATATGGTGACAATTGTGGCTACTGCAATTGTTGGCTTTACAGGTGCTGTGATGTGTATTGTGAATTTGTGGTCATTGCAACGTGAATTCTAAATATTATATATATTTTTTTCTCTATAATATTTTATATCTATCTTATTGTCAACTCTCTATCATGTAATTTGAAAATGAATCCATACAAAATAAAATAAAAATAACGTTGAAAAATAATTCGTCGCTATGCGGAATTTTATGTGTTGCGGTAACGGCCACAACAACCACAATATTGAAACAGAACAGTATGCAATTTGAAACAATGCATGGTCAACTCTTCTTGTGTGTAACCAGCAAACTGTGATTGTATGCTCTGAAAATCCTCTCTCGAATTATTGGACAGCTTGAGGCTTTGGATATGGTACATATCACAACTAAACTCTTCAAAAACTGTACTGTTTTTTGGTTTTCATACCTAGGAATCTTAATTTATGCAACTTTAATCAATTTGTTTTAAAATTCTCATTATTATTTTACATATGTAAAGTGTATTAAGTGATGAGCTTGCATCACAAACTTTGTGATTTAAAACATGATTCTTTTATTTGCCACTTTATTTATTGAAGTTTCTTGCTTTCTTTCAACTATTACCTATGAGGAAATTCAAAAGTATACCTTGAAAAGTTCTTAATACAAAAATTGGCCTAGTAAAAACTGATATTGATTTTATAGTACATAACCATATACATATCAAATATAAAATCAACTGTATTTTATTATTATTATTTTTTAAATTAGGGAAGGGAAAATTATTATTAATAATAGTGACACTAATATTTTATAACTGTCACATACGAAATTTTAACTTTTTTACTTGAACTATATTTTATTAAATAATAATATTAATTAATTTAATGAAATTTATAGGCCTTATTGTGATTTAAATTTCTATCAAATTAGATCTCTGCATAGACAAAACAGAATTTGCTAGACTTTAGCAATGCAAGTTTGGTATTTTACTTTTTAGTGGCCAAGATTCTTAGTTGTTGAGAAGCTTATACCATACATGCAACAAAATATATTTTCATAAATCAAATGCTTTACAAGTAAGGAAAGGATGATACCAAACCAATTAGAATTAAAAGACATCAAATACTTGGCAAGATTCTCAAATAAAACATACATCATCCTGGTCATAACATAAAATTGAAAATAAAATAACAAAGCATATAGGTTTTAGTCCCTTAAAATTTCAATGTCATTTAGTTATTGTCACAATCACTACTATACTATTTCACACAATGGCTGTATTCAAGAGAAAACTGGTAATGGGTTCTGGTGCTCACACCAACCCATTAATTTGGATAGCAGCAATTATCTGCACAATCTTTGCAATATCAATGATCATTGCTGGCATTGTAATTTTCATTGGTTACATAGTGATTCATCCAAGAGTGCCTATCATAAGTGTCACAAATGCTCATTTAGATCTTCTTAAAAATGATTATGCTGGTTTGCTTCAAACACAATTAACCATTGTTGTAACAGCATATAATGGTAATGCAAAAGCTCATGCAACATTTTCTGAGATAACATTTAGTCTTGGTTTTCAAGGACAAGGTATAGCAGTGCTTGTTGCTGATTCATTTGATGTTTCAAAGAATGGTACAAAAGATCTTAGTTATGTTGTTCAATCTTATTCAATACCATTGACACCTTATCAAATTGAGGTAGTTGATGAGTGTTGGAAAAGAAATGAGATTGGGTTTGATTTTAAGGGTGCTGCTAGGACAAGGTGGAAGGTAGGTCCTTTTGGTTCTGTTAAATACTCTTGTCATCTTAATTGTGAACTCAAGTTTCATCCTTTGAATGGAAGTTATGTACCCTCCAAGTGCTCTTCCAAATCAAGATGATTCATTTTTACATACACAATTTTTTTATCCTATTTGTTGGTAAATCAAAGTATTTCTGCGCTCAATTCATGCAACTAATTTCTCGAGGTAACTGAGACCTATTTCAAGAATTGACATATGTTATATATATTTTTCATAGACACTAGTCAGAGATCGAATCACCGAACAAATAGCTAAGACTCTTTGTTGTTATAGTAGGTTATCAAGTAATGAAAATGAGTATTTTTTTAGAATATCTTAGGAAACTCGTAACTTTTATATTTTAGTTAATAGTATAGTATTCTCTATATTTGTATTAGACAAGTGTATGTGTATGTAATTTACTTTCTTTTGTTGTAATCCTTTGTTTTTTACTTTAGCAATTTAATTTTTGACTGTCTATAATCATCATTTCACCAATGAAAGATGGAATTCAAAAATTGATTATAATTTTTTGTTTGTCTAATTTGAGTTATATTAGGTTTTTGTCCCTTAACTAATTTTTTTTTTAGCAATTTTAATCCCTAGAATTTAATTATTAAGAAAATGCAGATGCAGTTGTTTTAGTTTAGAAGTGTTCATTTCTTCAACAGCTAAGCAAACTAAGTAGGGTGTGGAAAATCAAATTACCATTTATGTTAATGACAATCGAACTATATTTTTTGTTTTAAATTGGGGAAGAAGAAAATTATTTATTAATTAAAGTGATACTAATAACTAATTTATAGATATTTTTTAAAGAGATTCGAATTTCGCTATTTAAGATTACAAAATCAAATTTTTACAATGAAACTGAGATCTCGTATACATAACTAAATATGGAAAAGACTAATAAAGAAAAGACGATCACTCTTACAACATGAATATTAGTTGATGATTGCTGCTACTTTTTAGCGAAGTCTTTTCTGATGCTCACACATGTTTATGAATCTCATACTATTTTTGTTGTTAAGTTTTACATGTGTGCTTAATGGTAACACCTATAAAAAAACTACATGGCTATCAAATTTAGTGGAGAGGCCCCACTACTAGTTAGATTTCTTCTAAGAAAAGCTGACAAATCGTCAAACCTAACCTCCTGAACACTTGTTGGCATCAATCATTGCACTTTGGAAAAGTTAGCTCCATCGAGGTGATGGGAAATTCAACAACAAATATAATAACAACTCTAACAGAGCAATATGCAGCGGATAATCAATTTTCCAAACTTGCAAGAATCTGTGAGGAGCAATCAACAAATAATCACAGCAACTAAAATCACCAATCACAAATGACACAATAATTTTTAACGTGGAAAAACCTTCTCAATGTGAGAAGTAAACAACCACGGGACCAAGCCAGTAATAGAGCTCCACTATGATCAAAATATGGGTACAAGAGAATTTCTAATATGGCACAAATTCGTGCTCAGTAACCAGCCAAAAACAACAAGGTAACCAGCACAACAATCAGCCAACACAATGAGAAAACAAACATGAAATTGAGAACAAAGTTCAGCAAAAAAAACCAGAAAAACTGCTGCTGTCCGAGTCCAATTTCTCCCACCTCAGACCTCTGATCGACGATCCAAACGGTCAGAATGAAGTACCACAAGTCACGAACCTGCTGTCCAAATTTCAGCCCGATCCGACGGTGAACGAATGAGAAATCGCGAATTTAGTGCAGCTGCTCTGTTTTATGCGAAAATAGGGTTTACTCTTCCTCTCTCACTTTTTCTCTTTGCCTTTCTCTCTGAATTCAGCTCTTACACGCCCACTAATCTGACCTCTCTCCACTTGGATAAGTGAGACACATGGACTTGCACATATTGGGCCTTTCTCCACATAGGAAGGGAGCCCAAAACCCAACATATCTCCCCCTCACAACTATGTGGAGGTGACCGCCAAACTGGCGATCTCACAACAAGTTTCAAACTTGCTTCTCGGTAATGCCTTGGTCATCATATCAGCACCATTATCATCTGTATGAATCTTGGCCAATTCCAACAATCCAGCATCCAAAACATCACGTATCCAATGATACCTAACATCAATGTGCTTGGACCTAGAATGAAAGGTTGAGTTCTTACCAAGATGAATTGCACTTTGACTATCACAAAATAGCAAATACTTATCTTGAACAAAACCAAGCTCCTGCAAGAATTTCCTCAACCATAACAATTCCTTGCATGCTTCTGTAATGGCAATGAACTCTGCCTCAGTAGTGGACAATGCAACACACCTCTGCAATCTGGATTGCCATGCCACAGCTCCCCCTGCAAGCTTAATCAAGTAGCCTGAAGTAGACTTTCTGGAATCAATGTCTCCAGCCATATCAGAATCAGTATATCCCACAAGAGTAGGCTTATCACCTCCAAAACAAAGCCTCAAACTGGTAGTACCACGAAGATACCTCAAAATCCATTTCACAGCATTCCAATGCTCTCTACCTGGATTAGACAGAAATCTACTAACTGTACCAACAGCATGTGCAATATCAGGCCTTGTACACACCATTGCATACATTAAACTACCCACAGCAGATGCATAAGGAACTCGTTGCATATCTGATTTTTCAGCTTCATTGGTAGGACTCTGACTAGTACTCAATTTAAAATGAGTAGCAAGAGGAGTACTTACAGCCTTAGCATATTCCATCTGGAACCTCTGTAACAGTCTTTCAACATAGTGTTCTTGTGACAGCCAAAGTTTCTTCTTGTTCCTGTCACGCATGATTCTTATACCAAGAATCTGCTTAGCAGCTCCCATGTCTTTCATGGCAAATGACTCGCCCAATTGCTTCTTCAACCTGTTAATCATGGAAATATTTTTCCCAACAATAAGCATGTCATCAACATACAATAACAAGATAATGAAATCATCATCAACAAACTTTTTAACAAAGACACAGTGATCAGAAGTAGTCTTCCTGTAGCCTTGCTCACACATAACTGACTCAAACTTCTTGTACCACTGACGCGGGGCCTGCTTCAAACCATATAGACTCTTTCTGAGCCTACACACATAGTCTTCTTTGCCTTTAACAAGAAAACCATCAGGTTGCTTCATGTAAATCTCTTCTAAAAAAACTACATGGCTATCAAATTTAGTGGAGAGGCCCCACTACTAGTTAGATTTCTTCTAAGAAAAGCTGACAAATCGTCAAACCTAACCTCCTGAACATTTGTTGGCATCAATCATTGCACTTTGGAAAAGTTAGCTCCATCGAGGTCCTTTAATAGCACATTGACACACTATTGAGTATTCTACTTTCTTGGTCTTATACACGTTACCACAATACCATTACCCAATTGAGCGTTATATGAAAATATTGAGTTTATATGAGAGGTTGAAGAGGATGCGGCCCAATCTTTATATTATATACATTGAAAACTATTTTAAGCCACATTTTAAGAGGTGTCAATCAACCACTATTTTTGTCACATATACATTAAAAGTCAATTTCTTGTTTTGCCATTTTGGTATTGAGACACAACAACACAAGAACAAATCTGCAAGAATAATAGTTTTTGTTGTTATAGAATATGCACCGCTAATACTCCTTCTAATCTTCATGGTTTGTAAATAGAGCAACATTTATCTCTAATGGCCAAAGGTAGAGCCCGATGAAAAAGGATAGGAAACGAAAAGATGCATAACAACGAAAAGAAGGAGTTGTAGACGAATAGGAGAGAGCACATGTATAGTTAAAAGAGCCTTTTAATCTTAACAATTCGTTAAGATTTAATGGTCAATATATAATGCTTTTATATCTCACAATAAAATTCCTCCCCGCTTTAACATGAATCAATAAAACAAATTTGCAATTCTTGTGTTATTATGTAATGCATCAATTACTTCACAACTTTGGTAGTAGTGTTGAGGAGGACATAGAAAAAATAATTAAGGATGGAAGTAAAGAGAATATTTAAGCTCTTGGAAATCCAATGACAATAGCAATGTCAAAGAAGACAAGCGAGACTCTAAATAAGTTGATAATCACTTTATTTAAAACAAATTGAACTCATGAAGAATTAAAGTCCAAGACAGTAAATTGCTTAATCTAAATTGAAGAAGTTAAATAATGAAGATTGCATCTATGTGATCAAATTTTAATATTAGTTTTAATTAAAGTAGTAGAGTGAATTAGTAAAAATACTTGTGTCTAATTTGTAAAAACTTGAGTTGGATCAAATTTAGAGAACGTGTAAGGTGGTGCCACTATAAAAGACAAACCCTTAGCTGATGCAAAACGGGATTTTGAACATATTGTTGCGGCGTTCTTTTTCATCTTATCAATCTCTAGATTGTGGTGCCATTTTGTTTTTTGCTCGTTTGCTAATTTATAATTTTCAGTTTTCTTTACATCAAACCCTAATACACAAACATTACCAATTTTCATGATCAGTAAGCTACACTCATATCTCGAGTTTCACATAGTCTTTTTCGTTGATTCAACAATCTAATTTGTGTTTAAAAACATCTTCTTTTACCTCGTTTTGAAATTGTCCGATTATGAGTTTCGTAGCTTCAATATTCACATTCTCCAGCAAAACGTGATTTTGACTCTAATTTGTAAGTTTCCAACTTAGAACAATTCTTAAATTGATTTATGACAAAGAGGATTATATCATTTGGTACCAGAGCTTGTTTCTAGGTTTGGAATTGAGTAAAATACTATTTATGCACTTTTTTTTGGTGAAACATAAATTGCTAGTTGTGTTGCTTTTGTTTGAATTGTTCTCCTTACTTACTTAATTTGTGTGTTGCTGCTACTTGAAAAAAAATACATAAAAAAATTGTTGTTGTTAAAAGTATTGCACATTATCTATTTGACAAAATTCATAAGAGTATTTTTCAATCACATTACTACTATTTTGTCTTACTGTGTAAGTTATTCTTTCCAATTTTGGATAAAAAATCTTGAGGTTCTTGTTAATTCAATTAAGAACTTGAAGAAAACAATTGAGTGGTAAATGGCAAGAGAGATACACTATAGAGAAGCCTAAATTGAGTGAAACACGAGTGACAAATTCAAGAATAAAAACACGTGAGTTGTTTTTATCGCATAATTTTTCAACTTAGAACGATCCTTTAATTGATTCACGATAAAGATGATCATCTCAAGTGTTTGACTCAAACTATCAATCTTCTTAATTAAACCAATGAAATAAATTGAAAGCATAAATACCTAGCTAATTTATTCAAAAACCTCAAAACAACAATTTATTCAAAATAGCTATTAATTCAACATTAAAATAACTGAAATAATTTAAATATAGACTCGAAAGACTAAAAAATTTGCATTTGATGAGAAACTATCATAATCTTGATCCCGCATTCCTTGGTCCCTCTTCCTAAAATTTAAAACTTGTTTTAAAAAGCTCAATCTTCTTGTTACGCACACTTTTGTTTTTCAAAAAGAAAAACACTTCACTCTCGTTCCTTCTCTTATAATGCCTTAGGGTAATGGAAAACCATTGGAATTTTTTTATTTCATTCAATTATTGCATTATTAAATATGAAATGCTTCTTATTTTCGTTTCCACATATTTTTGTAAAAAACCAACACATTTTTTTAATTTTCATTTGGTATGATGTCCAATATTGTGTAATATTGGGATGATGTTGATTTCGACAAATGTATTGAATTGTTACAAGTAATAATAATACAGTCGTACCAAGTGTCAAAGACAAAGTAACATTATACTATTGAAATATGTTTTAAGTACTTAATTGAAGAAGAAAAATTTCAAATTGATTTAGTATTTTCCAAACTAACAAAAGTAAGTTTTGAAATTGATAATGAGAAAAATGCCCAAGATGAGCTTCGGTGCGAATCCAACTATAGTTCAAAATTTGATTTTAATTACTGAATTTCTTTATCGAATTATTATCGATTATCTTTATTGCTCTTGCCCTAGTGGATTTAAGATCACAATTAAGCTTTAATTTACAAGAATTCTCTTATTGATCTATTACCTGTGCAAATATCTCAACTGGTTTTGAGGACTTACATTTATCCCTAAACTACAATATAATGAATTTCTCATCTCAAGAATTCCTAAATTCCACTTCCGCTTCAAAATACGAATCCTAAACACATAAGAGTATCATCTTGTTTCACTTGTCACCAACAATGAAAAGTTTAGCTACTCATCCTTAACAGATGGAAATAGAAGAGATGGAAAGATTACACATAAAAGACCACGAATGAAAATATGGAACCCCAATCTCTTAGGTTGGAACCTTCAATTTTATGCTTTGTTGTTGCCTCAATATGTATTTTCAACTTCCAAAATGTCAAAATCCTAATTTTGTCTTCATATTTCGCTTAAAATTTGCGAATCTGGAACTTAAATTTGAAATATTTGAATTTTCTCCTGACGAGATATACATGTCGCCAGAAAAAATCTTGCAGTGGTCAACAGTCTTCAGAATTGGTGTTAGCTCGCGTAGAGAGGTGTATTGGTCACCGTGTGAAATATCTAGTGGGGGAAAACTTCCTTTCACAAATAATTAACTTTCTTGGCGAGAGGTAGTCTTCGCCAGGCGAAATCTTGCATATTCCAATCTTTCAAAAATTGTTTCCAAATTATGTAAGCTCGCAAGGCGAGCTAAGGTCTTTGGCAGGATGAAATATTTTAAAATGTTACATCGTCTGATCTATTGAATATTGTGTATCCATGAGTGTAACTTCAAAACTTCTTAAGCATTGTTCCACTCAAAAGCTTCACTGGTTGTTGATTCAAATAAATAAAGCAACACTGTGAGAAATTGTCTATATAGGGAGGAAAACAATTCATCCGCTTTAATATGAAATCAATGCAAATACCTGCTTAAATATGAAATTCCTCTTATTTATTCTTCCACGTGATTTTGGAATAAAACCACCAACAATTTTCAATTTTCATATGTCATGATGTCCAACATTGTGTAATGTTGGGGCTAACTATCCCTTGCTTTGATGGTAAAATTATGTATCCCTTCACTACACAAAACGTTTTGGACAAAAACTTGATTACCTTTACCCTTTTATAAAGACTCATTATCAAAAGAAAAAGAGAAAGAGAAAGAAAACCTCTAAAAAGTTTGCACTAAGTAATCAGTTGAAACTAAGCCTTCCACAACAAAAGACAACGACTTCAATTCATAATTTTAAATTGCGGTTATGGTTACAAATGTGGTTATAGTTGCGATCGTTACGACTGGAGTTATAGTGGTTGTTGCAATGGTATTGCTGTCATTATAGCGTCAAATAATTTTATATTTACACAAATTGTATAAAAAATCAATATATTTATTACAATTCTTTACCTTATACCTTTTATGCGTATGATGACACATATAAAATAATTTTTATCTAATAACTTTGACTTAGTAGTTTTATTATACTTAAAAACAAACTGAATAAGTATTTTTGTAGTAGATATAATTATAAAAAAAGTATTACAAAAATAGTAGATAGACAACCTGATTAATCAGACATGAATAAGTTCAATTAAATATAACTTATTATCTAAAATGTTATATAACATTTTATAGCGCTTATAAACAACGCGCTCGAATATATCCTGTAATTATGTTAAAACGTTATATTTTACGGTGCATATAAACAAAGCGCTGTAAACATAGTGTGAGAACGCTATATTTTACAACGTTCTAAAAAGTGCTATAAATATTATGTGTGAGCACTATATATTTTACAGCGCTTATATCCAAAGTGCTCTAAAAGCGTTGTAAACATTATGTGAAACCGCTATATGATTCTACAACGGCGCTTTTAACAAAAACGTTGAAAACATTATGACCCTATATGACCTTACAAAAACGTTTCTGCAAAAGCGCTTGTCAGAAAAGCGTTGTTGTATCATCCGTTAATTTTAAAATACTATACAACATCGCTTTTAATTAAAAAGTGTTGTAAAATACTATTTTTGGCGTAGTGAATTATAGTGGTCGTTGTGATGGCATTGCAGCGTGAAATAATTTTATATTTATACAATTTCTATAAAAAAATCTATAATTATTATAATTATTTACCTTACACCTTTTATGTATGATGATACGTACAAAATTATTTTTATCTAATAACTTTGACTTAATAGTATTATTATATTTTAAAAAAATTGAATAAGTTTTTGTAGTCAAAGAACAATTCTTTATAAATATGTTAAAGTTAAATTTCTGGTCAAACAACAATTAAATATAACTTATTATCAAAAATATTATATAATATTTTATTACAATTATTAAAGTGAAAATTTAGCATAACAAAAAACCCTACCCTAGTAAATTCTTTATAAATATGTATTTGTATTCACTTTGATAATTCGTCTGCAGCGCTTCTCCAAAACAACAATCTTTGTTCCCTCTTTTTCTTCCATTGTTATCTTGTTTTCGCAGAATTATATCTATTTATATTTTTAATTATATAAAATATGTGCTCACATATCAATTCTTATAATTGAATTGATTATATGTCTCGTAGCCACATCTATACTTTGATACTCATTATATTAAAACAATTACTATTTACATGGAAATCTAAGGTAATTCCTCTTGTGTCGCCATTTATTGCATATATATTTTAGTAGGTATAATCTTTGTTCCTATTTAATTTTGAGTTGGTTGTTTCCACCAGATCCAGGAGCGAAGCAATGTTCAGTTTATCAACTGTCATTTCAAGTTTTGTATGGCAATATTTGACATAATTCTTGACGACTGTGATTTCTTTGATTAAATACAGGTAATCTGATATACATAAATCTCCTCTATTTTTATCAATGTAAATAATTTGAATTATTGCTTTTATTTGGATTATTAATTTCAAACTATTATTTATTTGAAATTTTTCTATTTTTTCATTGATGACATGATTTACTGATCTGCAAATGATGTTGTATATATCTTTCCATACGATATACATATTTTTACTACGTATATAATTCATATTTTAAGTAGTAATTTTCGCATAAAGGGGTGAATTATAAACACTACTGCTTTATTTGATTTATAATCACTATCTTTATTTTTGGTTAGATTTATAACTGGTGTATTATGTTATTCAAATTCAATCCTTTTGATAATTTTAGTATAAATTTTTGTTTAATTATAAATTATTGAACACAATATTTGAAATAAATATTTTTTATAGGGATGGTTCTGACCAAACCACTACACTATTCCTTTAGGGACATTTGAAATAAATATAACTTTTATGTATGACTAAAAATGTAACTTGTTTATTTATTTTTTTCAAATCTCGATATTAAAAGCATAGGTATAAGTTTTTTCAAACTCGTTTTAATGGGTTGTTTCTTTTGATTTAATCTTTTATTTGATTATTTTTGCGGTAACTAATTCAATTTTGTTATTAATAATCACTTTCTTCGGTGAAAAAAAAAAGAGATAAAATACTTCCATTTGTCATATGCCATTTTTTTTGTCTTACTCATTTTTTGTTGTAATATGGTGTAGATTATTGGATTTTGATAGGTTTTCATTGTTGAACTTGATTTTTACCAAGGATTTTGTTATTGACCAAATTTCTTTATAATAGGTAGTATGAATTTTACTAACAGTGGATTTCATACAATTCCATCAAAGCATAAGGTTTGTTCTCTAGAGATGATGATGAATTATGGAGCATACTTCAACAATTTAGTTAAAGCGTTCCTCTAAAGCATTTTGTGTCATCTATGTCAAAGTGAACAACCAAAAATTGCTTTGTTTCATGATTTACATACCATTGGAACCACAAAAAGCTGTGCAACATTCTTCTTAGTGCTTTAATGTATCCATCATGAATTATTATGAACACATCAAAATTCACCATGGGTATATTGAAGATGTTAGTGCATAACGTAGTTAGATCTAAGATAAAGAGAAGAGTCACAACTTTCTAGGCTCCATTATATGTATACCATTGCCATTGTAGTAAGGCTCATAAAAGTTCTTACCAAAATCTCATAGTGAATGCCTGGCCATTCTATTATTTGCTAGTTAAAAATTATTCTTCTTAATGTCTAAATGTATTCGACATGAAGTTTTATGTAATATTATACACTATAAAAAAGTTGAACTTAGTGCTTACGGGAATCAGACCAACTGAATAAACATTCACCATAAAAAAGTTATAAAAATAAAAATTAAAAATAAAAATTAAAATAAAAAAATAAATAAAAAAATAAATAAATAAACTCGCATTATAATCTGAATCTTAATTTTTATATTAACATTTTCTCGATTTTAATTTTAATATTAATTTTTATCTTTATCACTATAATAAATAAATTGCTTTCAGCATCTTTTCATATTAATTTTAATATTTCAAGCTTCTATGGTCACTGAACACGGTGAACGTACACCCATATAAATAGTGTCTCCAGATCTTCAATGCAAAAACAACTGCAGCAAGTTCCAAATCATGGGTAGGATAGTTTCTCTCATGAATCTTCAATTGTCTTGAGGCATAAGCCACAGCTTTCTTGTGTTGCATCAGAACACATCCCAACCCTTGGAAAGATGCATCACAGTAAACTTCATAGGGTTCTTCTGATTGCGGTAATACCA
>NC_021166.2:17854733-17864002 GCF_000331145.2 Cicer arietinum
ATATTCCTTTTAAATCATCTGCAAAGGCAATTGCTGAAGTCATATAAGAGAAATATAAAAAACTATGGTTCTCTTGGGGTGAAATAAAAGAGGATAAGACACCTCAATTTAGCGAAGTTGATCAATTTTTACATTGTTTCAAAGTAAGTGATTAGATTAATTTATTTAAATACTAATTATAAATTTGATTGCTTAATTGAATTATATTTTTAATATTTTTTAAATTTAAACAAACAACAGACTAAATGTACTTGGAAAAGAGAGCATGATGCTGCAGTTTTGGGTTCTTTTGACCATCGCTTTTCCAAGTGTCTGTCATCTATGTTGGCGTACACACGTAATAAGGGCGAGGAAAAACGTCCGAATTGGATTGGTGAAAATGTTTGGAGTGTATTGTGGAGGAAATGGAACACATATGCTTACAAACAGACGAGAGAAAAAGCAAAGATTAATAGAGCATCTGAGAGGGGTACTGGTACTCATAAGGGAGGTTCCATGTCTGCTGTAGAAATTAAATATTATATGGTAATTACCATTTATAATATATATATCTATTAATTTATATTCAATTAATCATCACATTTCACCAACTTATAAACTTGACATTAATTTAATATTTTAGGAAAAGCAACTTGGAAGGGAGGTCACTCAGGAAGAGATATATCACTATCTTCATGTTAATCCTGAAACAAATGAGTATACTGATGAATTATGAAAAATGATTCAGGTAATTATTATATATTAATAATTATTTTACAATCTTGTGGGAATTATGTTAAACAATGCTATTTAAAATATAGATAATTCTCAAGTAAAATATACACATAATAAAATTATTAAACTTATAATTTATCCGTTTAGGAAGAAATATCTAATATGGAGTTCATACAGAAGTGAAATCAAAATGAGCAACATAAAAAATATCATAAAAAATTAAACAAGTAAAAACCTAATTTTTTTGGAACCAACAGGCAACTACATCTGATTATTAGCCCTCTCCTTCTAAGGATGATCTTTATCTTAGGGGCGGCTCCATCTAACTGATAACGTTCTCTTCTCAATCTCGAAATGCATCATAGCACATCAATTAGGGAGTTTACATCTCGTTGATAGCCCTCACCTCATAAGGATGAAATCTTTCGTATGAGCGTGTAAGACCCTTAATTTTCTAAATTCTAATTTATGCGATTTTAGGGTATTTGGAGTTAAATTGCTTAGGCATTTAGCACAATTGAATTTTAATTTTGGGAATTAAATATCAAAATCATATTTTATTAGAGTTAATAATATGTTTAATATTTATATATATTTTAATATATATATTTTGAGACCCGATTTAAATTATTTGTTAGAGAATAATTTAATTAGGTTACGAAAAATTTAATACCGAGCAGTTTTGTTAAAATACCTCGGGTTGCTGAAAATTATATCTGTCAACTGAGTTGCGACGAGAGTTGATATTTTTAACAAAAAATGGTTTGGGAAGTGATGAATGAAATAGTGATTTTATATATATAAAGTAATGTATGTATATATATAAGAAAGCAAAGAAAGTTTAACTATATATATAAATATATATTAAGTAATGTATGTATATATATATAAGAAAGCAAGGAAACAAAAGGAAAAGAGAAAACCTGCGAGAACTTCTTTCTTCTTCTTCCTTCTCTGTTTCTAAATTTTATTTATTTTCAAAACCCACAAACACAAAAATTTTCACTTTTCTCCTAGATCTAAGCTTCGTCTCGAGAAGTGACAGAAGAGAAAGTTGCTCATTGCACGCTGCGGTGCTAGTGAGCTAGTTTTCGACGCGACATCACAAACTTAAATTTTACCGGAATTAATTACGGTACCGTAATCGCGTGTTAGAAAGATTTAATTTTAAGAATTTTGTTGTGTGTGAATTAATTTTATTGTGAACAAATTGTTATAAATATTTATGTTTATGTAGTTAGCTCCTCGAGTCTCGAAAATGAATCGAGACCGTTGGCACCGAGTTAGCGGTGGGGAGAACTCTGATATATTAATGTTGTTGTGGTGATTTATGATTGAAAATTTTGGAGATTGAATATGGGGGATTAATGTTTGAAAATTTTGGTGATTCATGTTTGGTGAAATTGATGTGTTCATAATTAATATTATGAATTTTTTAGAAGAAATTTATGTGTGACTTGGTGGAAAATGAATTTAATTCAATTTAGGTGTGAATGGAATTTGGAGTTGTGATTTATGTGTGGTTGTGGAAATTTTAATTGGTGTGAATAAATATGTTTGAGTATGCTCTGTGTTGTGTTTGAAAAATCATTAGTTTTAAATGAGTATTAAAAATGAGGAATCTTTTAATAGCTGCATTTACTTAATGATTATGGTGAAAAGAGTTAGAGTATGCTCATGCATTTCATAGTACATGGTGACCGCGATGGGGCCATGGTGATAGTGGTGACCATGATGGGCCACGGGATGATACCATGTGAATTGTTGGTTCATTTTATCCTTGCGGGGATTGTCGCGTCGTGCTGATCTGTGAGAGATTGCACTCTAGAATATGTTGATCTGTGAGCGATTGCACTCTAGAAAATCGTGTTGGTCTGTGAGAGACTGCACGCTAGTAAATTGTGCTGGTCTGTGAGCGACTACACTCTTGTATGTCGTGCTTGTCTGTGAGAGACTGCACGCTAGTAAATCGTGCTGATCCGTGAGAGATTGCACCTTGGTAATTAGTACTGGTCTGTGAGAAGCTGTACAATTATGATTTACGCCCTTCGAGGAGGGTTTTGGTTTGGAATTCTGGAATCATGCATTTTGGCATATACGCATTGCATTAGAGTGTTTGGCATGCGAGTTATGTTTGTTATACTATGATGATTGTATATACATATTCGGTTGTTGTTGTGATTTGTCGTAATTGCTTTGAGGTGTGTAAGTTGGGTTGATTAAGTTTTGATGTAATTATGTGTTCATAATTGATTTAATGAATATTCGAAGTGTTGATTGATTCAGAGCTATTTTAGAACTGAAAATCTGCATTTTCTCTGTTGTATTTGGCTATGACAGTGCAGTTTGTTAAAACTTCATTTTTCAACATTGTTTATGCATTTTTGGACGTATGAAAACCCTTTCGAGGAGTATGCTAAGACGAAAGGTTCTTTTGAGCATTTGAAAATATAAGAATTTTGCTATGTGTTATTTGTTAATTTCGGTTGGTGACTTTTACAATTATTGTGGAAATCTGGGCTTTGCCCTCAGATGAGAAACATGATCGTCCTACCGGTTAGTACCCTGGAGATGGAAAAGCAGTTAGTCATACCTGATCGAAGTTGTGTCAGGAGGATCTTGCGGGGAGCGTGGAGATCACCCGGGTTGTGTAGTTTTTGTAGCATGATCAGATTAGGTGGTTGTATAAGGACTAGATGTCTTTCTTTTGTGATTGTATTTATTTCATTTTGGAAGATTGTATCTATGCTTAAACTGTTTGATGTCTTTTATTTTGATGGGTCCATGTTCCACTTTTTGATGGGACGTGAGGAAAGTTAAAATTCTTGGGGCAGTGCTTTTGTACAGGTCTGTCGAGAATACCCCAGGGGTATGAGCTATGTCTGATAGGCCTCATATCCCCGGTGTATTTTGATGTTTGAATACTTTGAATTTTTATTTAAAAAAAAAAACTATTCTGCTGCTTGTAAATATTTGTTGACTTTGTCGTTATGTTATGACTTAAATATTTATTCAAAAGTATTTCCTTATTTATTTCTTTGTTTGTTTCTTTGTCGTTATTTCTTTGTTGAAAAAAAAAATACACTCGCACTGTTAAAAATCGGGGTGTTACAGAGCGTCTCCATCTAACGGTTAACTCTTCCTAATCAAAACGATATAACTAAGTGAACCTAAACCCTAAAGTTTAGCTAACAGTAGGAAACCATAAAAGTCTTTTAAATCTACACTAAACATAAATAAGATTTTTAAACAAAACTACATTTTTTTTTCTTATAGAGATTCTATATTTGCATTAGAGTTGTGTATTTACCTCAAAGAGTCTCAATAAATAACTTTCGAAAAATGATACCCTTGTCCTTTCTTATAGCACAAACCTTAACTCAAAATTATATTAAAAATTTCACTAAATAAAACTATTATATATAGCACATCAATTAGGGAGTTTACATCTTTCGTATTAGCGATTCCATCTAACAGTTAACTCTTCCCAATTAAAATAATATATACCAAGAGAGGGGAGGTTGAAAAGTAGAGGTATATACATATCATTACATTGTAGTATTGGATAAAGTCTTAAAAGGAAATGAATAGAACAAATTGAAAAGAAAGTTTGGGAGATAGGGTACCAACAGAGGAGAGGTTGAATAGATTACGGTCCAATATTTGTATTATATACATTGAAAAATGTTTTAAGGCACATTTTTAAGAGGTATCAATCAACACAACAAGAAAACAAGGAATTTGTGAGGGCAAAAAACTCTCACAAAAGACAAATAGCAGCCACAAAAGGGCTATTTGTGGCGGCATAAGGCAGCCACAAATAAGCTGGTCACAAACTTTTGTGAGGGCTTTTGCAGCCACAAAGTGTGTAAAACACGTTGGCATTTGTGAGAGTTTTTGCAGCCACAAAAGGCTGCCTTTGTGAGGGCCTTGCAGCCACAAAAGTTTGCCTTTGTGAGGGCATAGGCCGTCACAAAGGACAAACTGATTTTAAAAAATTCAGCCTTTGTGAGGGCCCAAGTTGCCACAAAATCCCTTCTTTGTGAGGGTTTAGGCCGCCACAAAATACCTCCAGATTAAAAAATAAATATTTTGTGAGGGCTTAGGCCGCCACAAAATATTACGTATATTAAAAAATTAATTTTTTTGAAATTCAAAATTAGTACTGGATTATAATATTATATATAATAAATTAATATAAATATAAATTTAAAATTTAAATTGTAATTAAATTAAAATTATAATTAAATTAAAATTATAATTAAATTTAAAATATAATATCATTATAAATTAAATTTAATATATAATAAACTAATCTGAATATAATTAAAAATTTAAATTAAATTTAAAATAAAATATTTAAATTATAATTAAAATTAAAGATTAATTTAAATTACAAATAAAACAAAATTAAAATTTAATTAAAATTAAATATTAAAATAAAAATAAATATTATATATAAAATTATAATATTAATAATAATTAAAGTAATTACCACAAAATCAAATAAAACATGCATTCCAAGATTAACAAATAATGTCTTACAAACCCAAAATTCATAAATAATGTCTTACAAACCCAAAATTAAACACACAATAATTAACTAAGACAACATAATTAATATGTGTTCATACAACCCAAAAATAAATTATGAAAGTTTATAAGTTGGTGAAATGTGATGATTAATTGAATATAAATTAATAGATATATATTATAAATAATAATAAATTACCATATAATATTTAATTTCTCCAGCAGACATGGAACCTCCCTTATGAGTACTGGTACCCCTCTCAGATGCTCTATTAGTCTTTGCTTTTTCTCTCTTCTGTTTGTAAGCATCTGTGTTCCATTTCCTCCACAAAGCAGTCCAAACATTTTCACCAATCCAATTAGGCCGTTTTTCCTCCCCCTTATTACGTGCGTAAGCCAACATAGATGAGAGACGCTTTGAAAAGCGATGGTCAAATGAAGCCAAAACTGCGGCATCATGCTCTCTTTTCCAAGTGCATTTGGTCTGTTGTTTGTTGAAATTTAAAAAATATTAAAAATATAATTAGTAATTCAGTAAATTAATCAAATGTATAAATAAATAGTAATTAAATAAATTAATCTAATGACTTACTTTGAAACAATGTAAAAACTGATCAACTTCCCTAATTTGAGGTGTCTTATCCTCTTTTATCTCACCCCAAGACAACCATGGTTTTTTATATTTCTCTTGTATGACTTCAGCAATTGCCTTTGCAGATGATTTAAAAGGAAGATATCTTCAAAGTTTATATGCAAATTAAATATAAAAATAAATTAATAAAATTAATAATGTATTTACATTGCAATAATAATGAAATATTTAATCAATCATAGTTTACATACCCATCTCCTTCTGGAATGATGACAATGCGGTTGTAGCAATCAACACATCCGGGATCCATTATTTCGTCTAAGGTATAAGGCTCTATTGGGACCTCCGGATATAGAGGAATAGCTCAACCACTAGTACCAATGGTCGGCATCGACATGAGAGATGGATCATTAACAACACGTGGTTTAGCAACTTTTTTCTTACCACGTGGCCGCCGTTCTTGTTCCTCCCGATCCATCTGAACCTCCTGATCCTCCTACTCCCGACACTGAAGCCATGTCTATATATATATATATATATATATATGTATATCTATATCCACACATATATATAATATAATATATGTGTGTATACAATTAACATAAGATTAATTAATAATGAAGTATACATAAATAAATTATAACACTGACATAAATAAAGAAATATATATAAAATATAAAAAAATATATATATAAGGTGTCGTTCATTTCACATTACAATATATAATATTATACATATATATACACACACATATATATAAATAATTAATTGTCTTCGTCTTCGTCATCATCGTCATCGTCATTTGATGAGTGAATTAAGTCATTGCCTTCATCATTCTCTAATTCATCTATTTCTTGTTCATCAACTTCTTCTCCAATGTGTGACTCATTACAAAGTTGACAAATAGTCTCATCTCCAATCACATGATCCAAATTTGACATTTCATCCATTTGAAATGCAACTTTTTCATTTTGACTTGCTTCAACTTCTTCGATTCCACTTGTTGGTCTTGTTTTGATTGCAGCACACCAACCTTGTTTGCTTCTGACAATTGATGGATAAGGAACATAATACACTTGTCTTACATTATGGGCCAGGGCAAATGGATCAAACCGTGGATATTTTTTGCTCATACGAATGTCTACAGTATTGGATATCAAATTTATTTTAGTTCCTCTGCTAGATGGATCAAACCACTTACAGTAAAACAAGACCACTTTTTTCCGCATAATCTAGAAACGTGTAGTCAATTTCGTAAATATGCTCAATTATGCCATAGAAATCTTCTACTACACCACTATCATAGACACTTTTCATACAAACTCCACTATTAATTGTTTCTTTTCCTTCAGTACAAGATTCAGTATGAAATTTGTATCCATTGACGTAATAGGTGTGCCATTCTTTGAAACTTCTACTCGGGCCCATAGACAAGTGCCTTAAGTGGATGTTGATAGGAGTTTGTTCTTCGAGATGCACTTGTTGTTGAAACCATAATGGGAAATTTGAATGTATATCATCAGATGATTGTCCCGTATTTAAAAATGCCCTGATCGATGACCATATATATGGTGAATATCAATTTAATCATATAATTAAATATAATTAATATGAAGAGAAATTTGAAACGTACTCAATGTATGGTTTAACTTCGGTGCAGTTAATCAAAACGTGAACATGTGCCGCATTAAATACTTTGTCGCTTGGCCAGAAAATCGGAAAATCCCTACCAGCATGATGACCAGACAAGCAAAAAACTGATAAAGCATGTGGATGACGTATAACACTATCAGTAGCGTTTCTTCCGTTAACTGGTGACAACGTTTCGTTGTTGAAATAATGAGAACAAAAGTGTGTTGTTTCACGGTGAAGGTAAGATGAACAAATTGAGCCCTCAACTCTAGCTTTGTTTTTCACCGACCGTTTTGAATAACCCATGAACCTATAATATACAAAGAGATGTACAATAAGCTCCATGTATATATAAGTTGAAGTATATTGAAAATCAAGTATATGTATATATATATCACCTTTCAAATGGATACATCCATCTATACTGAACTGGTCCACCAAGCCTAGCTTCACTTGCAAGATGCACTGAGAGATGCTCCATGGAATCAAAAAACCCAGGAGGAAATACTTTCTCCAACTTACATAGAATGATCGGAATGTCATTTTCCATCTTGATGAGATCTTTATCATAGAGTGTTGAAGAACACAAATTCTTGAAATATTGACTCACTTCAATAAGTGGGTTCAATACATGTGTCGGTAAAGCACTAAAGGCAATAGGAAGTAAACACTCTAAAAATATATGACAATCATTTTTCTCAATATGCATAACATCGAGATTATGTCTCAAAAGATTATCTTTCCAATACGGTAGATCCCAAAAAATACATCTTTTTGTCCAATTGTGCCATTGTCCGTAACCTTGTGGTTTACAAGCCACACCATTAACAACATGTACCTTTGACATATCTTTTACTTTGTTCCAAACTTGTTCTGATGTCAATTTAAGCGCGGGTCCTAGACTTTCTACATTGCCCTTCATAAATGCAGCTTTGTTCCTTCTAAATGCATGATCAACATGTAAAAACCTACGATGCGAGTCAAACCACGATGCTTTCCCACCAAATTTTTAAGTAAATGCTTTTGTATCTTCCATACAAATAGGACAAGCTAATTTACCATGGGGGCCCCATCCTAACAACATCCCATAAGCGGGGAAATCATTAATGGTCCACATCAATGCAGCTCTCATCATAAAATTTTCTCTCCGAGCAATATCATATGTCAAGACACCATTCCACAACCTCTTCAAATCGTCAATCAAAGGTTGTAAAAAAATATCAATACCAGTTGTAGGATTAGAAGGACCTGGTATCACAGCAGCTAAGAACATATAAGGTTTAGACATACACATATTAGGAGGAAGATTGTAAGGAGTAACAATAACCGGCCAACAAGAATAAGGAGTAGACGATGCTTATATGTAAGGCGTAAATCCATTTGAGGATAATCCAAGTCTTACATTGCGTGGATCTGACGCAAAATCAGGATGCATTTGATCAAAGTGTTTCCATGCCTGACCATCAGACGGATGTCGCAACTCGCTTGAATTTCTTATATTCTCATAATGCCACGTCATCTTTGCTGCAGTTTGTATTGATGCAAACAATCTCTGCAATCTTGATACAATAGGTAGGTAAAACATTACTTTCCTTGGAATTGATTTTCCCTACTTACCCTAGAGTTGATTCCTTTGGTGATACCTTGGTTGTTGACAAAACTTGCATTCAACTAAGTTAGCATCATTCATACCAAATTCATTGTCATAGTACAACATGCAACCTTTAACACAACAATCAATCCTCTTGACACCTAATCCTAACTTTGACACTAACCGTTTAGCATCGTAATAACTTTG
>NC_021166.2:17864362-17870687 GCF_000331145.2 Cicer arietinum
ATATATATATATATATCGATTTTTATATATTAATTGATTTATTTTTCAAAAGCATTATATATAAATTTTGACATACAATTTATATGCCAATTAGGGGAGCATGCATTTGCAAACAATATAATAAATTATTATCAATATAATAATTATATAAACCGAAATAAAATTTTAAATTATATTTTTTAATAATCAAGACTAATTATAACATAGGTCCTTCAAAAGTAGTAGACTAAATTATATTTTTTTAATCATCAATTTTAATAATTTTTTTTTAGAAAATAGTTATATTAAAATCAATAACTTTGGCATATATGTCAATTAAGGGATTATTAATTTTTCTACTACTTTAATAACGCACGCACGCACGCACGCACGCACGCACGCACGCACGCACGCACCCACGCACGCACGCACGAAGTATTGAAACAAATTGAACTCATGAAGTATTGAAGTTCAAGATAGTAAATTGCTTAATCCAAGTTGAACAAGTTAAGGAATGAAAGTTGCATCTGTGTGATCAAATTTTAATATTAGTTTTAATTAAAGTAGTAGACTGAATTAGTAAGAATACTTTGGTCTAATTATAATAACTTAAGTTGGACCAAATTTAAAGAACTTGTAAAGTGGTACCACTATAAAAGGAAAACTCATGGCTGATGCAAAGTGGGATTTTGAACTTATTGTTATTTTGTGAGACTTTGATCTCTAGAGTTCTTGAAAGAATTCATTTTGAACTTATCAAGGATGTCAATCCTTGTGGCGTTCTTTTTTTGTTTATCAATCCCTAGATTGTTGTGTCATTCTCTTCTTTGCTCGTTTGCTGATTTATAGTTTCTAGTTTCCTTTACATCAAACCTAATGCACAGATTTTACATATTTTCGTGATCAGTAATTTGTGCTCATATCTTGAGTTTTTCATAGTGTTTTTTTTGGTGATTCAACGGCGTAATTTGCATTTTGGAACGCCTTCTTTCATCTCGTTTTGAAATTGTTCGATTCTGAGTTTCGTAGCTTTGATTATTGCATTTTCCAGCAAAACATGATTTTGGCTTCAATCTGTAAGTTTATAACCTAGAACAATCCTTAAATTTATTCACGACAAAGTGGACCATATCATTTGGTACCAAAACTTGTCTCTATGTTTGGAATTGAATCAAATTCTGTTTATGCATTTTTTTGGTGAAACATAAATTGTTAGTTGTGCTGCTTTGGTTTGAATTGTTGTTCATTTGTGTGTGGCTACTACTTGAAAAAAAATAAAAAAGAAATACAAAAAAATTGTTGTTGTTAAAAGTATTGCACATTACCTGTTTGACAAAATTCCTAAGAGTATTTTTCAATCACATTACTACTGTTTTGTGTTACTTTAAGTTCTTCTTACCAATTTTTGATAAAAAAATCTTGAGGTTCTTGCTAATTCAATTAAGAACTTGAAGAAAGTAATTGAATAGAAAAAGGTAAGAGAGATACATTATAGAAAAGCCTAAATTGAGTGAAACACAAGTAACAAATTCAAGAGTAAAAACACGTGAGTTGTGTGGTGAGGTCTTTTCCTTTCATATTTGTTTGTTTGTTGTTTAAAATATGTCTGGATTAGGTGGTGATGATAGCCCTCCTCAAGGGGGAAACCACAAATTGTTAGTGGATATTATAACTGCTCAAATGCAAAGGATGTTGAGGGAGCATATTGATGATTTACGTGCCAGAAATGAGCAGTTAGAAAATCAAGAAAATCAAGGTGATGATGGAAATAGAAGGAGAATAAGAGAAACTGACGATGGTGGTAGAGGGGATAAAATAGAGGGGGTGAAGCTTAAAATACCATCATTTCAAGGAAAGAGTTATGAGTGAGAGATGAAAATTGACCAACTCTTTCCATGCAATAATCACACGAAAGAGAAGAAGGTAAAGATGGCAGCCATGGAATTTATTCATTATGCACTCATTTGGTGGAACAAATTACAAAAAGAAAGAGTGAGGTATGAAGAACCATTGGTGGATAGTTGGGTGGAGATGAAGGGGTTAGTGTGGAAGAGATTTGTTCTTTCTTATTATCACAAGACCTTCACAATAAGCTTCAAAGGCTCACACAAGGTAGCAAAAGTGTGGATGATTATTATAAGAAGATGGAGGTGTGCTTAATTAGAGCCAATATTAGTGAAGATAGGTAAGCTACTATGACCCATTTCTTATAAGAGTTGAATAGTGATATAAGTGATGTTGCAGAATTACAAAATTATGTGGAGTTTGACGAATTAATGCATCAAGCTACTAAGGTAGAACAACAACTATGGAGAAATGATGTCATGAAAAATAATTCTTCTAAATTTAATTCATCTAGTTGGAAGGATAGAAATAAGAACAAAGGAAATACTTCATCAAACACATCTATGGTTGCACCACATATGAAATCAAAAAGTAGCGAGATTAAATGTTTCAAATGTTTGGGAAGAGGTCACATAGCTTCTGAGTGTCCAACTAAGAAGATCAATCTACTTAAGGAGAATTGAGATATTACTAGTGGATCATATTCTAATTCTTCTACATCTAGTGATGAAAAGAATGAGGAAGAACTTGCTGAAGAATTAGACTTGTTCATGGTTAGATGAATGGTGGGAAGCCAAACAAGAGATTTGGATGAAACACAAAGGAATAATATGTGAATCAAGAATTGATTAATCTCATTAATTATATTTATCAATTTGTCCCTAGAATAAATTACACAAATCAGAAATTGATTTGTTCTCATTAATTGTAATTATTTGTTGTAATTACCTGTATAGACTATAATCTCTATTTATACGAGGAATAACATTCAGAAAGGCATCAAACCATTTTTAAAGACATGATATCAACTTGTTACGATCCTAAATATTTTGGAGTTTAGGTTTTCAAAATCCCTTTTTGCTTTCTTGCTCGTGGTTTCTCGGTCTCGGTTGTCATTGTTCATAACTCTTGCTTGCAATCTGATTGGCCGCGATTGAATTTCTGCTTCAATTTGTGATTTTGGGATCAAGTATGTTCGTCGTCGAATTTGTTCGCTTGCGTTTCTCATTTCTGCTTCTATTTTGGCTTGTGATTGTATTTGTTCACTTATTCTTGTTCACAAGTCTGAGTTTGTGCATGTGTTAGGTTCCAACCTCTATTCACCAGTGCAAGTTGTGATTTTGTTTTGTTCACTTATTTTTGCCCTGTCCATTTTGTTGTTGGCTGCAACAATATTGGTTTTCATGGCTTTGGAAAAGAAAGAGATCAATTTTGTGTTCGCATCACCAGCAATAACTACACTACTTGAGAATTTCAACTCAAGATGTATGTCAAAGGGAAAAACTTATGGAGTCACTTGGATGGGGTTTCTAAGGCACCAACAGAGACAGTTGCTTTAGACACATGAGAAATCAAAGATGCTCAGCTTATTTCTTGGATTCTCAGTACTATTGATCCTCAAATGTGTTGGAAAAATATGACTTCTTTTGATTAAGAATAAGAGAGTTAAGATCAAATCCAACGTGTTCAATTTTAATTCCTATGTTAACTATGCAAGTATCATACACAAAGTACACAACGGAAATATTAGATCGCATACAAGATGAATATGAAAAGTAAAAAGATAAGGGATAGAGAGATGGCACCAAGATTTATCCTGGTTCAGCTGTCAGTATGACAGCCTACATCTAGTCCTGAAATCCAACTGGATTTCAGCCTTTTTTCAATAGATAGAATTGAGACCCTTTTACAGATTTGTCCAGCTTCCTCGAAGCATATCTATCTAACTCAAACTCTCTTCTATTTCTCAACCCCTTGATCCTTGCAGTCAATCGTCAAACATACACAAGATCAAGTGAAGCTCCTTCTTGATGATCCTACATCAACGAAGATCGCCACCAGTTTCTAAACTGGATTTTCCAATCCTTTAATTACAAAGAGTTGTGTTTTTCAAGAATTAAAGATGTACAAAGATTTGACTCAAATCACTATTTTGGTTCTCACACAAAAGTATTTTTGGGCTATGAATGTTTGTGTGTGTGTGTGTGTGTGAAAAACTTTTCTGTCAAAAGTGTTTATCAAGTGATTGTCAAAGATTATGAAAAGTATGCAAAAGTTTTGTGCAAAAGTTCTTTTCAAAAACGTTTGAATCAGCTTATATATATTCAAAGAAAACATCAGGACAATCGATTTCATAATGCATTAATCGATTGCCTAATCGATTTTCGCAGGTCTTGTTTTTCTTGAATCTTGAATCATATAAGCATGAATCGATTTGCCAATCGATTCTTTTAATACATTAATCAGAACTAGAACTATGATTTTATCCAAATCGATTGAATAATCGATTATAGGTGTTTTGATTCAACAACGAAATCAAAACAATCGATTACTCAGTCGACTTCATAATCGATTTGGCACTTAGCTGAACCCTTTCTGTAACATGAACATTTTCTTTAATCGATTCATCAATCGATTGTGCTGATCATAGTGACTCAAACTTTTCCATCAATCGATTTGCCAATTGATTTTGCGTGTTACAAAACCTCAGCTATTTTGACAAAATCTATTTGCCAATCGATTTGATCAAAGTTGTTCTGATGAATGATTAATCTGCAATCGATTGCCTAATCGATTGCGTCAAACTTGGATTTTTAAGAAAACTAAATCAATTGATGTCCCAATCGATTTGTTGCATCACAGAACTTTAAACCTGATTTTAAACTTGGTATCAATCGATTTGGTAATCGATTGTTCCCATAACTGGTTGTTTCTGTGACTTGCTAAATCGATTGCTCAATGGATTGCCCAGTCGATTGTCTAATCGATTGATTTTATCCCAGAACTCAGGTTTCACTTAAGAAAATTTTATCCAATCGATTCCTCAATCGATTGATGTAATGAAAAAACTTGTTCTGAGTCAGACAATCGATTTATCAATCGATTCATCAATTGACTTTTTGGTTGATTGATTTTCATTCATAGGCAAAGACTTAAGTGTGAGACCATAGTGATTAGTCTACTAAACTTATTACTAAGACACTTAATAACACTATACAATTTTTGCGTCTTTCTCAAGTGCATCCTCCAACTTTGGTTGATTCCTTGAGTTGCAAGCTATTGTTCCAAGTGTGTGGTGTCTTCTTGTTTGCCTGAAATATTTCTCAATTCAAAACATTAGATCAATCAAATATTTCACATGTACTGTGTGTTTGGGAATTAAATCAAAAACATGATCAGGGAAGCTCATGACTTACAAAACATCAATATATAATCAATAATTCGATTGAAGAAATATAGAACTATTCGACTTTTAAATACTCTCGACTACTCTAACACTATACACTAATTCCCAAAAATTAGAACACTTGAAACACACATATATCCATACATCAGAGTATTATATGATCAGTATGTAAACTACCAGAGCATATCAGAGTAAATAATCGCAAGTTAAATCAATCTCCCCCTTTTGTCATAAAAAGCAAAAAGAAATATACAAAGAGAGATGATGAAACAAACTGATATATACATAAAAACAATTACAAGGACAGCAAAAACAAGAGTAGTACAAGAGTAAGACAAACGACAAAGAAACTAAACCTAAACAACTAATCTAGGGTTGATCCTCATTATCACCAGCAGGAAAAGGAGAAACCGCTGTATTAACCTCAGCAGGTGTCTCCTCCCCATGAGGATCAGATCCATCTAGGTTGACAGGGTTGGGTTCTTCAGTGGATTGTCGTCCGATCTCTGCAATGTCTTCAAAAGACATTTTGAGCCCCAAGTGCTCCTGGATAGCAGAAACATCCTGAACGACGGTGTCCAAAGATGCTTGAAGCTTGTGAAGAGAGGCTTCCATCCTTTCGTTGTGGGCAGCTTGAATCTTCATAAACTCCAGCAGCTTCGCCATGATCTCAGATGATGCTTCAAATTGTGCAGGTGGTTGGGCACTTGCTTGGGCTTGATCAGCACTGGGTTGTGCATGATCAGCAGTAGATGGAGTTCTTGTCCATACTCCATTTATGCGTCGCAGCTGCATTTGGTTCACAATTGATTCACCAAATGTCAGTGTGGTTTTGAGAGATTCTTCATTGGCTAGAGACACCTTGAAATGCCTCAGAATCCTCGTAACCATTTGGGGGTAGGGTAGGATGTGCTTTCCATGTGCTGACTCATCCATATTCAGCAGCACAATCCAAGTCCAGCTCATCCTGAGCTCTTTGTACAGCCCCCACAGCAGGATAATATCCAGCCGCTGTACAACCGCATGATTTCCAGCTCTAGGTACTAACATCCTTGTTAGCACATACATGAGCATCTGATGCTCAACCTTCATCTG
>NC_021166.2:17870909-17875003 GCF_000331145.2 Cicer arietinum
GCATCCTGTGCTCTACCATCAATGGTGAATCCACATAATGGCAAGCCAGTGAGTTTCGAAAACTCCTCAAAAGTCATTGCAATCTTTTTGCCTTTGACTTCAGCAGCAAAACCCGTCTTGGTTAGAATGAAGGTGGAGTAAAAAGCACGTACCAACCTCGGATAGACTTCCAGTGATGAAGAAAGGAAATCTTCCAGTCCATGAAATCTCAAATGATTTTGAAACACAAACCCGTTTGTATCAAAAAAGGTGAAATCCAAAGTTCTGGCTTCTTGGATTTTTCTTTTTAGAAAGGAATCAGCTTTGATTTTTCTTTTTAGAAATCAATCAGGAAGAGAGTTGCCTTCCACTTGTTTTTCCTTTGAAGGCTGAGCCTTCTTTGGTGGAGATGAAGGCTTCTTCTTCTTCTTCTGGGTGGCTCCCTTCATAGCATTACCCATTAATTTTTCTGACTGAGGAGCCTTCCTCTTCTTATTTGATTCCTGATTTGTGGCAACAGCTTTGCCTTTATCTTTGGCTAAAACTTTATGGGTAGGGATCGAAACACGTTTAGCTGGAGGTGAGGGAGGTGGAGGAGGTGAAGGTGAAAGAGTTCTTCCACTTGAGGTAGAAGAAGAATCCAGTGAAATGGATTTTGAAGATGATGATGGTCGTCTGGCCGTTTGCTTTACTCGAGCCATGGTAAATAGTTGAAGATTGATGACTAAGAGAGATTGGATGCTGAGAAATTTGAAGTTGAATGTGGAAACTGAGAGCAAATAGATTGTGAAATCGATTTAGGGTTTTCCAGGTTTTTATAGCACAGTTCGGAATCGATTGCCCAATCGATTATTTTATACTTTCTGGGTTTACCCAATCGATTGCCCAATCGATTATGTTAACTTGGTTCAAAACGTATCCGTTACACCCATTCCAATGGCTATAATTTTTCCTCAACGGATATATTGTCAATCGATTTCCTAATCGATTTTGTAAAAGATCCTCCTTTACTACATCGATGTTCCAATCGATTGCCTTTTAAATTCAGAAAATTTCAAAATATCTGCATCGATTCCCAAATCGATTCCTTCAAAGACAGAATCTCTCAAAATTTGACTCGATCGATTTTCCAATCGATGCTCGGGCTTGAGTCTAAAAATCTTCTCAAAAGTGTAGATGACTTGACCACACAATCGATTATCCAATCGAGTTTTTAAACTACTCTCCAAATATATAATCGATTTACCAATCGATTGAGATAAAACAAACTTCAGCAACCTGGCTTCTGAGATGTGATCAATCGATTTCCAAATCGATTCTAGTGAAAGTAACATAGAGAAAAGAACATAAAGTACCAAACAAATCGATTTAGCAATCGATTATCGTGTTTCCAAATTACCAAATTTAAAACACTATGCATCATAAATCAATTATACAATCGATTAGGTAATGCATTTTTCCTATCTGGCCACAAGATAATCGATGTAGCAATCGATTGTTGCATATGGATCAGATTTCATTGAGATCAATAATGCCAAGTTTCATTCTTATAAAGAAGAAACTGTCCTTGGGCAAGGCCTTGGTGAAAATGTCAGCCAACTGCTCAGTTGTATTGACATATTCCAACTTAATCTTGCCCTGTTGATATTGGTCTCTAATGAAGTGATGCCTAATCTCTATGTGCTTAGTTCTAGAATGCATGACAGGGTTCTTAGTGATATTAATAGCACTAGTATTATCACACAAGATGGGCACTGTTCCTAGATCAACACCAAAATCTAAGAGGTGTTGTTGCATCCAAAGAATCTGTGAACAACAGCTACCAGCTGCTACATACTCAGCTTCAGCAGTTGAGAGTGCAACACTGTTTTGTTTCTTGCTGTGCCAAGAAGCAAGAGAGTTCCCTAGTAGTTGGCAAGTACCAGATGTACTCTTTCTGTCCAATTTGCATCTAGCAAAATCAGAATCAGAATAACCAACTAGAGTACAAGTAGATCCCTTAGGATACCACAAACCTAGATTTTTGGTTCCTATGAGATATCTAAAGATCCTCTTAACTGCACTAAGGTGAGATTCCTTGGGATTGGCTTGGTATCTAGCACACATGCACACACTAAACATGATATCTGGTCTACTAGCTGTTAGGTAAAGTAAGGATCCTATCAAGCTTCTAAACACAGTCACATCTACAGGTTTACCCTTCTCATCTTTATCTAAGTAGCAGGCTTGACTCATAGGTGTATAAATGGATTTAAACTTATCAAAACCAAATTTCTTTAAAAGATCATTGCAGTATTTGGTTTGACTTAGGAAAATACCATTCTTGCTTTGTTTGATTTGAAATCCCAAGAAGTAAGTCAATTCTCCCATCATGGACATTTCAAATCTACCTTTCATTGTATTTTCAAAATCTTTACAAAGCTTATCATTTGTTGATCCAAATATTATGTCATCAACATAAATTTGTACCAATAGAATGTCTTTTCCTTGTCTTTTGATGAAAAGTGTCTTATCCACATTTCCCCTTGAAAACTTTTCTTGTAAGAGGAAATTGCTCAGCTTGTCATACCAAGCTCTTAGAGCTTGTTTCAAGCCATAGAGGGCTTTTGTCAGTTTAAACACATGATTTGGAAGCTTAGGATCTTCAAAACCAGGTGTTTGACTCACAAAAACTTCCTCCTGGATGTCTCCATTTAAAAAGGCACTTTTAACATCCATTTGATAAAGTTTAAAGTCCATCATACATGCATAAGCAAGCAGGATTCTAATGGCTTCTAGTCTAGCTACTGGGCCATAGGTTTCATCATAGTCTATTCCCTCTTCTTGGTTGTAACCCTTGGCCACTAACCTAGCTTTATTCCTAGTAATAACACCATTCTCATCCATTTTGTTTCTGAACACCCACCTAGTTCCTATGACATGTTTATCCTCTGGTTTTGGAACTAGAGTCCACACTTGGTTTCTCTCAAACTGATTGAGCTCCTCTTGCATGGCTACTATCCAGTCATGGTCCATAAGGGCTTCCTTAATGTTTTTGGGTTCTATTTGAGAAACAAAGGCAGTAAAGTTGCAAAATTCTCTAAGTGATTTTCTGGTTGAAACTCCTTTTGAGATCTCTCCAATAATGTTGTCTATGGGATGGTTTTTGGTAAACTTCCATTCTTTGGGTAAATCATCTTCTCTAATAGGTTCTACACAGTCAAGGTTGGTTGGAGGTACATGTTCACTAGGTTCTATTGGTTCAGACTCTACAATATCATCCAATGAATTACCAACTATAGAAGGAGTTTTGTTCAAGTTTTCAGCAAACAATTCATCAAACTTTACATGAACTGACTCCTCTATAGTTTTGGTTCTCTTATTGTAGATTCTATAAGCTTTACTAAACTGGGAATACCCTAGAAAGATACCCTCATCTGCCTTATGATCAAACCTACCTAGATGTTCTTTACCATTGTTTAACACAAAGCACTTACACCCAAAGACCCTAAAGTAAGATATGTTAGGTTTTCTACCCTTGTATAACTCATAGGGAGTCTTAGTATAGGCCTAATAAGAACCCTATTCACTACATGAGTGGCAGTGTTTATGGCATCAGCCCAAAAGTATTTAGGAAGGTTAGAGTCCTTAAGCATGGTCCTAGCTAGCTCCTCTAAGGACCTATTCTTCCTCTCTACTACTCCATTTTGCTGTGGAGTTCTAGGGGCTGAATATATGTGTTGGATACCATGATGTTCACAGTAGGTTTGAAAAGAATCATTTTGGAATTCACCTCCATGATCACTTTTAATAGATATGATTTTCTGATTATTCTCATTTTGAACCAAAGTGGCAAATTTCTTAAAAGTTGAGAATGCCTCACTCTTGTGAGTCAGAAAATATGTCCATGTGAACCTAGTGTAATCATCTACCAGCACATACCCATATAGGTTCCCTCCAAAACTTCTAACCTGAGATGGACCAAAAAGATCCATGTGTACCAACTATAAGACCCTACTGGTTTGAACTAAGTCTATAGGGGGGAAAGAAGACTTAACTAGCTTACTCCTCTCACAGGAGTCACATAACCTATCCTTAGAAAACTTCCTATTTGGGAGACCTAGGACTAACTGCTT
>NC_021166.2:17878017-17892036 GCF_000331145.2 Cicer arietinum
TGTGTGTGTGTGAAAAACTTTTCTGTCAAAAGTGTTTATCAAGTGATTGTCAAAGATTATGAAAAGTATGCAAAAGTTTTGTGCAAAAGTTCTTTTCAAAAACGTTTGAATCAGCTTATATATATTCAAAGAAAACATCAGGACAATCGATTTCCTAATCGATTTCATAATGCATTAATCGATTGCCTAATCGATTTTCGCAGGTCTTGTTTTTCTTGAATCTTGAATCATATAAGCATGAATCAATTTGCCAATCGATTCTTTTAATACATTAATCAGAACTGGAACTATGATTTTATCCAAATCGATTGAATAATCGATTATAGGTGTTTTGATTCAACAATGAAATCAAAACTATCGATTCCTCAGTCGACTTCATAATCGATTTGGCACTTAGCTGAACCCTTTCTGTAACTTGAACATTTTCTTTAATTGATTCGTCAATCGATTGTGCTGATCATAGTGACTCAGACTTTTCCATCAATCGATTTGCCAATCGATTGTGCGTGTTACAAAACCTCAGCTATTTTGACAAAATCTATTTGCCAATCGATTTGATCAAAGTTGTTCTGATGAATGATTAATCTACAATGGATTGCCTAATCGATTGCGTCAAACTTGGATTTTTAAGAAAACTAAATCAATTGATGTCCCAATCGATTTGTTGCATCACAGAACTTTAAACCTGATTTTAAACTTGGTATTAATCGATTTGGTAATCGATTGTTCCCATAACTGGTTGTTTCTGTGACTTGCTAAATCGATTGCTCAATGGATTGCTCAGTCGATTGTTTAATCGATTGATTTTATCCCAGAACTCAGGTTTCACTTAAGAACATTTATCCAATCGATTCCGCAATCGATTGATGTAATGAAAACACTTGTTTTGAGTCAGACAATCGATTTATCAATCGATTCATCAATTGACTTTTTGGTTGATTGATTTTCATTCATAGGCAAAGACTTAAGTGTGAGACCATAGTGATTAGTCTACTAAACTTATTACTAAGACACTTAATAACACTATACAATTTTTTGCGTCTTTCTCAAGTGCATCCTCCAACTTTGGTTGATTCCTTGAGTTGTAAGCTATTGTTCCAAGTGTGTGGTGTCTTCTTGTTTGCCTGAAATATTTCTCAATTCAAAACATTAGATCAATCAAATATTTCACATGTACTGTGTGTTTGAGAATTAAATCAAAAACATGATCAGGGAAGCTCATGACTTACAAAATGATCAATAATTTGCGCTCTTTCTCAACTGCCCAAGAAATGTGGAATTATTTGAAGCGTATTTACATCTAGGACAATATAGCCAAACATTTTCAATTGGAGCTAGAGATAGCCAATTACAAACAGGGTAATTTGTCTGTTCAGGAATACTATTTTGGTTTTTTAAATTTGTGGACAAAACACTCTGTCATTATACATGTTGTTGTTCCCAAGACTTCTCTCACGGATGTCCATGCTGTCTACAATACCAGTAGGAGGGATCAATTTCTCATGAAGCTTCGCCCAGAATTTGAGGCTGTTAGAGGTGCTTTACTGAATAGGTGTCACGTTCCTTGATGACTCTTCATTATTTGCATATTTTTCATTGTTTTTAGTCTTATTTTTCGTTTATTCATTAGTTAATTTAAGGATTTATTTGATATATTTTGTTAATTTTATTTCTTTGATTTAATTAAATTTTTATATTCTTATTTCCTTGATTAATTAGAGATTTTTTGGAGTTTTGCGTTGTTTCTTTGTTTTAGTGTAGTGCTAAATATTGGCGAGAAATCAACATTACCTATGTGAAGTATTTCAGCCATATCTAAAGTTATAGATGTCCAATTGGAGTCAAACCAAGAGCAAATGAAAGCTAAGATCTATAACTACAACTTTCATAAAGAAATCGGAACCCAATTCAGACTTTAAAGAGGAGAAAAATGCAGCAACCGGAAAATAGAAGAAGTTGTACGCCTGAAGCGCAATAGTTGCGCGTGTGGCGCCTTTCCAGCATTTTTCCACTGCCGGGACGTGCTTGAAGCGCAAAGCATGCGCCTGGGGCGCGTGACATGCATCAGCATTGATTAAAATGCATTTTTCTTCTTCTTTTTCTAGGTATCTTTTTGACTATTGGGAAGTTGGGAGACTTGTGCCCTAGCAGAGAAACTCAAAGACGACCGTTTCTAACATCATTGGATCAGTTTTATCAAGAATCATTCTTGTAATTCTTCTTTAATCCCTATCTTTTGTATCTCTGTCATGAGTAACTAAACCCTATTTGTTAGGGATTAATGTAACAAGATGAAATCCTTATTTTTCTAATTTGATTTCTAGTTATATGAATGAGTGTATTGAATTATTTTTCTCATCTCTGTGCTTAATGCTTTTTATTGCTTGATCAACCTTAAAATTTTCGAAGATTTGTATTTTGAAATAGAAGTGGATTATACGAATGCTTGAGACGAGAAATTCATGAATTTGTAGCATAAGGATAGATACAAGTCATGAAACCAATTAAATTAGTTGTAAAGACAATAATTTAACAAGATAATTCTTGTACGGTAATGCTTAATTCTATCTAATCTTAAATCCACTAAGGAATTAGGGGTTACTTTGGAATTAAAGGTTATGTCACTAAGACATTAGGGCAAGAATAATAAAAAGAATTCGATAATAATTCAATAAAAAAATTCAGTAACTAGGATCAAATTAGACACCAAGGTTGGATGGAAAGTGAAACTCATCCCTAACATTTTTCTTATTATAAAAAATCAATTTTATTAATGTTTTTTAATTTTAAATATTATTTCAATCAATTTGGAAACTTTTTGTTCAGTTTTAGTAATTAAATATTATTCGATAGTAAAACGCAATCCTTGAGTTCAACACTCGGTATTACCGTTTTATTATTACTTGCAACGATTCAGTACACTTGTTGAAACGCTATCATTCCTTCGTTGGATACACATGTTGGTGAGCTTCTCAGGGAGGAGCAACGTCTCCTTACTTAAGGAACCATGTCTCATGATGTTGTTGTTTTGAACCTGTGATTGTTGCATATGCTGCCAAGAGTAGAGGGGGTCGTGATATGCGACATGTCATCTCATCTCTGACTGTCCCACACGTCCCCCACGACCCATAAATTTGGACATGTTGCTCGTAGTTGCACTAAGAAGCTTTGTAATTACTGCAAACAACCGGGTCATCTCATCTCTGACTGTCCCACACGTCCCCCACGACCCACACAACGTTTGGTGTAGGCATTCCGTGCCACAAAAAGACTTGTAGTTGGTCATTCTTCCAGTGATACATCTGAGGGCAATATCATTCAGCCCGAAATGGTTCAACAAATGGTACTTTCTGCACTTTCAGCCTTGAGCATTCAAGGTAAGTCTTCTGATGTTTCTCATCCATGGTTTTTGGATTATGGTGTATCGAATCACATGAAAAGTTCGTCTGCATATTTGCACAATTTACATTCTTATCACGACAATCAAAAAATTCAAATTGCTGATGGTAATACCCTCCCCATTACGAATGTTGGTGACATCAACTCTTATTTTCAGAATGTGCTTGGATCACCCGACCTTGCTTCCAATTTATTGTCTGTTGGTCAATTGGTGGATAACAATTGTAATGTTAATTTCTATCGGTCTGGTTGTCTTGTGCAGAAGTAGATGTCAAGGAAGGTGATCGCGAAGGGGCCTAAAGTAGGAAGATTGTTCCCACTCCAGTTTATTTCCAATCATTTATCTCTTACTTACAACAATGTTTTGAGTTGTTATGAGGATTGTCATAGAAAATTGGGTCATCCAAACTCTGTTGTTTTCTTTCATTTATTTATAACTGGTTTATTGGAAAATAAACATGGTGTTTCTGATGTATTTGTTTCATGTTCTGTTTGCAAATTATCTAAAAATAAAACACTTCCTTTTCCCTCTAGTGCTCATCGTGTCTCCACTTGTTTTGAGATGATTTATAGTGATGTGTGGGGTATGTCTCCTATCGCTTCCCATGCTCTCTATAAATATTTTGTCACATTTATTAATGATTATAGTCTTTTTACTAGGATATATCTTCTCCAATCTAAATCTGAAATGTTTTCTATGTTTAAGAAATTTTTGACTTATGTTGAAAATCAATTTCAAACAACTATTAAATTTTTCTTTCCGACTCTGGTGGTGAATATATGTCTCATGAGTTTTTGGAGTACCTTTAACATAAAGGAATTTTGTCTCAATGTTCTTGTCCTAATACCCCCCCAATAAAATGGGATGACAGAACAAAAAAATCATCATTTGCTTGATGTGACGCGCACCTTACTTCTCCAAGATTTTGTACCCCTTAGGTTTTGGGTAGAGGATCTATCCACAACAGTTTTTTTGATAAATCGCCTTCCTGCTACGGTTATTGATCTTGACTCTCATTTCTTTTGTATTTTTAAAACTCACCCTGATTATAGTGCCTTACATACTTTTGGATGTGTATGTTTTGTTCACCTACCTCCGTTTGAAAGGCATAAGCTTGGAGCACAATTTATTCAATGCGCATTTGTGGGGTATAGTCAATCTCATCAGGGTTTTGTGTGTTATGATGTTTCTAACCATCGTTTCTGCATTTCTAGGAATGTGACATTTTTTGATAATCAATTTATGTTTTTTTGCCTTACTCCCTCCATGAATGATTTTTCTATGCTTCCAAACTTTAATGCATCAATCTATAGAACGTTTGAGACCAGGCAATGTATATGTTAGAAAACACAAACAACAAGTTCTCACCCCTCTTCTCGACATTGATCTGCCACTTGATCCTATAGCTGCTGCACCACAACGTTCTAGTAGAGCGTCTCGAGCACCTGATAGATATTCACATGATATGTATAATTCCTGACATACTTCTCTATCTGCCTCTCTCTCTAGCATCTCTATTCCTACTTGCTACTCACAATATGTTAAAGATGTGCGATGAATAAAGGCAATGAATGAGGAACTTAAGGCTCTCCAAGACAATTTCACATGGGATATTGTCTCTTGTCCTCCTCATATCAAACCCATAGACTGCAAATGGGTGTATTCTATGAAAATGAATTCTTATGGTTCCCTCAACCATTACAAGGCTTGATTGTTGCCTTAAGAAACAAGCAAGAATATGGCATTGATTATAAGGAGACATTTGCAAATGGGTGGGGTATGTCTCTTATCGCTTCCCATGCTCACTATAAATATTTTGTCACATTTATTAATGATTATAGTCGTTTTACTAGGATATATTTTCTCCAATCTAAATCTGAAGTGTTTTCTATGTTTAAGAAATTTTTGACTTATGTTGAAAATCAGTTTCAAACAACTATTAAATTTTTCTTTCAGACTCTGGTGGTGAATATATGTCTCATGAGTTTTTGGAGTACCTTTAACAGAAAGACATTTTGTCTCAATGTTCTTGTCCTAATACCCCCCAATAAAATGGGATGACAGAACGAAAAAATCGTCATTTGCTTGATGTGACGCGTACCTTACTTCTCCAAGCTTTTGTACCCCCTAGGTTTTGGGTAGATGATCTATCCACAACAGTTTTTTTTGATAAATCGCCTTCCTGGTACGGTTATTGATCTTGACTCTCATTTCTTTCGTATTTTTAAAACTCACCCTGATTATAGTGCCTTACATACTTTTGGATGTGTATGTTTTGTTCACCTACCTCCATTTCAAAGGCATAAGCTTGGAGCACAATTTATTCAATGCGCATTTCTGGGGTATAGTCAATCTCTTAAGGTTTTGTGTGTTATGATGTTTCTAACCATCGTTTCTGCATTTCTAGGAATGTGACATTTTTTTATAATCAATTTATGTTTTTTTGCCTTACTCCTTCCATGAATGATTTTTCTATGCTTCCAAACTTTTCTATTATGCATCAATCTATAGAACGTTTGAAACCAGACAATGTATATGTTAGAAAACACAAACAACAAGTTCTCATCCCTCTTCTCGACATTGATCTGCCACTTGATCCTATAGCTGTTGCACCACGACGTTCTAGTAGAGCATCTCGAGCACCTAATAGATATTCACCAGATAGGTATAATTCCTCACATACTTCTCTATCCCCCTCTCTCTCTAGCATCTCTATTCCTACTTGCTACTCACAGTATGTTAAAGATGTGCGATGAATAAAGGCAATGAATGAGGAACTTAAGGCTCTCCAAGACAATTTCACATGGGATATTGTCTCTTGTCCTCATCATATTAAACTCATAGACTGCAAATGGGTGTATTCTATGAAAATGAATTCTTATGGTTCCCTCAAGCAAGAATATGGCATTGATTATGAGGAGACATTTGCACGCGTTGCCAAAATGAAAACTGTTCGAATTGTGCTATTTATATCTGCTTCTAATGGGTGGACTCTTCATCAGATGGATGTGAAGAATGAATTTCTTCATGGTGATCTGACTGAAGATATTTGTATGACTCCTCCTAAGGGCTTATTCTCTTTATCTAAGGGTGAATGCAACCTCAAACGCCCCTTGTATGGTTTGAAACAGGCTCCTAGAGCATGGTATGAGAAGTTTCGTTCCACTTTACTCGAGTTCTCTTTTACTCAAAGCCAATATGACTCCTCTTTATTCATTCACCTCACCTCTACAGACATTGTTGTTGTTCTTCTTTATGTTTATGATATGGTTATTACTAGTTCTAATCTAGCATCCATCCAGGAATTTAAACAACAATTGTGAGCCTCATTCCATATGAAAGACCTCAGTAATTTGCCTTAAGGTTCACTACCCCTCCAAGGGTATATTTCTCCATCAGCATAAGTATGCCATAAACTTGATTTCTATGGCTGACCTCCAATCAGCTAACTCGGTGGATACTCCTCTTGAAGTTAATGTTAAATACCGCCGTGATGAGGGCGACCTTTTGATTGATCCTCTATTGTATCGGCAACTCGTGGGTAGTCTTAATTACTTGGCCATTACTGGGTTTGGCATATCGTTTGTTGTCCAACAAGTAAGTCAGTTCATGCACTATCCTCGTCATCTTCACTTACCAAGTGTCAAACACAAGGATAACATTATACTATTGAAATAAGTTTTAAGTACTTAATTGAAGAAAAAGATTCCAAATTGATTTAGTATTTTCCAAATTAACATAAGTAAGTTTTGAAATTGATACTGAGAAAAATGTCACAGATGATCTTCAGTGCGAATCCAACAATAGTTCAAAATTTGATTTTAATTACTGAACAATAAAGAAATTCACTAACTAGGATCAAATTTGACACCAAGATTGAATTCGAAGTGAAACTCATCCCTGATATTTTTCTTATTAAAAAGGATCAATTTTATTACTGTTGTTAATTTTAAATATTATTTCAATCAATTTGGGAAATTTTTGTTCAATTTTAGTAATTAAATACAACTCAATAGTAAAACGCAATCCTTGAGTTCGTCACTTGGTACTACTGTTTTAATTATTACTTGCAACGATTCAGTACATTTGCTGAAACGCTATCAAGTTTTTGGCGCCACTGCTTGTCACGCGGATGACTCAGAGATTACCATATCACTATTGAGTATAATTTATTTACTTACTTTAAATTTTTTGCTCTACAATAAAATTTGTGCTTTTATTTTATTTTTAATTTTGAAAAAAAAATTGTTTTAAAATTGTTTTATTTTTACTTAATTATTTATTTTTCTTTTAATTTTAAAATTGTTCATTACTCACAATTTGTCTAACCTTGTATGTGAGGCTAGTCCTCAGCTAAACTTTTCTTTGATCCAAAAATCAAAAAAACTGCGAAAGCAAATCGAAAAGAGGTTCGAGAAACGAGACACAGGGAAAGACAATTAGTAGTAGAAGAAGATGATTCGGGGGATTTTTTCATAATTGCGGAAATGGCCGATCCACCCCCACCTGAGTGCACCCTCAGAGAGTATGGGGATCAAAATAAAAACTGTGCTCGATTGGCTATCCATAACTCACCGGTTACAATCAACAAGTTTGAAGTGAGCCCCGCTCTATACTGAGAGTTGAAGGAGATTCATTTTTTCGGTAAACATAACGAACACGCCAATAGAAACCTCACGAACTTACTTGAATTATGTGAAACAGTGAAAGTGGACGGTTGTTCTGAAGAAGGCAAGATGTTGAGACTATTTCCACTTTCATTGAAAGGTGATGCTAAGGAGTGCCTTAATTCCTTTCCTACCGGTAGCATCACCACATGGGATGACCTTGAAGATAAGTTCTTAGAACAATACTTTCCCCCAGTTGTGTTCCTTAGAAAGAGGCAAGAGATTTCTAGTTACAAACAGAAAGAAGAAGAATCTCTTCGTGACACTTACATGAGGTTCAAGAGTTTACTAGTAGGATGCCCCAATCATGCTTATGACGAAATTGCTCATATGAAAATATTTTGTATTGGTTTGAGGCCTAGCACTAGAATTATGTTGGATGCTACAACAGGTGGTTTTTTGAATTACAAAACCGCATCAGAAGCACAAAAAGTTATTGAGATCATGACGTCAAATGAACAAATGACGTTTTATGAAAAAGGTGGTGGGTCAACAAGTGATATACTAGAATTGAATGTCATGGATGCTAGGTTGGCTCAAGGCAGATTGCTCTCAAGACATATAAAAGATGTTATCGCCGCTGAGATAAAGAAGGGGATAACAGCTCTAAATATACAACCCCAAGTGACCCCTGTCAAATTATTGAAACATACTAGTTGTGATTTTTGTGGGGGAGCACATTAAAATGGAGCGTGTGAAGCACCTGATGAAGATGATACAAAAGAACTAGAATAGGTGAATTTTGTGGGTAATAACGGGAAGCAGAACAATCCCTACTCTAGTACGTACAACCTGATTGGAGAAATCATCTAAATTTTTCTTGGAGAGATCAACAGGGTGGATCTCAGGGTCAACAAGGAGCTCAACCAAATCAAGCTCCACCTCGAAAAGCTTCTTGGGAGAATGCTATTGAGAAGTTAGTAACAAGCACAAGTTCTTTCATTGAAGAGTCAAGAGCCATCCAGAAAAATCACTTTGCATCAATAAAGAATCTGGAGACCCAACTAGGTCAACTTGCTCAACAAATGGCACAAAGAGCGTCTGGAAATTTTCCTAGTGACACAGTTCTGAATCCACGAAATAATGTCAATGCAGTGATAACGAGGAGTAGCAAGGTATGTGAAAAAGTACCAGATAAAGCAAAACAGGGTGGAAGTACTTCAACTTCAAACCATTAGGAGGAAATGGTCACCCTGATATCAGTCGAGGAGCACATTAATCTTGAAAAGGAGAAAGAAACTATGGTACATAAAAAGGAGACACTGCGAAAACCAGAAATTCGACTTCCGTTTCCTCAAAGATTAAAAAAGGAAGAAACTAAAAAATAATTCAGTAAATTTCTTGATGTTTTTAAAAAATTGCAAATTAACATTCCTTTTGCAGAAGCACTAGAGCAGATGCCGACATACGCCAAGTTCATGAAGGAGATTCTATTAAAGAAATGAAAAATTGGTATTGAAACAGTGATGCTTACTAAAGAGTGCAGTGCTGTTCTACAGAGGAAGCTGCCATCTAAGCTCAAAGATCCTGTAAGCTTCTTTATTCCTTGCACTATTGAGGATAGAACTTTTGGGAAAGCCCTGTGTGATCTTGGGGCTAGTGTGAGTCTTATGCCCATTCCCTATTCAAAATGTTAGGCATTGGAAGAGTCAAAGACACACAACTGATGTTACATTTTGCGGATCGTTCAATGAAACACCCATTTGGGGTGGTAGAAAATGTGTTGGTCAAAGTAGATAAGTTCATTTTTCCAGTGGATTTTGTGGTAGTAGATATAGAGGAAGGCAATGATATCCCCTTGATCTTGGGGAGATCATTCTTAGCAACATAGAGAGCTATGATTGATGTGGCGGATGACACCTTAACCTTTAAGGTAAATAAGGAAACTGTTACATTCAATATTCTAAAAGCCATAAAGCATTCAAACGAAAGAGAAGGGTGCACCCGAATTGAGATTTTCAATTTGATAGTCGATGAAGAAGTTGAACATCAAGAACCCATACTGTTGTTACAAAGAGTGTTATGCCTACTCCAAAATGTTGTTAAAGATAGTGAAGATCCAAGAGTAAATGATGTTTTATTCATGTTAGAAGCATCACCATCCCACTCCCCCCGCTTCCATAATACGTGGGAGGAGTTGAAAGGGAATGAAGACGAATATGTAGAGAAAAAGAAAGAGACACCACTGGTTGAACACAAGCAATTGCCACCTCACTTGAAATATGTACCCCTTGGTGAGAAAGATGATGTGTTCTTTGTGTCATATAATACACCTTCACAATGGTTGAGGCGTCAAGCTAATGACTTTAAAGAAGCGCTTCGTGGGAGGCAACCCATAGGTAGAGGTAACTTTTATTTTTGCAAACTTATTTTTTTATTTGAATTTGTTTCTTTTTAATTATGTGCAATGTGCACTATGATGAAGATTTTTTAACAACATGAAGCTAGTGTTAAACTATTTATTTTAGATATTAAAATTGAAACTCTATTTCTTTGCTTATATCATTGCTCAATTCGATAAGTTTCACTAATGCATGCATTGTTGATTACTCCTTGGTTATCGAAGTCTCACTTGCCATTTTTTTTTAAAAAAACTAAATAAATTTTGTAGTGGCATGTTTGACATCATTTAGATAGTTCATACTCTTTATTATTATCCTAGTTGTGAGCTTTTGTGCCTAAACACTTTAATTATTTGTTGTGTGATTATCTAGACATGTGTTATCCCTTCAGAACTTGCACTGATTCTGACTTGCATCACTTGTAATTTATGCATACACTGAGGCAATTTTGTTTGGTCGTTTGAGCCTTTCTAACTACTCTATGCAAATTTTATTCTTTTTTAGCCCCTTTGAACCCTGCCCTTTTATTTCGGTTACTAGTCACATTACAAGCCAAAAACCTGACTTTAATTAAATCACCTTACTTAGAGTTATGTAGAAAAAAAAAATTATCGTCTTGGTAAAGTTATAAGTTTGGGGTTGCTCATGGGATAGCAACCTTTTAAATTTGGGGTGGTGATCACAAAAAGGAAAAAAAAAATCAAAACAAAAAAAAAAAGAAGGAAAAAAAAATCAGTTTGTGTACTTTGATAAATAATATCTTCTCGGTTCTTATGTGAATGTTTGAGAATCTCCACAATGAAAAGGTGAAGAAAAATAAAAAGTGGTAGATTTATTTGAAAATGTATACCTAACTTCAAGTAGTAAAGCCTACTATCCCAAAATATCTTACCCTTACCTAAGCCCCATTACACCCCGAAAGTCCTCCAAAAGTGTATGTTTTTACTAACTAGAATTTTTTTCATGCATATGGTAGCGTGATGCATGTTCTAGGATTTGAGTGATAAATTCATAACCCTTGCTAAACACTTACGATAAATTTTGGTGAGATTGTGTGAAGAGAGAGTTGAAATTGATGAATGAATGCTAAATTATACAAATTGTGTTGTTTTTTTTATAAGCAACCATGGAGCATGATGAATGTTTGTAGTAGCTAAAACTTTGAGAATTGAGTTTGATTTGATTTGAGAAATTGAGTTTAAGTTTGATTTTAACTGTACCAAATCTAAAGTTAATTGTTGCTTGGGACAAACAATACATTAAGTTTGGGGTTGTGATTGAAGTAGTAATGTCAATTTACAAGGAAAGGGAGTTTGAATTGTAAATGTTCCTATTTATAAATTCCTTAAAAAATCTTAAGATTTAACTCAAGAATGATCTTGGTTAAGAAAACAGAAAACGAAGAACGTTCTTGGTTTTTACCAGAAAACTGAGAACGTTCTTGGTTTTTACTAGAAAACGGAGAACATTCTTGGTTTTTACCAGAAAACGGAGAACATTCATGAGTTCAATTTGTTTTAAATAAAGTGAATATCAAGTTATTTAGAGTCTCGTTTGTCTTCTTTGACATTGCTCTTATCAGACCTTGAATATTTTTTATACTTCCTTCCTTGATTATTTTTCCTATGTCCTCATCAACACTACAATCAAAGTTGTGAAGTAATTGATGCATTACATAATAACACAAGAATTGCAAATTTGTTTTATTTATTCATGTTAAAGTGTGAGGAACTTTTAGTGTGAGAGATGAAAGCATTATATATTGAACATTAAATCTTAGCAAATGGTTAAGATTAAAAGGCTCTTTTAACTATACATGTGCTCTCTCATTTTCGTCTACGACTCCTTCTTTTCTTTTTTATTCACCTTTTTGCTCTATCTACATATCATGAAGATTAAAAAAAGTATTAGAAGTGCATATTCTATAACAACAAAAACCATTATTCTTGTGGATTAGGTCTTGTGTTGTTGTGAATGAATACCAAAATGGAAAAAAAAAATTGATTTTTAATGTATATGTGACAAGAATAACGTGGTTGATTGATACCTCTTAAAAATGTGCCTTAAAACATTTTTCAATGTATATAATATAAATATTGGACCGCATCCTATTCAACCTCTCCTCGGTTGGTACCCTATCTCCCAAACTTTCTTTTCAATTTGTTCAATTCATTTCCTTTCAAGACTTTATGCAATACTACAATGTAATGATACGTATATACCTCTACTTTTAAACCTCTCCTCTGTTGGTATATATTATTTTGATTAGGAAGAGTTAACCGTTAGATGAAGTCTCTCATACGAAAGATTTCATCCTTATGAGGTGAGGGCTATCAACGAGATGTAAACTCCCTAATTGATGTGCTATGATGCATTTCGAGATTGAGAGGAGAACGTTATCAGTTAGATGGAGCCGCCCCTAAGATAAAGATCATCCTTAGGAGGAGAGGGCTAATAATGAGATGTAGTTGCCTGTTGGTTCCAAAAAAATTAGGTTTTTACTTGTTTAATTTTTTATGATATTTTTGACGTTGCTCATTTTGATTTCACTTCTGTATGAACTCCATTTTAGATATTTCTTCCTAAACGGCTAAATTATAAGTTTAATAATTTTATTATGTGTATATTTTACTTGAGAATTATCTATATTTTAAATAGCATTGTTTAACATAATTCCCACAAGATTGTAAAATAATTATTCGTGCCTTTTTGTGTTTCCCTTCTACTTGGTGGTGGTTGTTGTCTCCTCACTAAGTCTTTTTGACTTACCCCTTCATATTGTGACTGAGTTAACAGTTTGAAACATAATTTTATGAAGTTGGAAACGTTGAAGATACAGAGGATACTGAGTTAACAGTTTGAAACATAATTTTATGAAGTTGGAAACGTTGAAGATACAGAGGATACTGAGTTAACAGTTTGAAACATAATTTTATGAAGTTGGAAACGTTGAAGATACAGAGGATACTGAGTTAACAGTTTGAAACATAATTTTATGAAGTTGGAAACGTTGAAGATACAGAGGATACTGAGTTAACAGTTTGAAACATAATTTTATGAAGTTGGAAACGTTGAAGATACAGAGGATACTGAGTTAACAGTTTGAAACATAATTTTATTTAGAACTATTTAATTGTCTAATTGTTAATGTTGATTGATTTGTCAGGTTAGGAGTATAGCTTGTGCGACGATCACAGCGTACAATTTTTGGGTCGTGATAATAGAAATCTGATATCATCTCTAATTGGAGCACATGAGAGTTTTTATATTTTATAGATAAGTTGGGAAATGGGAGTTAATATCTAGTATAGTATATTGACAGATTGCTGGTATCTTGAGGTAAATTGTTAATTAAAAAGTCGTTAACTCAAGATTTTAGTAAATTTTCAAGTAATAATCGGTGAAGTCATGATGCATTTCCTAAAACATGAATAAGTTAATTTTAAATGAAGTTTTGGAGTACTCAGTGTCAATCTGCAAGCATACATATTCGGAATGTACATAAATTTATTTATTTTTGTACTAAATACAAATTTCCAAGACTTAATAGAAAAATATCAAAGCCTTGGAGCATGAATCACTCTCCACCTCTCACTCATAAACAAACAAA
>NC_021166.2:17892431-17908470 GCF_000331145.2 Cicer arietinum
AAAATTTAAATGAGTTGAGATTAGTAAAATAAAAATGGGTTGAGATTAGTAAAATAAAAATGAGTTGAGATTAGTAAAATTTAAATGGGTTGAGATTAGTAAAATAAAAATGGGTTGAGATTAGTAAAATAAAAAAGAATGGATTTAAATGGATTGAGTTACATATGGGCTTAGATTAAAATTAATAGTAGTAAGGAGTCCCAAGCCCAAACTAACTTAAACAAAAAAACAAAGTTTAAAACAGAAAACCCTAATTAGAGGGGGGTGCTCGGGAAACAGGAAATAAACAAACAACAAAACCTTGTCTTCTTCCTTGTTTCATTCTCTGTTTTGAAAATAGAAGGGAAAATATGGATAGATGCATCAATCGAACAAAAGGAAAATGAAGAGGAACAAGGAAATAGTGATGGCGACCATAACGCCAATGACGACCTTAGCGCCAACGGCGACGGCAACTTCGGCGATGGTGACGGTGCCGACGATGACAATGGCAACCACGAAGAAGACAACATCAGGTTCGGATTTTTAATTGTTTTCGTTCATTAAATAAAAAAAATTACATTTTTTAAATAAAAGAGTGATGTTGATGATGATGATAAATAGGAAGATACATATTGTACAGGAAGAAAAAAATACCTTAATATTTCGTGAATATTTCGTGTTTGTTGTTTGTTACTAAAAACTCCTTCTGATTTATTTCCTTTTTCCTTCTTTTTAAGTGTATTTTTTTAGTAGAGTTAATCTCCAGATCCTCATTTTTTAAATTGATAAGGTGTTTTTATAGAGTTTTTGATATGTTTAGTTGCTTTCTTTGCCTGCCTTGGTCCTTCTCCATCAATTTCATGTTTGATGTTTTGATTGCTTTGCTCATCATCTGCATTTTTCTACACCTTTGATGTCTTCATAATTTTAGATTATTTGTTCTGATCTGTTCATTGCTGAGCTTTTATTTGTCTTTTAGTTTCTTTTTTTAAAACTCAAAAATTTGTCATTTAGCTCTGCATAATGTGTACAAATACTGACTTATAAATTATGTTTTTATGTTTCTCTAATTAGTTACAAAGCAAAGGTCAACGACACTGCATCTGAAACAAAAAGGCAGCAACAAAACAGAGCCAAAGGCTTAATTTATTTTGGTTTAAATCTTATTGTAATTTAATTTGATTTAATATTTATGGTTGCAATTTGATTGTAATTTAAAAATTATAACTTGGTTTGGCATTGTAAATTGATGAGCCTACTTATTGTAAATATATTTACTTCATTTTTTAATATATTTTTTCCTTTTTGATTTATTTTAAAAAAAAATGGACAAAATTGGGGTACTACACTAAATATATAATATAAACTTACCAAAATTCAAGCAAGCTTGGAGGAATAATTTTTGTAGAGACAAGGTAGAAGTGAAAAACGATGAAGGAGTTGAGTGATATTTATAGAATTTGGTTGATCCTTTGTGGCGGCCAAAGCAGCCACAATGAGCAACGGATATATGTCTTTTGTGGCGGCCAAAACGGTTAGAAAGGCATGTGTTTGTGGCGGCTTGGGCGGCCACAAATGGCAACGGTCCTTTTGGAGTTTGTGGCGGCCTTTGCAGACACAAAAGGTAACGACTATAAGCATTTGTGGCGGCCTGGGCGGCCACAAATGGCAACGTCACTTTGGGATTTTGTGGCGGCCTTTGCAGCCACAAAAGGTAACGGCTCAGGCTTTTGTGGCGGCCTTTGCAGCCACAAAAGGTAACGTCACTTTGGGATTTTGTGGCAGCCTTTACCCTCACAAATGGTTGATTTTGTGGCTGAAAAAGCCCTCACAAAAATCTTAAAAATTTAGGTGGATTTTGTGGCTGTCTAAGCCCTCACAAAATCACAATGTTGTGATTTTGTGAGGGCTTAGGCAGCCACAAAATCCACCTACATTTTTAAGCTTTTGTGATGGCTTTTTCAGTCACAAATAATGACCAATTTCAATTTTTGTATTTGTGAGCGCTTTTTCGGTCACTAATTTGTGAGGGTTTTTTCGGCCACAAAATATTTGTAAAGTTGGCCACAAATGAGGGGATTTCTTGTAGTGTCAATACTTCATGAGTTCAATTTGTTTTAAATAAAGTGAATATCAAGTTATTTAGTGTCTTGCTTGTCTTCTTTAACATTACTCTTGTCGTTGGATTTCCAAGACCTTGAATATTCTTTATACTTCCTTTCTTGATTATTTTTTCTATGTCCTCATCAACACTACTACCAAAGTTGTGAAGTAATTGATGCATTACATAATAACACAAGAATTGCAAATTTGTTTTATTTATTCATGTTAAAGTGTGAGGAACTTTTAGTGTGAGAGATGAAAGCATTATATCTTGAACATTAAATCTTAGCAAATGGTTGAGATTAAAAGGCTCTTTTAACTATACATGTGCTCTCTCCTTTTCGTCTACGACTCCTTTTCTTTTTTATTCACCTTGTTGCTCTATCTACATATCATGAAGATTAAAAAAAATATTAGCGGTGCATATTATATAACAACAAAAACCATTATTCTTGTGGATTGGGTCTTGTGTTGTTGTGAATGAATACCAAAATGGCAACAAAAAAATTGATTTTTAATGTATGTGACAAGAATAACGTGGTTGATTGATACATCTTAAAAATGTGCCTTAAAACACATTTTTCAATGTATACAATATAAATATTGGACCGCATCCTATTCAACCTCTCCTCTGTTGGTACCCTATCTCCCAAACTTTCTTTTCAATTTGTTCAATTCATTTCCTTTCAAGACTTTATGCAATACTACAATGTAATGATACGTATATACCTCTACTTTTCAACCTCTCCTCGATTGGTATATATTATTTTAATTGGAAATAGTTAACCGTTAGACGGAGTCGCTCATATGAAAGATTTCATCCAAGGTTTTGTTACTAAGATATTAGGGCAAGAATAATAAAGAGATTTCTCTAATAATTCAATAAAAGAATTCAGTAACTAGGATCAAATTAGACACCAAGGTTGAATTTGAAGTGAAACTCATCCATTACATTTTCGTATAAAAAATGATCAATTTTATTACTGTTGTTAATTTTAAATATTATTTCAATCAATTTCGAAACTTTTTGTTTAATTTTAGTAATTAAATACAACTCAATAGTAAAACACAATCCTTGAGTTTGACACTCGGCATTACTGTTTTAATTATTACTTGCAACAATTCATTACAATTGTTGAAATGCTATCAGCGGTTCCTGCACATTTTCTAGGAGCATGTAGGTGGACTGCAAAACACGCAGTTGAAGGTGGACTGATGACATATCGGTGGAGACTTGATGTTTTGTTGCTCAATGATGTAGTGTTTACACCATATGATGATGATCGAGCTAATCATGTGTTTGCATTGACTTTGATGTTCTCCGGTTATATTTGATGTGGTGGAGTCTCAGTCTCATTTATGCTGGAGCGATGTCTTTGACAGTTTGGTCGTATTCAGTGCATTCCGTGTGACGTTCCTCGGGTCCTAAATAGTATATATTGAGAGTGGCAGACTACTATGAGAGCATCTATAACGGCCTTTCGGAGCCTCTATCATGTAATGACTTTTCTTGGAGAGCCTATTTTCTTTTTGTCTTTTTGTTACTATTGCAATAATGAAGATACAATGCGAACTGTGAAAGTAAGATTTGATAATACCCTCTGCACAATTCATGGACATTGTAAATTGTTACGCGGAAATACATGTAGCCATTTCTAAAAGATCAATTAATTAATCAACTTACTTATCTTTTTTCTCATAATGTAGGTGTTATGTTTTGTGATGGAGCATACTAATTTGGGATGCGAGTAAAGATATTGTTGTCTTTATAAAATTCTCATTTTTTTATACACACTGACGTGTGTGTACATATATATAATAGTTTTATTTAGTGAAATTTTTAGTAGAATTTTGAGTTAAGGTTTGTGCTATAAGAAAGGACAAGGGTACCATTTTTTGAAAGTTGTTTATTGAGACTTTGAGGTAAATACACAACTCTAATGCAAATATAGAATCTCTAGAAGAAAAAAAAAATGTAATTTTGTTTAAAAATCTTATTTGTGTTTAGTGTAGATTTAAAGGACTTTTATGTTTTCCTACTGTTAACTAAACTTTAGGGTTTAGGTTCACCTAGTTATATCGTTTTGATTGGGAAGAGTTAACCGTTAGATGGAGTCGCTCATATGAAAGATTTCATCCTTATGAGGTGAGGGCTATCAACGAGATGTAAACTCCCTAATTGATGTGCTATGATGCATTTCGAGATTGAGAAGAGAACGTTATCAGTTAGATGGAGCCGCCCCTAAGATAAAGATCATCCTTAGGAGGAGAGGGCTAATAATGAGATGTAGTTGCCTGTTGGATCCAAAAAAATTATGTTTTTACTTGTTTAATTTTTTATGATATTTTTGACGTTGCTAATTTTTATTTCACTTCTGTATGAACTCCATTTTAGATATTTCTTCCTAAACGGCTAAATTATAAGTTTAATAATTTTATTATGTGTATATTTTACTTGAGAATTATCTATATTTTAAATAGCATTGTTTAACATAATTCCCACAAGATTGTAAAATAATTATTCGTGCCTTTTTGTGTTTCCCTTCTACTTGGTGGTGGTTGTTGTCTCCTCACTAAGTCTTTTTGACTTACCCCTTCATATTGTGACTGAGTTAACAGTTTGAAACATAATTTTATGAAGTTGGAAACGTTGAAGATACAGAGGATACTGAGTTAACAGTTTGAAACATAATTTTATTTAGAACTATTTAATTGTCTAATTGTTAATGTTGATTGATTTGTCAGGTTAGGAGTATAGCTTGTGCGACGATCACAGCGTACAATTTTTGGGTCGTGATAATAGAAATCTGATATCATCTCTAATTGGAGCACATGAGAGTTTTTATATTTTATAGATAAGCTGGGAAATGGGAGTTAATATCTAGTATAGTATATTGACAGATTGCTGGTATCTTGAGGTAAATTGTTAATTAAAAAGTCGTTAACTCAAGATTTTGGTAAATTTTCAAGTAATAATCGGTGAAGTCATGATGCATTTCCTAAAACATGAATAAGTTAATTTTAAATGAAGTTTTGGAGTACTCAGTGTCAATCTGCAAGCATACATATTCGGAATGTACATAAATTTATTTATTTTTGTACTAAATACAAATTTCTAAGACTTAAAAGAAAAATATCAAAGCCTTGGAGCATGAATCACTCTCCACCTCTCACTCATAAACAAACAAACAAATAAATAAACTAAAGAAACTTATGTAAAGATATGGAAGAAGATTTCATTTCATTTCAGTTAGTTGAAGTTGCTTGCTCAGCATGACTTTCTTTGTTGTAGTTCTTCCCATAAGCTCTCTCCTTCCATAGAGTTGTAACTTCTTCAAACGTCAAACCTTTAGTCTCTGGCATGTAGAAGATCACAAAACCAATAGCAACAACAGACACAACCAAGATAACCATGAAACTCTGACCAAGTCCAATAGCATCAACAACAGAAAGGAAGCTAGTAGACATTATGACACTGCAAATCCAATTAACAGTGGCAGACATTCCACCACACATACCTCTATACTCTTCAGGATAAATCTCAGAGTTAACAGTCCAAGGTATCGGACCCATTCCAGGTGCAAAGAAAGCAATATACAAGGCCAATCCGAAAACAGCAAGCCAACCAAACAAGTGATTTGTGTTACCCTGTCCAATAATATAACATGCTGCAGACAGAAGTGTCAATGCTCCAACGACACCTGATAAACTAGCAAGAGCAAGCTTTTTCCTCCCCAAATGATCGACAAGGTAAATACCAAGAACCGTTCCTGCAGCATTCATACCAGAGACAAAAAGTGAAAGAAAGAGAGCCGCTTGATTGGATTTGAATCCAGCCATCTGAATGATTGTAGGACTGTAATACATCACAATGCTGATACCAGCAAACTGTTGAAATGCTTGAAGTCCAGCACCACAAATGAATGCCAGTCTGATTTCTTTAAACTTGAAAACATCAGTGTATTGAACTTTCACTTGTCTCTTGCTTTCTTTCTCCAAGTTATCTTCCAAAATTTGGATCTCGTCTTCCAATCTAGGCGATGAGTATATCTTAGAAAGTACAAGAGTGGCTTCTTCTTTCCTATTCTTCATGTAAAGCCATCTAGGGGATTCAGGGAGAAAAGACATGAGAAGAAGTTGAACAACAGCAGGGGTACCAGCAAGAGCAAGCATCCATCGCCATGTCCCAGGAACTCTTGTCAAACCATAATTGACAACAAAAGAAAGAAACTGTCCACCAGTAACCATAAGTGTATTAGCACTAACTAATCCACCTCTAATTTCAGTTGGAGATGCTTCAGCTATATAAACAGGTGCAGTAACAGATGCCATACCCACACCCAAACCAACAAGTAACCGACCCGCTATTATTACATATGGATTTGGGGCTGCTGCCATTATAAGTGATCCAACTATGAAGTTTATGTCTGCAATAATAGTTGCTGTTTTACGCCCCCAAGCATCGTTAATCACACCCCCCATGGCAGCACCGAATATTGCCCCCAACAACGCCATCCCAACAATTAACTCTTGAATAAAGCTACTATTCCTCACCATCTCAAAATCCTCTTTTATATACAAAAGTGCACCAGATATCACACCTGCATTAATTATATATGAATTGAATCTCAGTGTACTAGTAGTCCAAATTTTAAACTTACTTTGAGACCCAGTTACATACCTGTATCGTAGCCAAATAGAAGACCACCAATTCCGGCGGCAAATGTGGTTCCAAGAATGTAAGGGTTTTGGAACATGGAAATTTTGCGATCAGGATGCATCTCGAGGTAACCGGAGCTTCCTGCTTGCATGGTAATTGGCATTCCCACCACCATTGTGGCTGTTTGAATTGAAGATGAAATAATAAGGAAAGATTATAACGAATGAAGGAGTTGTTGTTGGATTTGAAAGGGAGAAGGTGTTATATATATATACATATATATATATATAGAAGAGCTAAATATAGGGATCTAGATAGTTCTAGTTCTGATATTTTCTTAACCATAATAGCTATAAGAGGCTTCAAATCTCACAAAAGGAAACAAAAAGGCGGCATTGTTAATAGTTAGTTGTTAGTTGTTAGTTGTTATATCTCTCCCGCCAAGTATCGCAACATTGCTTTCCTTCCTATTTTTGACTTAACTTCCTCAATATCTCCTCCTTTCTAGGCTCATGTGCTTCAAAAAGTTTGTTTTTATATAATTTTACAATTTCAGATATTTATTTTCGTAACTAACTAACTAACTACTTATCATCTCAAATGTAACATCTTTATAAACTTTTATCGTCTTAGCTACTAATGATATGTGTATATATCTTTCAAACTTTATAATATCTTTTTTCATTCGTATACGAAATTATAATATATTTTTAAAGATGGATCATATGATCAAAAGATGCTAAAAGCAATTTATTTATTATATTGATAAAGATAAAAATTAATATTAAGATTAAAATCGAGAAAATGTTAATATAAAAATTAAGATTCAGATTATAATGCGAGTTTATTTATTTATTTTTATTTTTATTTTTATTTTTATTTTTTATTTTTATTTACTTTTTTATGGTGAATGTTTATTCAGTTGGTAAGGAGTTGGTCTGATTCCGGTAAGCACTAAGTTCAACTTTTTTATAACATTTTTATAGTGTATAATATTACATAAAACTTCATGTCGAATACATTTAGACATTAAGAAGAATAATTTTTAACTAGCAAATAATAGAATGGCCAGGCATTCACTATGAGATTTTGGTAAGAACTTTTATGAGCCTTACTATAGTGGCAATGGTATACATATAATGGAGCCTAGAAAGTTGTGACTCTTCTCTTTATCTTAGATCTAACTACGTTATGCACTAACATCTTCAATATACCTATGGTGAATTTTGATGTGTTCATAATAATTCATGATGGATACATTAAAGCACTAAGAAGAATGTTGCACAACTTTTTGTGGTTCCAATGGTATGTAAATCATGAAACAAAGCAATTTTTGGCCGTTCACTTTGACATAGATGACACAAAATGCTTTAGAGGAACACTTTAACTAAATTGTTGAAGTATGCTCCATAATTGATCATCATCTCTAGAGAACAAACCTTATGCTTTGATGGAATTGTATGAAATCATCTGTTAGTAAAATCCATACTACCTATTATAAAGAAATTTGGTCAATAACAAAATCCTTGGTAAAAATCAAGTTCAACAATGAAAACCTATCAAAATCCAATAATCCACACCATATTACAAAAAAAAATGAGTAAGACAAAAAAAAATGGCATATTACAAATGGAAGTATTTTATCTCTTTTTTTTTTCATTGAAGAAAGTGATTATTTATAACAAAATTGAATTAATTACCGTAAAAATAATCAAATAAAAGATTGAATCAAAACAAACAACTCATAGAAACGAGTTTGAAAAACCTTATACCTATGCTTTTAATATCCAGATTTGAAAAAATAAATAAACAAGTTACATTTTTAGTCATACAAAAAAGTAATATTTATTTCAAATGTCCCTAAAAGAATAGTGTAGTGGTGTGGTCAGAACCATCCCTATAAAAAATATTTATTTCAAATATTGTGTTCAATAATTTATATTTAAACAAAAATTTATACTAAAATTATCAAAAGGATTGAATTTGAATTACATAATACACCAATTATAAATCTAACCAAAAATAAAGATAGTGATTATAAATCAAATAAAACAACAGTGTTTATAATTCACCCCTTTATGCGAAAATTACTACTTAAAATATGAATTATATACGTAGTAAAAATATGTATATCGTATGGAAAGATATATACAACATCATTTGCATATCAGTAAATCATGTCATCAATGAAAAAATAGAAAAATTTCAAATAAATAATAGTTTGAAATTAATAATCCAAATAAAAGCAACAATGCAAATTATTTACATTGATAAAAATAGATGAGATTTATGTATATCAGATTACCTGTATTTAATCAAAGAAATCACAGTCGTCAAGAGTTGTGTCAAATATAAATTGAACATTGCTTCGCTCCTGGATCTGGTGGAAACAACCAACTCAAAATTAAATAGGAACAAATATTATACCTACTAAAATATATATGCAATAAATGGCGACACAAGAGGAATTACCTTAGATTTCCATGTAAACAGTAATTGTTTTAGTATAATGAGTATCAAAGTATAGATGTGGGTACGAGACATATAATCAATTCAATTATAAGAATTGATATGTGAGCACATATTTTATATAATTAAAAATATAAATAGATATAATTCTGCGAAAACAAGATAACAATAGAAGAAAAAGAGGGAACAAAGATTGTTGTTTTAGAGAAGCGCCGCAGACGAATTGTCAAAGTGAATACAAATACATATTTATAAAGAATTTACTAGGATAGGGTTTTTTGTTATACTGAATTTTCACTTTAATAATTGTAATAAAATACTATATAATATTTTAGATAATAAGTTATATTTAATTGATCTTTGTCGGAAATTTAACTTATTCATGGCTGATTAATTGGGTTGTCTATCTACTATTTTTATAATACTTTTTTTTATGATTATATCTACTACAAAAATACTTATTCAATTTTTTAAAAATATAATAATACTACTAAGTCAAAGTTATTAGACAAAAATAATTTTGTATGTGTCATCAAAAAAGGTGTAAGGTAAAGAATTATAATAATTATAGATTTTTTTAATACAAATTGTATAAATATAAAATTATTTCACGGTGCAATGCCATCGCAACGACCAATATAATCCACTACGCTAAAAATAGTATTTTACAACATTTTTTAATTAAAAGCGTTGTTGTATAGTATTTTAAAATTAACGGAAGATACAACAATGCTTTTCTGACAAGCGATTTTGCAGAAACGCTGTTGTAGGGTCATAATGTTTACAACGCTTTTGCTGAAAGCGCCGTTGTAGGGTCATATAGCGGTTTCACATAATGTTTATAGCGCTTTTAGAGCACTTTGGATATAAGCGCTATAAAATTTAGTGCTCTCACATAATGTTTACAGCGCTTTTTAGAGCGTTTTGTATACAAGCGCTGTAAAATATAGCGCTCCCACATTATGTTTATAGCGCTTTTAGAGCGCTTTGTATATAAGTGTCGTAAAATGTAGCGTTTTCACATAATTACATGATCTTTTAAAACGCTTTGTTTATAAGCGCTATAAAGTGATGCGTATTTGATAAAAATCATTTCCTTTAAATAAATAAAAACATATTTAATATATTATCTTCCTAAACCTACAAACCCTCCTCTACTCTGCACCCTCTTCTCATTGTACCCTCCTCTACTCTGCGTCCATTTCTACTGAGTGATTGTTGTCTTAGGTGCTGTATTTATTAATTTGTTGTTGTCACTAAAACTGATAAATTGTTACCTAATAAATCATATAAAATATTACCTAATAGTAGATAACATAATCTTGGTAAATCATATAAATTATTACCTGATAAATCAGATAAATTGTTACTTGATAAATCATATAAAATATGTTCTTTTTTAAAATTTGTTTGCGCAATTATGTAATAAAATATTACATAATATTTTAGATAATAAGTTATATTTAATTGAACTTATTCATGGTTGATTAATTGGGTTGTCTATCTACTATTTTTGTGATACTTTTTTTTTATTATTATATCTACTACAAAAATACTTATTCAATTTTTTTAAAATACAATAAAACTACTAAGTCAAAGTAATTAGACAAAAATAATTTTGTATGTGTCATCATACGCATAAAAGGTATAAGGTAAAGAACTGTAATAAATATATTGATTTTTTATACAATTTATGTAAATATATAATTCTTTAATGCTACAATGACTGCAATGCCATTGCAACAACCACTATAATACCAATTGTAACGTTCGCAATTATAACCACATTTGTAACCATAACCGCAATTTAAAATTATGAATAGAAGTCATTGTCCTTTGTTGTGGAAGACTTAGTTTCAACCGATTACTTAGGAAAACTTTTTAGTGGTTTTCTAATCCTTTTCTTTTTAGATAATGAGTCTTTATAATGGGTAAAGGCAATCAAGTTTTCGTCCAAAATGTTTTGCGCTATTTAGTGAAGGATTACATAAGTTTACCATCAAAGATAGTGATAGCTAGCCCCAACATTACACAATGTTGGACATCATGCAACATGAAAATTGAAAATTGTTGGTGGTTTTATTCCAAAATCACATGGAAGAATAAATAAGAGGAACTTCATATTTAAGTAAGTATTTGCATTGATTTCATATTCAAGCGAATGAATTGTTCTCCTTCCTATATAGACAATTTCTCGCAGTGTTGCTTTATTTATTTGAATCAATAACCAGTGAAGCTTCTTAGTGGAACAATGCTTGAGAAGTTTTGAAGTTACACTCATGGATACACAATATTCAATAGATCAGACGATGTAACATTCTAAAATATTTCATCATGCGAAAGACCTTAGCTCGCTTTGCGAGTTTACATAATTTGGAAACAATATTTGAAGGATTGGAATATGCAAGATTTCTCCTGGAAAAGACTACCTCCCGCCAAGAAAGTTAATTATTTGTGAAAGGAAGTTTTCCCCATTAGATATTTCACATGGCGACCAGTACACCTCTCTAGGTGAGCTAACACCAATTTTGAAGACTGTTGGCCACTGCAAGATTTTTCATGTCGACATGTATATCTCCTCAGGAGAAAATTCAAATATTTCAAATTCAAGTTCCAGATTCGCTAATTTTTTCTTGGTGACGCATGTCTTTCCCCATGCAAAAATGGTATAACTTCTGTAGGATTTAAGCGAAATATTAAGACAAAATTAGGATTCTGACCTTTTGGAAGTTGAAAATACATATTGAGGCAACAAACGAGCAAAGAGCATGATGGGGCCACAATCTAGGGATTGATAAGCAAAAAAAAATGCCTAAAGAATTAACAACCTTGATAATTTCAAACTGAATTCTTCCAAGAACTCTAGAAAGTGAAGTCTCATAAAATAACAATACGTTCACAATCCTCTTTTGCATCAGCTAGAGGTTTGCTTTTTTTAGTGGCACCACCTTAAAAGTTCTTTAAATTTGGCCCAACTCAAGTTTTTACAATTAGACCCAAGTATTCTTACTAATTCAGTCTACTAGTTTAATTAAAACTAATACTAAAATTTGATCACATAGATGCAACCTACATTCCTTAACTTCTTCAAGTTGGATTAAACTATTTACTATTTTGAGCTTCAATTATTCATGAGTTGAACTTGCTTCAAATAAAGTGGCTATCAAGTTATTTAGAGCCTAATTTTCCTTCTTTGACATGCTCTTGTAATTGAAGTTCCAAGACCTTGAATATTCTCTATACTTCCTTAGTTATATTATCTATGTCCTCATTATTCCTTTTTTCTTAGAAGAAATTCAACCTCGAATTTAGCTCAATCATAACATATAAGAACAAAAACATAAGTCAAAGACATGAAGAACAATGTTAATGCTACCACTGAGATCAAATGAAAATGGTAAAAAACCACCAAACGTACCAAGTAGGTGAAGCACAACTCCATATTTTGCATTAAAAAGTAAAACATATTCATTTTCAATGTAAAGAGTCTTCAACATGTAGATTAAATTATACCTCTTGAAATCGACATTAAGTACCAATGTTACTTTCCTCATTTTGGAAATGGTGACAAGTAAGAAGTTACTTTGTATTTTCAAAGGCTTCAAAGCAAACCTTTACTCTTCATAGAAAATATCAAAATACTAACTCTATTTTTAACATAAGAGTAACTATTCAAGTTAGCAAACAAATGTTTCTTAACAATTCGAACACATTCTTCAAAATTTGTGTCATGAACCAAAATTGCTTTAGAAAGCACAACAATACATTTATCAAGAAAATCATTCAAGTCTTGGCTTATAATTCTCAAATCAAGTTTAGAAGAATAATATGGATTAAAGACTTGATGCATCACAGTTTCAACTTTCCTTTGGATTTCTTTGGTCTCTTAGGGATTAGCCCTATATGTTGGCCTGTTGCGAAATGAAACTTTCCTTTAGATTTCAACTTTCCTTTCGATTTCTTTGAGGGATTATTCCTTTGCGTTTCATCCAAGTCTCTTGATTGACTGCCCACCATTCATCTAACCATGAATAAGTCTAATTCTTCAGCAAGTTCTTACTTATTCTCTTCATCACTAGATGCAGAAGATTTAGAATATGATCCATTAGTAATATCTCAATTCTCCTTAAGTAGCATGGTCTTCTTAGTTGGACACTCAGAAGCTATGTGATCTCTTCACAAAAACTTAAAACATTTAATCCCAGTACTCTTTGCTTTCATATGAGGTGTAACCATGAATGTGTTTGATGAAGTACTTCATTTCTTCTTATTTCTATCCATCCAACTAGAGGAATTAAAGTTAGAAGAATTATTCCTTATGACATCATTTCTCTTTAGTTGTTGTTCTACCTTACTAGTTTGATGCATTAAGTCCTTAAACTCCACATAATTTTGTAATTCTGCAACATCACTTATATCACTATTCAACTCTTTTAAGAAATGTGTCATAGTAGCTAACCTATCTTCACTAATATTGGCTTTAATTAAGCATACTTCCATCTCCTTATAATAATCATTCACACTTTTGTTACCTTGTCTAAACCTTTGAAGTTTATTGTGAAGGTCTAAATTATAGTAAGAAAGAACAAATATCTTCTACATTAAACTCTTCATCTCCACCCAACTATCCACCAATGGTTCTTCATACCTGACTCTTTCTTTTTGTTATTGGTCTCTCCAACTGAGTGAATAATCAATAAATTCTATGGTTTCCGTCTTTACCTTATTCTCTTCTGTGTAATTATTGCATGAAAAGAGTTGTTCAATTTTCATCTCCCGCTCAAGGTAAGCCTTCATATAACTCTTTCCTTGAAATGATGGTATTTTAAGCTTCACCCCCTCTATTTTATCCCCTCTACCACCATCGTCAGTTTCTCTTATTCTCCTTCTATTTCCATCATCACCTTGATTTTCTTGATTTTCTAACTGCTCATTTCTGGCACGTAAATCATCAATATGCTCCCTCAACATCCTTTGCATTTGAGCAGTTATAGTATCCACTAACAATTTGTTGTTTCCCCCTTGAGGAGGGTTGTCATCACCACCTATTCCAGACATATTTTAAACAACAAACAAACAAACAAAGTGAAAGGAAAAGACCTCACCACATAACTCACGTGTTTTTACTCTTGAATTTGTTACTTGTGTTTCACTCAATTTAGGCTTTTCTATAATGTATCTCTCTTGCCTTTTTCTATTAAATTACTTTCTTCAAGTTCTTAATTGAATTAGCAAGAACCTCAAGATTTTTTATCAAAAATTGGTAAGAAGAACTTAAAGTAACACAAAATAGTAGTAATGTGATTGAAAAATACTCTTAGGAATTTTGTCAAACAGGTAATGTGCAATACTTTTCACAACAACAATTTTTTTGTATTATTTTTCAAGTAATAGCCACACACAAATGGACAACAATTCAAACAAAAGCAACACAACTAACAATTTATGTTTCACCAAAAAAATGCATAAACAGAATTTGATTTAATTCCAAACATAGAGACAAACATTGGTACCAAATGATATGGTCCACTTTGTCGTGAATAAATTTAAGGATTGTTCTAGGTTATAACTTACAGATTGAAGCCAAAATCATGTTTTGCTGGAGAATGCAATAATCAAAGCTACGAAACTCAAAATCGAACAATTTCAAAATGAGATGAAAGAAGGCGTTCCAAAATGCAAATTACGTTGTTGAATCACCAAAAAACACTATGTAAAACTCAAGATATGAGCACAAATTACTGATCACGAAAATATGTAAAATTTGTGCATTAGGGTTTGATGTAAAGGAAACTAGAAACTATAAATCAGCAACCGAGCAAAGAAGAGAATGACACAACAATCTAGGGATTGATAAACCAAAAAAGAACGCCACAAGGATTGACATCCTTGATAAGTTCAAAATGAATTCTTTCAAGAACTCTAGAGAGAAAAGTCTCACAAAATAACAATATGTTCAAAATCCCACTTTGCATCAGCCAGGACCAAGTTCTTTAAATTTGGTCCAACTTAAGTTATTATAATTAGACCCAAGTATTCTTACTAATTCAATCTACTACTTTAATTAAAACTAATATTAAAATTTGATCACACAGATGCAACTTTCATTCTTTAACTTGTTTAACTTGGATTAAACAATTTACTATCTTGAACTTCACACAACAAGAAAACATAGATTTTGTGATGGCCAAAAGCCCTCACAAAGGGGAAAAACAGCCACAAAGTAGGCATTTGTGGCGGCCTTAGGCAGCCACAAATAAGGTGGTCACAAATTTAAAAATTAAAATAACTATTATATATAAAAATATAATATTAATAATAATTAAAGTAATTACTACCAAACCAAATAAAACATTCCAAAATTAATAAATAATGTCTTACAAACCAATAATTAAACACACTAATTAACTAGGGCAAGATAAATATGTGTTCATACAAACCAAAAATAAAATTATGAAATTATTCAAATACATCAATCCTCATAATAATTCCTCTGATCAGCTCCACTCCCACCATCATTATTTCCTGCAATGTTACCCTACGATAGAAGTCCCTCAAAAGTATTATTAATTTGTGTTGGAGGAGACATCATGGTTTGAAATTGGATTTCATCTTCAATTACACCACCACTAGTCGAAGGAGGAGCCATAGCTGGTTGAGGTTGATTTAAATCTGGTCTAATCAAGCCAGCTGTTAGCATAGTTGGTTGGTATTCAGTTTGATTTGGTTGAGGTTGAGGAAGTTGATGTGAAGATGACAGAACATATTGATAATTATGAAAATATTGTTGTTGCTGAAACATTGGCTGTTGTTGTTGCTGGAAGG
>NC_021166.2:17908497-17916365 GCF_000331145.2 Cicer arietinum
GGAGTATTGAGAGTAATTTTGTTGCTGCTGGAATAGTGGTTGTTGATGCAAGTATTGAGACCGAGGCGGGAACTGCTGATGAAACACATGAGGAAATGAAAATTGTTGTTGTTGAAATTGTTGTTGCTGCTGATGTTGCTCTTGAAACTTTTGTTTCCATTCCTCATTCAATTTATCAATTGTTGCTTGTATTAGTTGTTGTGTCTTTTCTTCTTGCTCACTTTCCCATTGATCCTTTAACTGGTCAAGATTATCTATTGACGGACGATGAGATCGATCCGTACTAGCATAAGAAGAAGACGTCTCAGTCTGAATATAGCATGTTGTACCTTTCACAAATGTTGATGATAAACTACCAGCACCCAGCACACGCCCTTTGTACTTGCCACCATTGATGTTCATAAAACTTGTGGTCTCATATTGTTTTCGCTGCATTGGACCAGCTCGCTGAGCAGGAGGAAGAGTAGCTTGATGATCATCCCATTCTTTCATGACTTGTTGAAGTTATTCCTATATAAAAAATAAAAAAAAAGTAAAAATTAAAATAGTTAATTAATATATAATAATTTATTAGAGGACTAATTAATATATAATAATTACCTGAATCATTTTTCATAATTCATCAGTATACTCATTTGTTTCAGGATTAACATGAAGATAGCGATGTATCTCTACCATATAATATTTAATTTCTCCAGCAGACATGGAACCTCCCTTATGAGTACTGGTACCCCTCTCAGATGCTCTATTAATCTTTGCTTTTTCTCTCTTCTGTTTGTAAGCATATGTGTTCAATTTCCTCCACAACGCACTCCAAACATTTTCACCAATCCAATTCGGGCGTTTTTCCTCGCCCTTATTACGTGTGTACGCCAACATAGATGACAGACGCTTGGAAAAGCGATGGTCAAAAGAACCCAAAACTGCAGCATCATGCTCTCTTTTCCAAGTACATTTAGTCTGTTGTTTGTTTAAATTTAAAAAATATTAAAAATATACTTCAATTAAGCAATCAAATGTATATTTAGTAATTAAATAAATTAATCTAATCACTTACTTTGAAACAATATAAAAATTGATCAACTTCGCTAAATTGATGTGTCTTATCCTCTTTTATCTCACCCCAAGAGAACCATGATTTTTTATATTTCTCTTATATGACTTCAGCAATTGCCTTTGTAGATGATTTAAAAGGAAGATATCTTCAAAGTTTACATGCAAATTAAATATAAAAATGAATTAATAAAATAATATAACATGCAATAATGAAATATTTAACAATCATAATTTAAAATAGTTTACATACCCATCGCCTTCTGGAATGATGACAATGCGATTGTAGCAATCAACACTTATGGGTTCCATTATTTCGTCTATGGTATAAGGCTCTATAGGGGCTTCAGGATATAGAGGAATAGCTCCACCACTAGTACCAATCGTCGGCATCGGCATGAGAGATAAGTCATTAACAACATGTGGTTTAGCAACTTTTTTCTTACCACGTGATATTTTGGATATTCCTCGTATTCCCACCATTTCCGTTCCTCCTGATCCTTCCGATCCTCCTGATCCTCCTACTCCCGACACTGAAGCCATGTCTATATATATATCCATATCCATACATATAATATATATGTGTGTATGTACAATTAACATAAATTAATAATGAAACATATATATATAATTAATTAATTGTCTTCGTCTTCGTCTTCGTCATCATCGTCGTCGTCATTTGATGAGTGAATTAAGTCATTGCCTTCATCATTCTCTAATTCATCTATTTCTTGTTCATCAACTTCTTCTCCAATGTGTGACTCATGACAAAGTTGACTAATAGTCTCATCTCCAATCACATGATCCAAATTTGACATTTCATCCATTTGAAATGCAACTTCTTCATTTTGACCTGCTTCAACTTCTTCGATTCCACTCGTTGGTCTTGTTTTGATTGCAGCACACCAACCTTGTTTGCTTCTGACAGTTGATGGATAAGGAACATAATAGACTTGTCTTACATTATGGGCCAGGGCAAATGGATCAAACCGTGGATATTTTTTGCTCATACGAATGTCTACAGTATTGGATATCAAATTTATTTTAGTTCCTCTGCTAGATGGATCAAACCACTTACAGTAAAACAACACCACTTTTTTCGCATAATCTAGGAACGTGTAGTCAATTTCGTAAATATGCTCAATTATGCCATAGAAATCTTCTACTACACCACTATCAGAGACACTTTTCATACAAACTCCACTATTAATTGTTTCTTTTCCTTCAGTCCAAGATTCGGTGTGAAATTTGTATCCATTGACGTAATAGGTGTGCCATTCTTTGAAACTTCTACTCGGGCCCATAGATAAGTGCCTCAAGTGGATGTTGATAGGAGTTTGTTCTTCGAGATGTACTTGTTGTTGAAACCATAATGGGAAATTTGAATGTATATCAACAGATGATTGTCTAGTAGTTAAAAATGTCATGATTGATGACCATATATATGGTGAATATCAATTTAATCATATAAGTATAATCAAAAAGAAGAGGAATTTAAAACGTACTCAATGTATGGTTTAACTTCAGTGCAGTTAATCAAAACGTGAACATGTGGCGCATTAAATACTTTGTCACTTGGCCAGAAAATCGGAAAATCGGAAAATCCCTACCAGCATGATGACCAGCCAAGCAAAAATTTGATAAAGCATGTGGATGACGTATAACACTATCAGTAGCATTTCTTCTGTTAACTGATGACAATGTTTCGTTGTTGAAATAATGAGAACAAAAGTGTGTTGTTTCACGGTGTAGGTAAGATGAACAAATTGAGCCCTCAACTCTAGCTTTGTTTTTCACCGACCGTTTTGAATAACCCATGAACCTATAATATACAAAGAGATGTACAATAAGCTCCATGTATATATAAGTTGAAGTATATTGAAAATCAAGTATATGTATATATATATCACCTTTCAAATGGATACATCCATCTATACTGAACTGGTCCACCAAGCCTAGCTTCACTTGCAAGATGCACTGAGAGATGCTCCATGGAATCAAAAAACCCAGGAGGAAATACTTTCTCCAACTTACATAGAATGATCGGAATGTCATTTTCCATCTTGATGAGATCTTTATCATAGAGTGTTGAAGAACACAAATTCTTGAAATATTGACTCACTTCAATAAGTGGGTTCAATACATGTGTCGGTAAAGCACTAAAGGCAATAGGAAGTAAACACTCTAAAAATATATGACAATCATGACTTTTCATCCCATGCATCCTCCCATTTTCCACATCAGCACATCTTGCCAAATTAGAACAATAACCGTCAGGCGTCTTCAGCTCTTTGATCCAACGATAAACAGATTTGGCTTCATCAGTAGATAAAGTGTAATTCGCACGAGGTTTTAGGGTCTTTCCGTTTTGTTCCACTAACAACAAATCTGGTCGTCTGCAATATATACATATGTCTTTTCTAGCTTTGTCATTATCTTTTGTTTTCCCTTTCACATTCATCACAGTATTAAATATGTTGTCAAAGAAATTTTTCTCGATATGCATAACATCGAGATTATGTCTCAAAAGATTATCTTTCCAATACGGTAGATCCCAAAAAATACATCTTTTTGTCCAATTGTGCCTTTGTTAGTAACCTTGTGGTTTACAAGCCACACCATTAACAACATGTACTTTTGGCATATCTTTTAGTTTATTCCAAACTTGTTCTGATGTCAATTTAAGCGAGGGTCCTAGACTTTCTGCATAGCACTTCATAAATGCAGCTTTGTTCCTTCTAAATGCATGATCAGCAGGTAAAAATCTACGATGCTAGTCAAACCACGATGCCTTCCCGCCAAATTTTAAAGTAAATGCTTTTGTATCTTCCATACAAATAGGACAAGCTAATTTATCATGGGTGCCCCATCCTGACAACATCCCATAAGCGGAGAAATCCTGACAACATCCCATAAAATTTTCTCTTCGAGAAATATCATATGTCAGGACACCACTCCACAACCTCTTCAAATCGTCAATCAAAGGTTGCAAAAAAATATCAATACTAGTTGTAGGATTAGAAGGACCTGGTATCACAGCAGCTAAGAACATATAAGGTTTAGACATACACATATCAGGAGGAAGATTGTAAGGAGTAACAATAACCGGCCAACAAGAATAAGGAGTAGACGATGCTTGTATGTAAGACGTAAATCCATTTGAGGATAATCCAAGTCTTACATTGCGTGGATCTGACGCAAAATCATGATGCATTTGATCAAAGTGTTTTCATGTTTGACCATCAGATGGATGTCGCAAGTCACCTGAATTTATTCTATTCTCATAATGCCACGTCATCTTTCCTGCAGTTTGTATTGATGCAAACATTCTCTGCAATCTTGATACAATAGGTAGGTAAAACATTGCTTTCCTTGGAATTGATTTTCCCCTACTTACCCTAGAGTTATTCCTTTGGTGATACCTTGGTTGTTGACAAAATTTGCATTCAACTAAGTTAGCATCATTCATACCAAATTCATTGTCATAATACAACATGCAACCTTTAATAGACCAATCAATCCTCTTGACACCTAATCCTAACTTTGACACTAACCGTTTAGCATCGTAATAACTTTGCGGCAAACCATCTCTAACAGGTGTTGCGTCTAGCATCATTTTAGTCATCAAATCCAAAGCTAAATCAGGAACACGAAATTGAGACTTTAGACCTAATAGTCTAATACACATTGATAACTTTGAGTTTGAAGAACCTTCAAACAACGGTTTATTTGTCTCTTTCAAAAGACCATAAAATCTCTGAGCTTCTTCATTGGGAAGTCCATCGGTATCGTCATATTGATCTTCATTGAATGACAAATTAACCCCAACAGCATCCGAGATCATATCATTCATCGCCTCAAAGTGTTGATAGTTATAATAATCTATACCTAACATGGTAGTACTACTTGAAGGACCTGTGTTATAATTCTCCATAGATGTACTAGTATTAGGCGCCGCTGGAGACTCTTCTCCATGATTAGTCCAAATCCAGTAGTTAGGCATAAATCCATCTGCATACAAATGCACTCTTATTTCATCTTCACTTTTAAACCGTCTACATCGACATAAACAACATGGACATCTCATTCCCCCTTCATCTTGGACAATTTGTTGCACTCTCGCAAAATTCAGAAAGTCTTCAACCTTGTTAGCAAAACGTTGTTTAAGACCCTTTCTTCCAGGAAAATTCCTATCGTACATCCAACTACGGTATAAATCCATATATATATATATATATATATATATATATATCGATGTTTTATATATTAATTGCTTTATTTTTCAAAAGCATTATATATAAATTTTGACATATTTATATGTCAATTAGGGGAGCATGCATCTGCACACAATATAATATATTATTACCAAACTACAACTCTTTTTAATAACTAACAAAAAATATTAATACCATCAATTTTAATAATGTTTTTTTTTTAAATAGTTATATTAAAATCAATAAGTTTTACTTGTGTTTCAAATTTTTATTTATCATATATTGTGTAAACAACATAATTTCTATTTTTTTATAAATAAATCTATAATAACACATATTTTACTAATCTATATTTTAAAAATAATATAAATATATTTATAATATCACATATATATTTACTAATCTAAATTTAAAATGTATAAAATACTAACTTGATGCCGAGTAGCGTCTGACTTCAAGCTTTCACTCACGTACGATATGCTTGCAAGTCTTCGAAATAATTAACAAGCACTGTAAAAATAAAAATCAATAACATTAATTAGTTATATCAAATTAAAAAATAAAATTTTTTTGTAGAGAGAAGGTGGAGAGAAAATTTAGAGAGAAGGTAGAAGTGAAAGATGATGAAGGAGTGGAGTGATATTTATAGAATTTGGTTGATCCTTTGTGGCGGCCAAAGCAGCCACAATGAGCAACGGATATATGGCTTTTGTGGCGGCCAAAACGGTCAGAAAGGCATGCGTTTGTGGCGGCTTAGGCGGCCACAAATGGCAGCGGTCCTTTTGGAGTTTGGGGCGCCCTTTGCAGACACAAAAGGTAACGACTATAAGCGTTTGTGGCGGCCTGGGCGGCCACAAATGGCAACGTCACTTTGGGATTTTGTGGCGGCTTTTCCAGCCACAAAAGGTAACGACTCAGGCTTTTGTGGCGTGCCCGAAAATAACCCTCACAAATTAGTGAACGAAAAAGCCCTCACAAATACAAAAATTCAAATTGGTCTTTATTTGTGGCTGAAAAAGCCCTCACAAAAAATTACAATTTTAGCTGGATTTTGTGGCTGTCTAAGCCCTCACAAAATCACAATGTTGTGATTTTGTGAGGGCTTAGGCAGCCACAAAATCCACCTACATTTTTAAGCTTTTGTGATGGCTTTTTCAGTCACAAATAATGACCAATTTCAATTTTTGTATTTGTGAGCGCTTTTTCGGTCACTAATTTGTGAGGGTTTTTTCGGCCACAAAATATTTGTAAAGTTGGCCACAAATGAGGGGATTTCTTGTAGTGTCAATACTTCATGAGTTCAATTTGTTTTAAATAAAGTGAATATCAAGTTATTTAGAGTCTCGTTTGTCTTCTTTGACATTGCTCTTATCATTAGATTTCCAAGACCTTGAATATTTTTTATACTTCCTTCCTTGATTATTTTTTCTATGTCCTCATCAACACTACAATCAAAGTTGTGAAGTAATTGATGCATTACATAATAACACAAGAATTGCAAATTTGTTTTATTTATTCATGTTAAAGTGTGAGGAACTTTTAGTGTGAGAGATGAAAGCATTATATCTTGAACATTAAATCTTAGCAAATGGTTGAGATTAAAAGGCTCTTTTAACTATACATGTGCTCTCTCCTTTTCGTCTACGACTCCTTTTCTTTTTTATTCACCTTGTTGCTCTATCTACATATCATGAAGATTAAAAAAAATATTAGCGGTGCATATTATATAACAACAAAAACCATTATTCTTGTGGATTGGGTCTTGTGTTGTTGTGAATGAATACCAAAATGGCAACAAAAAAATTGATTTTTAATGTATGTGACAAGAATAACGTGGTTGATTGATACCTCTTAAAAATGTGCCTTAAAACATTTTTCAATGTATCTATTATATATATTTAAAATAGACCCCCGAATGTCACCTCACCCTTGAATGCCACTTAATTCTATTTCATCCACCTATATAAATATTCTCACATCAGCCAAAAAGCTGATGTGGACCTCTCCTCCTTTCTCCCATCTGAATCATGCTCTTAATCTCTAATCTCCTTCAATCCTCCTCCTTCACCAACATCTTTAATCTTATTAATCCATATTTCTCTTCTTCCTTCCACAATTTCTTTAATACCTCCAAAATCTATTTCATAATATTATTTTATAATAAATTTATAAATTATAAAATATTATAAAATCATTTTACAATAATTTATAATAAATTTATAACTGATAAATTATTTTATAATTTGATAATAATTTATAATTTATATTATTATAAAATTATTTTATAAGTTATTTTATAATAAATTTATAAATTTTTCTATAATATTACTGTCTTCCTTCCACAATTTCTTTAATACCTCCAAAATCTATTTCATAATATTATTTTATAATAAATTTATAAATTATAAAATATTATAAAATCATTTTACAATAATTTATAATAAATTTATAACTGATAAATTATTTTATAATTTGATAATAATTTATAATTTATATTATTATAAAATTATTTTATAAGTTATTTTATAATAAATTTATAAATTTTTCTATAATATTACTGTCTTCCTTCCACAATTTCTTTAATACCTCCAAAATCTATTT
>NC_021166.2:17916402-17917441 GCF_000331145.2 Cicer arietinum
TTATTTTACAATTTGATAATAATTTATATTATTATTAAATTATTTTGTAAGTTATTTTATAATAAATTTATAAATTTTTCTATAATATTATTAGTCATTTACCAATGGTAATAATTTATATTAGGCTTAATTGCAGTTTTGGTCCCCCTATTTTAGCTGAATCGCGAAAGTAGTTCTCCCATTTTATTTCTCTCCAGTTCTGGTCCCCCCAAATAGAATTTTGGTCAAAAACTTAATGAAATTTCATTTTTTAAAGTCGTACTACACCATTTATAATCATAGATTACAGGTACAATTGTTGCAAATGAGATTTTGAGGCATGATGTGACTTAAATAAATGCAAAAAAAATGATATTTCATCAAGTTTTGGACCAAAATTCGGTTTGAGGGACCAAAACTGGGGAGAAACAAAATGGGGGGACTACTTTTGCAAATCGGCTAAAATAGAGGAACCAAAACTGCAATTAAGCCTTTATATTATTAGTCATTAAATTCAATGGAAAAAAACCACATAATCAGTCATAAATATCGACATAAATATCCTCCTTTCATGGACAATTATATTATTACACTTATGGTCAGTAATGATTTTATAGGTTAAAAATTCAATTACTCATTAATGTCAATCCATTTATAATTTCCTTTAATTTATGTCAGTCCATTTTTTAGTAACATTTTATACAATAAAAATATATATTCTATTTGATAAAAAAAATACACAAATTTATAAAAAATAATCACAAAATAAGAATATATGAAAAATTATTAAAAAAGTTACTTCCAATTATTAAAATACACAGATTTATTTAAAATTATAATATATGAATATATTAAAAATATAATGAACAAAAAATTACTATATATATGTGTTTTGAAAAAATATGTTAACACTATATTTTTATCAAGTAAATTATATATTTATAATTGAATGCTATATTTTATTTTAATTTTCCTTATTATAATAATAATTTGAATATTAAAAAATAAATGAAAATTTAAGTATTGCATAAAATTAAATTATTTTTTAATAAACTTTATT
>NC_021166.2:17917941-17918089 GCF_000331145.2 Cicer arietinum
TTTGATGAAAGTACTAGCTAGAGTGAAAATCTTAAATGCATCCAAAAGGATATGAGTATTGCCTATAGATCAATGAGTTATGATGGTAACCCAACCTAAAAGACTGGAAACCATATGAGTTAGGTTCAATGGGTAATAACAAGTCGTG
>NC_021166.2:17919719-18019413 GCF_000331145.2 Cicer arietinum
ATAAACTATTTTATAATATTATTAGTCATTTACCACTGGTAATAATTTATATTATTAGTCATTAAATTCAATAAAAAAACCACCTAATCACTCATAAATATCAACATAAATGTTGTTTATTTAATTTTACTTTTATGAACAATTATATCATTTCACTTATTGTGAGTAATGATTTAATACGTTAAAAATTAAATTACTCATTAATGTCAATCCATTTTTTTAGTAACACTTTATAAAATAAAAATATATATTCTATTTGACAGAAAATACATAAATTTATTAAAAATAATCATAAAATACGAATATATGAAAAATTATTAAAAAAGTTACTTCCAATTTTTAAAATCTATCATCTATTATATATATTTAAAATAGACTCCGGATGCCACAACAACTTCTTTTTTTTTACAAACTTTTGATGAAATATATTCAATATTTTTACAAACTTTTGATGAAACATATTCAATAAATTTTTTTTACCATAATTTCTCATGCTCACAATTAAAACATCATAATAATTAAACAAATAAATTTAGACTACGCTACAATATAATTCAACATTAACATTTTTTTAAAATAAAAAATATTAAATAGTAAATCATATTTATAAATTTTTATATTTTATTTTTGGATTTGTATTTTATATTTTATTTCGTCACATAAATACAAATACCATTATATGTTGAAAAATAAATTAACAGTCAAAGTACAATGAGTCAAATAATTATCCTATATAATAAGTTATCATGCGAATTTTACAAAATATTTTATAAATTAAATTAGATGATTGTGATAAACATGACTTTCCCTCATTTTAAATTTTCTAATCATAATCAATTATTACAAATCAATAAAGTGATATTATAAGTTAACTATATTTATAATACATAAAATATTACTTATAAAACTTATAAAATTATTTTACAATTTGATAATAATTTATAATTTATATTATTATCAAATTATTTTAAAAGTTATTTTATAATAAATTTATAAATTATTTTATAATATTATTAGTCATTTACCAATGGTAATAATTTATAATAAATTTATACCCACATAATCACTCATAAATATTCTTTATTTAATCTTCCTTTTATGAACAATTATATTATTTCACTTATCGTGAGTAATGATTTTAGACGTTAAAAATTAAATTTCTCATTAATGTCAATCCATTTTTTTAGTAACATTTTATAAAATAAATATATATTCTCTATTTGACAGAAAATACATAAATTTATTAAAAATAATCATAAAATACGAATATGTGAAAAATTATTAAAAACGTTACTTCCAATTATTAAAATCTATCATCTATTATATATATTTAAAATAGACTCCGATACCACAATAACTTCTTTTTTTTTTTTTACAAACTTTTGATGAAATATATTCAATAATTTTTTTTTTTACAACAACAATTAAAATATCATAATAATAAAACAAATAAATTTAGACTACGCTACAATATAATTCAACATGAACATTTTTTTAAAATAAAAAAAATATTAAATAGTAAATCATATTTATAAATTTTTACATCTTATTTTTGAGTTTGTATTTTACATTTTATTTCGTCAAATAAATACAAATACCATTATATGTTGAAAAATAAATTAACAATCAAAGTACAATGAGTCAAACAATTATCCTATATAATAAGTTATCATACGAATTTTACAAAATATTTTAAAAATTAAATTAGATGATTGTAATAAACATGATTTTCCTTCATTTTAATTTTCCTAATCATATTCAATTATTACAAATAAATAAAGTAATACTATAAGATAACTATATTTATAATACATAAAATATTACTTATAAAACTTATAAAATTAATTAATTAATATCCGCGCAGCGCGCGGACCATAATCTAGTATAATATAAATATTGGACCGCATCCTATTCAACCTCTCCTCGGTTGGTACCCTATCTCCCAAACTTTCTTTTCAATGTGTTCAATTCATTTCCTTTCAAGACTTTATGCAATACTACAATGTAATGATACGTATATACCTCTACTTTTAAACCTCTCCTCTGTTGGTATATATTATTTTGATTAGGAAGAGTTAACCGTTAGATGAAGTCTCTCATACGAAAGATTTCATCCTTATGAGGTGAGGGCTATCAACGAGATGTAAACTCCCTAATTGATGTGCTATGATGCATTTCGAGATTGAGAGGAGAACGTTATCAGTTAGATGGAGCCGCCCCTAAGATAAAGATCATCCTTAGGAGGAGAGGGCTAATAATGAGATGTAGTTGCCTGTTGGTTCCAAAAAAATTAGGTTTTTACTTGTTTAATTTTTTATGATATTTTTGACGTTGCTCATTTTGATTTCACTTCTGTATGAACTCCATTTTAGATATTTCTTCCTAAACGGCTAAATTATAAGTTTAATAATTTTATTATGTGTATATTTTACTTGAGAATTATCTATATTTTAAATAGCATTGTTTAACATAATTCCCACAAGATTGTAAAATAATTATTCGTGCCTTTTTGTGTTTCCCTTCTACTTGGTGGTGGTTGTTGTCTCCTCACTAAGTCTTTTTGACTTACCCCTTCATATTGTGACTGAGTTAACAGTTTGAAACATAATTTTATGAAGTTGGAAACGTTGAAGATACAGAGGATACTGAGTTAACAGTTTGAAACATAATTTTATGAAGTTGGAAACGTTGAAGATACAGAGGATACTGAGTTAACAGTTTGAAACATAATTTTATGAAGTTGGAAACGTTGAAGATACAGAGGATACTGAGTTAACAGTTTGAAACATAATTTTATGAAGTTGGAAACGTTGAAGATACAGAGGATACTGAGTTAACAGTTTGAAACATAATTTTATTTAGAACTATTTAATTGTCTAATTGTTAATGTTGATTGATTTGTCAGGTTAGGAGTATAGCTTGTGCGACGATCACAGCGTACAATTTTTGGGTCGTGATAATAGAAATCTGATATCATCTCTAATTGGAGCACATGAGAGTTTTTATATTTTATAGATAAGCTGGGAAATGGGAGTTAATATCTAGTATAGTATATTGACAGATTGCTGGTATCTTGAGGTAAATTGTTAATTAAAAAGTCGTTAACTCAAGATTTTGGTAAATTTTCAAGTAATAATCGGTAAAGTCATGATGCATTTCCTAAAACATGAATAAGTTAATTTTAAATGAAGTTTTGGAGTACTCAGTGTCAATCTGCAAGCATACATATTCGGAATGTACATAAATTTATTTATTTTTGTACTAAATACAAATTTCCAAGACTTAATAGAAAAATATCAAAGCCTTGGAGCATGAATCACTCTCCACCTCTCACTCATAAACAAACAAATAAATAAACTAAAGAAACTTATGTAAAGATATGGAAGAAGATTTCATTTCATTTCAGTTAGTTGAAGTTGCTTGCTCAGCATGACTTTCTTTGTTGTAGTTCTTCCCATAAGCTCTCTCCTTCCATAGAGTTGTAACTTCTTCAAACGTCAAACCTTTAGTCTCTGGCATGTAGAAGATCACAAAACCAATAGCAACAACAGACACAACCAAGATAACCATGAAACTCTGACCAAGTCCAATAGCATCAACAACAGAAAGGAAGCTAGTAGACATTATGACACTGCAAATCCAATTAACAGTGGCAGACATTCCACCACACATACCTCTATACTCTTCAGGATAAATCTCAGAGTTAACAGTCCAAGGTATCGGACCCATTCCAGGTGCAAAGAAAGCAATATACAAGGCCAATCCGAAAACAGCAAGCCAACCAAACAAGTGATTTGTGTTACCCTGTCCAATAATATAACATGCTGCAGACAGAAGTGTCAATGCTCCAACGACACCTGATAAACTAGCAAGAGCAAGCTTTTTCCTCCCCAAATGATCGACAAGGTAAATACCAAGAACCGTTCCTGCAGCATTCATACCAGAGACAAAAAGTGAAAGAAAGAGAGCCGCTTGATTGGATTTGAATCCAGCCATCTGAATGATTGTAGGACTGTAATACATCACAATGCTGATACCAGCAAACTGTTGAAATGCTTGAAGTCCAGCACCACAAATGAATGCCAGTCTGATTTCTTTAAACTTGAAAACATCAGTGTATTGAACTTTCACTTGTCTCTTGCTTTCTTTCTCCAAGTTATCTTCCAAAATTTGGATCTCGTCTTCCAATCTAGGCGATGAGTATATCTTAGAAAGTACAAGAGTGGCTTCTTCTTTCCTATTCTTCATGTAAAGCCATCTAGGGGATTCAGGGAGAAAAGACATGAGAAGAAGTTGAACAACAGCAGGGGTACCAGCAAGAGCAAGCATCCATCGCCATGTCCCAGGAACTCTTGTCAAACCATAATTGACAACAAAAGAAAGAAACTGTCCACCAGTAACCATAAGTGTATTAGCACTAACTAATCCACCTCTAATTTCAGTTGGAGATGCTTCAGCTATATAAACAGGTGCAGTAACAGATGCCATACCCACACCCAAACCAACAAGTAACCGACCCGCTATTATTACATATGGATTTGGGGCTGCTGCCATTATAAGTGATCCAACTATGAAGTTTATGTCTGCAATAATAGTTGCTGTTTTACGCCCCCAAGCATCGTTAATCACACCCCCCATGGCAGCACCGAATATTGCCCCCAACAACGCCATCCCAACAATTAACTCTTGAATAAAGCTACTATTCCTCACCATCTCAAAATCCTCTTTTATATACAAAAGTGCACCAGATATCACACCTGCATTAATTATATATGAATTGAATCTCAGTGTACTAGTAGTCCAAATTTTAAACTTACTTTGAGACCCAGTTACATACCTGTATCGTAGCCAAATAGAAGACCACCAATTCCGGCGGCAAATGTGGTTCCAAGAATGTAAGGGTTTTGGAACATGGAAATTTTGCGATCAGGATGCATCTCGAGGTAACCGGAGCTTCCTGCTTGCATGGTAATTGGCATTCCCACCACCATTGTGGCTGTTTGAATTGAAGATGAAATAATAAGGAAAGATTATAACGAATGAAGGAGTTGTTGTTGGATTTGAAAGGGAGAAGGTGTTATATATATATACATATATATATATATAGAAGAGCTAAATATAGGGATCTAGATAGTTCTAGTTCTGATATTTTCTTAACCATAATAGCGATACGAGGCTTCAAATCTCACAAAAGGAAACAAAAAGGCGGCATTGTTAATAGTTAGTTGTTAGTTGTTAGTTGTTATATCTCTCCCGCCAAGTATCGCAACATTGCTTTCCTTCCTATTTTTGACTTAACTTCCTCAATATCTCCTCCTTTCTAGGCTCATGTGCTTCAAAAACTTTGTTTTTATATAATTTAACGATTTCAGATATTTATTTTCGTAACTAACTAACTAACTACTTATCATCTCAAATATAACATCTTTACAAACTTTTATCGTCTTAGCTACTAATGATATGTATATATATCTTTCAAACTTTATAATATCTTTTTTCATTCGTATACGAAATTATAATATATTTTTAAAGATGGATCATATGAAAAGATGCTGAAAGCAATTTATTTATTATAGTGATAAAGATAAAAATTAATATTAAAGTTAAAATCGAGAAAATGCTAATATCAAAATTAAGATTCAGATTATAATGCGAATTTATTTATTTATTTATTTATTTTTATTTTTATTTTTATAACTTTTTTATGGTGAATCTCTATTCAGTTGGTAAGGAGTTGGTCTGATTCCCGTAAGCACTAAGTTCAACTTTTTTATAACTTTTTTATAGTGTATAATATTACATAAAACTTCATGTCGAATACATTTAGACATTAAAAAGAATAATTTTTAACTAGCAAATAATAGAATGGCCAGGCATTCACTATGAGATTTTGGTAAGAACTTTTATGAGCCTTACTACAATGGCAATGGTATACATATAATGGAGCCTAGAAAGTTGTGACTCTTCTCTTTATCTTAGATCTAACTACGTTATGCACTAACATCTTCAATATACCCATGGTGAATTTTGATGTGTTCATAATAATTCATGATGGATACATTAAAGCACTAAGAAGAATGTTGCACAGCTTTTTGTGGTTCCAATATGGTATGTAAATCATGAAACAAAGCAATTTTTGGTTGTTCACTTTGACATAGATGACACAAAATACTTTAGAGGAACACTTTAACTAAATTGTTGAAGTATGCTCCATAATTCATCATCATCTCTAGAGAACAAACCTTATGCTTTGATGGAATTCTATGAAATCCACTGTTAGTAAAATCCATACTACCTATTATAAAGAAATTTGGTCAATAACAAAATCCATGGTAAAAATCAAGTTCAACAATGAAAACCTATCAAAATCCAATAATCCACACCATATTACAACAAAAAATGAGTAAGACAAAAAACAATGGCATATTACAAATGGCATATATCTTTTTTTTTTCACTGAAGAAAGTGATTATTAATAACAAAATTGAATTAATTACCGCAAAAATAATCAAATAAAAGATTGAATCAAAAGAAACAACCCATTGAAACGAGTTTGAAAAAACATATACCTAAGCTTTTAGTATCAAGATTTGAAAAAAAATATATAAACAAGTTACATTTTTAGTCATACATAAAAGTAATATTTATTTCAAATGTCCCAAAAGGAATAGTGTAGTGGTTTGGTGAGAACCATCCCTATAAAAAAATATTTATTTCAAATATTGTGTTCAATAATTTATAATTAAACAAAAATTTATACTAAAGTTATCAAAAGGATTGAATTTGAATTACATAATGCACCACTTATAAATCTAACCAGAAATATAGATAGTGATTATAAATCAAATAAAGCAGTAGTGTTTATAATTCACCCCTTTATGCGAAAATTACTAGTTAAAATATGAATTATATATGTAGTAAAAATATATATATATATCGTATGGAAAGATATATACAACGTCATTTGCATATTAGTAAATCATGTCATCAAGAAAAAATAGAAAAATTTCAAATAAATAATAAATTGAAATTAATTATCCAAATAAAAGCAATAATTCAAGTTATTTACATTGATAAACATAGAGGAGATTTATGTATATTTGATCATTACCTGTATTTAATCAAAGAAATCACAGTCGTCAAGAATTGTGTCAAATATTGTCATACGAAGCTTGAAATGACAGTTGATAAACTAAACATTGCTTCGCTCCTGCATCTGGTGAAAACAACCAACTCAAAATTAAATAGGAACAAATATTATACCTACTAAAATATATATGCAATAAATGGCAACACAAGAGGAATTACCTTAAATTTCCATGTAAATAGTAATTGTTTTAGTATAATGAGTATCAAAGTATAGATGTGGCTACAAGACATATAATCAATTCAATTATAAGAATTGATATGTGAGCACATATTTTATATAATTAAAAATATAAATAGATATAATTATGCGAAAACAAGATAACAATGGAAGAAAAAGAGGGAACAAAGATTGTTGTTTTGGAGAAGCGCCACAGACGAATTATCAAAGTGAACACAAATACATATTTATAAAGAATTTACCAGGGTAGGGTTTTTTGTTATGCTAAATTTTCACTTTAATAATTGTAATAAAATATTATATAATATTTTTGATAATAAGTTATATTTAATTGTTCTTTGACCAGAAATTTAACTTATTCATGAGTGATTAATTGAGTTGTCTATCTACTATTTTTATAATAATTATTTTATGATTATATCTACTACAAATATACTTATTCAATTTTTTTTAAATATAATAATACTACTAAGTCAAAGTTATTTGATAAAAATAATTTTGTATGTGTCATCATACATAAAAAGTGTAAGGTAAAGAGTTATAATAATTATAGATTTTTTTATACAAATTTTATAAATATAAAATCATTTCACGATGCAATGTCATCGCAATGACCACTATAATCCACTATGCCAAAAATAACATTTTACAACGTTTTTTAATTAAAAGCGTTGTTGCATAATATTTTAAAATTAACAGAGGATGAAACAACGTTTTTCTGATAAGCGCTATTGTAGGGTCATAATGCTTACAATGCTTTTGCTGAAAGCGCCGTCTTAGGGCCATATAGCGGCTTCACATAATGTTTACAACGCTTTTAGAGCCTTTTGGATATAAGTGCTGTAAAATATAGTGCTCTCACATAATGTTTATAGCGCTTTGTATAGAAGCGTTGTAAAATATAGCGCTCCCACATTATGTTTACAGCGCTTTTAGAGCTCTTTGTATATAAGCGCTGTAAAATATAGCGCTTTCACATAATTACAGGATCTTTTAGAGTGTTTTGTTTATAAGTGCTATAAAATGGTGTGTATTTGATAAAAATAATTCTCATTAAATAAATAAAAATATATTTAATATGTTCTCTCCCTAACCCTACAAACTTTCCTCTACTGTGCGAATCCTCCTCTACTCTGCGCCCTCTTCTCGCTGAATCCTCCTTTGTTATGCGTCCATTTCTACTAAGTGATAGTTGTCTTATGTACTGTATTTATTAATTTGTTGTTGTCACTGAAACTGATAAATTAATACCTGATAAATCATACAAAATGTTACCTGATAGTAGATGGCATAACCTTGACAAATCATATAAATTATTACCTGATAAATCAGATAAATTGTTACCTGATAAATCATATAAAATCTATTTTTTTTTAAATCTGTTTGCACAATTATGTAATAAAATATTATATAATATTTTAGATAATAAATTATATTTAATTGAACTTATTCATGGCTGATTAATTGGGTTGTCTATCTACTATTTTTGTAATACTCTTTTTATGATTATATCTACTACAAAAACTTATTCAATTTTTTTAAAATATAATAATACTATTAAGTCAAAGTTATTAGATAAAAATAATTTTGTACGTATCATCATACATAAAAGGTGTAAGGTAAATAATTATAATAATTATAGATTTTTTTATAGAAATTGTATAAATATAAAATTCTTTCACGCTGCAATGCCATCACAACGACCACTATAATTCACTACGCCAAAAATAGTATTTTACAACACTTTTTAATTAAAAGCAATGTTGTATAGTATTTTAAAATTAACGGATGATACAACAACGCTTTTCTGACAAGCGCTTTTGCAGAAATGCTTTTGTAAGGTCATATAGGGTCATAATGTTTTCAACGTTTTTGCTAAAAGCGCCGTTGTAGAATCATATAACGCTTTTAGAGCACTTTGGATATAAGCGCTGTAAAATATATAGTGCTCACACATTATATTTATAGCACTTTTTAGAACGTTGTAAAATATAGCGTTCCCACATTATGTTTACAGCGCTTTGTTTATATGCACGGTAAAATATAACGTTTTCACATAATTACAGGATATATTTGAGCGCGTTGTTTATAAGCGCTATAAAATGTTATATAACATTTTAGATAATAAGTTATATTTAATTGAACTTATTCATGGCTGATTAATCAGGTTGTCTATCTACTATTTTTGTAATACTTTTTTTATAATTATATCTACTACAAAAATACTTATTCAGTTTTTTTAAAATATAATAAAACTACTAAGTCAAAGTTATTAGATAAAAATTATTTTGTATGTGTCATCATACGCATAAAAGGTATAAGGTAAAGAATTGTAATAAATATATTGATTTTTTATACAATTTGTGTAAGTATAAAATTATTTAACGCTATAATGACAACAATACCATTGCAACAACTACTATAACCCCAGTCGTAACGATCGCAACTATAACCACATTTGTAACCATAACCGCAATTTAAAATTATGAATTGAAGTCGTTGTCTTTTGTTGTGGAAGGCTTAGTTTCAACTGATTACTTAGTGCAAACTTTTTAGAGGTTTTCTTTCTCTTTCTCTTTTTCCTTTGATAATGAGTCTTTATAAAAGGGTAAAGGTAATCAAGTTTTCGTCCAAAACGTTTTGTGTAGTGAAGGGATACATAATTTTACCATCAAAGCAAGGGATAGTTAGCCCCAACATTACAGAATGTTGGACATCATGACATATGAAAATTGAAAATTGTTGGTGGTTTTATTCCAAAATCACGTGGAAGAATAAATAAGAGGAATTTCATATTTAAGCAGGTATTTGCATTGATTTCATATTAAAGCGGATGAATTGTTTTCCTCCCTATATAGACAATTTCTCACAGTGATGCTTTATTTATTTGAATCAACAACCAGTGAAGCTTCAGAGTGGAACAATGCTTAAGAAGTTTTGAAGTTACACTCATGGATACACAATATTCAATAGATCAGACGATGTAACATTCTAAAATATTTCATCCTGCCAAAGACCTTAGCTCGCCTTGCGAGCTTACATAATTTGGAAACAATTTTTGAAAGATTGGAATATGCAAGATTTCGCCTGGTGAAGACTACCTCTCGCCAAGAAAGTTAATTATTTGTGAAAGGAAGTTTTCCCCCACTAGATATTTCACACGGTGACCAATACACTGTTGGGGTTGATTGCAAGTCCCACATCCTTTAGTGTGGGAGAATAAGGAGAAAGCCAAGGCTATATATTGGGTTTTAGTCCTTTGTTTTCAAATGCACCAGTCAGCAATAGCACTTTAAGCTTGTATTTGACTTAGTTTAAATATTTGCTTTGTAAGAGTGTGGTTGTACTGGGGTGTCTGGGGTGTGAGCGAGAGAAGTCTATGTGTTGTAATAATTTTCACATAGTATTAATTCTCTAGTTGCCGGTTTAGGCAGCGGCCGTGGTTTTTTCTCCGGTTTTGGAGTTTCCACGTTATATTCTTGTGTTGTGATTGTGTCTTAATTTTTTTAACTTATGCTATTTTCCCCAACAACTGGTATCAAGAACAAGGTTCGGAGGTTCGGTAGGATAATTTTTCTTAGTATGCTCTGTGGTTGCAGTTTTGTCTGATCTTCCACATCAGAAAAGAATTATCCTTGGTATTGTTAGGGGAAAGGTGATACTGTGAAAGTGCTGTTTAGGGAGGTTCTGGCTAAGGAAAGACTTGGTATTTAAGCGTGTCTGTTGTGACCCACCTCTCTTTCCTGGGAACTTACCTGGTGCACAGTTTACAGTCTGCGTGCAGCTGCTATGTCTTATTCAAGTGTTATGAAGTTTGACATAGAGAAGTTTGATGGAAGAATCAACTTTGGCTTGTGGAAAGTACAAGTCAAGGATGTGCTTATACAATCAGGATTACACAAGATGTTGAAAGGAAACACTTCCAACATGGAGGACGACAAGTGGGAGGAACTAGATTTGAGAGCTGCAAGTGCAATTCGTCTGTGTTTGGCAAAGAATGTTCTTGCGAATGTGCAGAATCTGTCATCAGCCAAGCAACTCTGGGAGAAGCTTGAAGGGTTATATCAAGCTAAGGGCATCTCAAATCGGTTGTTGTTGAAAGAGCAATTCCACAATCTGCGCATGGATGAGGGTACGAAAATCTCTGATCATCTTAGTACTTTGAATAATATTGTCTCTGAGTTGGAATCTATCAAAGTTGAGATTGATGATGAAGATAAAGCGTTAAGGCTCATTTTGTCCCTTCCACCTTCCTATGTTCATCTTAAACCTGTTCTGATGTATGGGAAGGAAAGTTTGAGTTTTGAAGAAGTTGCAACTAAAATTATTTCTGAAGAAAGGAGAATGAAAAATGATGAAAGCACTTCATCAAGCTCAATGTTGCTGACTAGAAGTGGGGCTAATGGGAAGAAGATACATGCAAAGAATTTGGTGTGTTGGGAGTGTGGAAAGCCTGGGCATGTGAAGAGAAATTGTCCAGGTGGAGCAGTATCTGAAAAAGACTCTGAGACAAGTGTTGGCAAGGTCTCCCTTGTTTGGGGAGATGATGGTGATCTCATCTAGAAGATAAAGTTTGTCCTTATGGTATTTCCGCTATACCATGAAAAATGACAAGTTATTGTTAGCGGATTCAGAACAACACACGAGCATTGGTTGGCATTGATGCAAGGTGTGTGGTGATGTGTCGATGGCTGAAGAACTTCCTGGAAGCCAACATGGGAGTTGTACCATAAATTTCAGCAAGGTTTCGACATGAGAAAATTCTTGGAATGGTTTAGTTCCAAGTGGAGAAAATTCTTGGGATGGTTTAGTTCCAAGTGAATTGTACTTTTGATGGTGGAGTATGATTGTCGGTAACTCTTACAATCAAGGTGGAGATTGTTGGGGTTGATTGCAAGTCCCACATCCTTTAGTGTGGGAGAATAAGGAGAAGGCCAAGGCTATATATTGGGTTTTAGTCCTTTGTTTTCAAATGCACCAGTCAGCAATAGCACTTTAAGCTTGTATTTGACTTAGTTTAAATATTTGCTTTGTAAGAGTGTGGTTGTACTGGGGTGTCTGGGGTGTGAGCGAGAGAAGTCTATGTGTTGTAATAATTTTCACATAGTATTAATTCTCTGGTGGCCGGTTTAGGCAGCGGCCGTTGTTTTTTCTCCGGTTTTGGAGTTTCCACGTTATATTCTTGTGTTGTGATTGTGTCTTAATTCTTTGTAACTTATGCTATTTTTTCCCAACATACACCTCTCTAGGCGAACAAACCTTATGCTTTGATGGAATTCTATGAAATCCACTGTTAGTAAAATTCATACTACCTATTATAAAGAAATTTGGTCAATAACAAAATCTTTGGTAAAAATCAAGTTCAACAATGAAAACCTATCAAAATCCAATAATCCACACCATATTACAACAAAAAATGAGTAAGACAAAAAAAAATGGCATATTACAAATGGAAGTATTTTATCTCTTTTTTTTCACTGAAGAAATTGATTATTTATAACAAAATTGAATTAATTACCGCAAAAATAATCAAATAAAAGTTTGAAAAAAATTATACCTATGCTTTTAATATCGAGATTTGAAAAAATAAATAAAGTTACATTTTTAATCATACGTAAAAGTAATATTTATTTCAAATGTCCCTAAAGGAATAGTGTAGTGGTTTGGTCAGAACCATCCCTATAAAATATTTATTTCAAATGTTGTGTTCAATAATTTATAATTAAACAAAAATTTATACTAAAATTATCAAAAGGATTGAATTTGAATTACATAATACACTAGTTATAAATCTAACGAAAAATAAAGGTAGTGATTATAAATCAAATAAAGCAGTAGTGCTTATAATTCACCCCTTTATGCGAAAATTACTACTTAAAATACGAATTATATACATAGTAAAATTATGTATATCGTCTGGAAAGATATATACAACATCATTTGCAGATCACTAAATCATGTCATCCAGAAAAAATAGAAAAATTTCAAATAAATAATAGTTTGAAATTAAAGTATCCAAATAAAAGCAATAATTCAAATTATTTACATTGATAAAAATAGAGGAGATTTATGTATATCAGATTACCTGTATTTAATCAAAGGAATCACAGTCGTCAAGAATTGTGTCAAATATTGCCATACGAAACTTGAGAATTGATATGTGAGCACATATTTTATATAATTAAAAATATAAATAGATATAATTATGCGAAAACAAGATAACAATGGAAGAAAAAGAGGGAACAAAGATTGTTGTTTTAGAGAAGCGCCGCAGACGAATTGTCAAAGTGAATACAAATACATATTTATAAAAAAATTACTTAGGTAGGGTTTTTTGTTATGCTAAATTTTCACTTTAATAATTATAATAAAATATTATATAATATTTTAGATAATAAATTATATTTAATTGATCTTTGACCGGAAATTTAACTTATTCATGGCTGATTAATTGGATTGTCTATCTACTATTTTTATAATACTTTTTTTTTTTATGATTATATCTACTACAAAAATACTTATTCAATTTTTTTAAAATATAATAATACTACTAAGTCAAAGTTATTAGACAAAAATAATTTTGTATGTGTCATCAAAAAAGGTGTAAGGTAAAGAATTATAATAATTATAGATTTTTTTAATACAAATTGTATAAATATAAAATTATTTCACGTTGCAATGCTATTGCAACGACCACTATAATCCACTACGCTAAAAATAATATTTTACAGCGTTTTTTAATTAAAAGCGTTGTTGTATAGTATTTTAAAATTAACGGAAGATACAACAACGCTTTTCTGACAAGCGATTTTGCAGTCATAATGTTTACAACGCTTTTGCTGAAAGCGCCGTTGTATGGTCATATAGTGGTTTCACATAATGTTTACAGCGCTTTTAGAGCACTTTGCATATAAGCGCTGTAAAATATAGTGCTCTCACATAATGTTTACAACACTTTTTAGAGCGCTTTGTATACAAGCGCTGTAAAATGCGCTCCCACATTATGTTTATAGCGCTTTTAGAGCGCTTTGTATATAAGTGTTGTAAAATATAGCGTTTTCACATAATTACAAGATCTTTTAAAACGCTTTGTTTATAAGCGCTATAAAGTGGTGCGTATTTGATAAAAAGCATTCCCTTTAAATAAATAAAAACATATTTAATATGTTATCTTCCTAAACCTACGAACTCTCCTCTACTATGCGCCCTCTTCTCGTTGTACCATCCTCTACTCTGCGTCCATTTCTACTGAGTGATTGTTGTCTTAGGTGTTGTATTTATTAATTTGTTGTTGTCACTAAAACTGATAAATTGTTACCTAATAAATCATATAAAATATTACCTGATAGTAGATGACATAATCTTGGTAAATCATATAAATTATTACCTGATAAATCAGATAAATTGTACTTGATAAATCATATAAAATATGTTCTTTTTTGAAATCTGTTTGCACAATTATGTAATAAAATATTACATAATATTTTAGATAATAAGTTATATTTAATTGAACTTATTCATGGTTGATTAATTGGGTTGTCTATCTACTATTTTTGTAATACTTTTTTTTTTATTATTATATCTACTACAAAAATACTTATTCAATTTTCTTAAAATATAATAAAACTACTAAGTCAAAGTTATTAGATAAAAATAATTTTCTATGTGTCATCATACGCATAAAAGGTATAAGGTAAAGATTTGTAATAAATATATTGATTTTTTATACAATTTGTGTAAATATATAATTCTTTAATGCTGCAATGACTGCAATGCCATTGCAACGACTACTATAATACCAATCGTAACGTTTGCAACTATAACCACATTTGTAACTATAACCGCAATTTAAAATTATGAATAGAAGTCATTGTCCTTTGTTGTGGAAGGCTTAGTTTCAACCGATTACTTAGGGCAAACTTTTTAGTGGTTTTCTAATCCTTTTCTTTTTAGATAATGAGTCTTTATAATGGGTAAAGGCAATCAAGTTTTCGTCCAAAATGTTTTGCGCTATTTAGTGAAGGATTACATAAGTTTACCATCAAAGCTAGTGATAGCTAGCCCCAACATTACACAATGTTGGACATCATGCAACATGAAAATTGAAAATTGTTGGTGGTTTTATTCCAAAATCACATGGAAGAATAAATAAGAGGAATTTCATATTTAAGAAAGTATTTGCATTGATTTCATATTCAAGCGAATGAATTGTTCTCTTTTCTATATAGACAATTTCTCGCAGTGTTGCTTTATTTATTTGAATCAACAACCAGTGAAGCTTCTTAGTGGAACAATGCTTGAGAAGTTTTGAAGTTACACTCATGGATACACAATATTCAATAGATCAGACGATGTAACATTCTAAAATATTTCATCCTACGAAAGACCTTAGCTCGCCTTGCAAGCTTACATAATTTGGAAACAATTTTTGAAGGATTGGAATATGCTAAGATTTCTCCTGGAGAAGACTACCTCTCGCCAAGAAAGTTAATTATTTGTGAAAGGAAGTTTTCCCCATTAGATGTTTCACATGGCGACCAGTACACCTCTCTAGGTGAGCTAACACCAATTCTGAAGATTGTTGGCCACTGCAAGATTTTTCTTGGCGACATGTATATCTCCTCAGGAGAAAATTCAAATATTTCAAATTCAAGTTCCAGATTCGCTAATTTTTTCCTGGTGATGCGTGTCTTTCCCCAAGCAAAAACGGTATAACTTCTGTAGGATTTAAGCGAAATATTAAGACAAAATTAGGATTCCGATCTTTTGGAAGTTGAAAATACAGATTGAGGCAACAAACGAGCAAAGAGCATAATGGGGCCACAATCTAGGGATTGATAAGCAAAAAAAAAAATGCCTAAAGAATTAACGACATTGATAATTTCAAACTGAATTCTTTCAAGAACTCTAGAAAGTGAAGTCTCATAAAATAACAATAGGTTCACAATCCTCTTTTGCATCAGCTAGAGGTTTGCTTTTTTTAGTGGCACCACCTTAAAAGTTCTTTAAATTTGGCCCAACTCAAGTTTTTACAATTAGACCCAAGTATTCTTACTAATTTAGACTACTAGTTTAATTAAAACTAATACTAAAATTAGTTCACATAGACGCAACCTACATTCCTTAACTTCTTCAATTTGGATTAAACAATTTACTATTTTGAGCTTCAATTATTCATGAGTTGAACTTCCTTCAAATAAAGTGGCTATCAAGTTATTTAGAGCCTAATTTTCCTTCTTTGACATGCTCTTGTAATTGAAGTTCCAAGACCTTGAATATTCTCTATACTTCCTTAGTTATATTTTCTATGTCCTCATTATTCCTTTTTTCTTAGAAGAAATCCAACCTCGAATTTAGCTCAATCATAACATATAAGAACAAAAACATAAGTCAAAGACACGAAGCACAACTCCATATTTTGCATTAAAAAGTACAACATATTCATTTTCAATGTAAGGAGTCTTCAATATACAGATTAAATTATACCTCTTGAAATCGACATTAAGTACCAATGTTACTTTCCTTATATTGGAAATGGTGACAAATAAGAAGTTACTTTTTATTTTCAAAGGCTTTAAAGCAAACCTTTACTCTTCATAGAAAATATCAAAATACTAACTCTATTTTTAACATAAGAGTAATTATTCAAGTTAGCAAACAAATGTTTCTTAACAATTCGAACACATTCTTCAAAATTTGTGTCATGAACCAAAATTGCTTTAGAAAGCACAACAATACATTTATCAAGAAAATCATTCAAGTCTTGGCTTATAATTCTCAAATCAAGTTTAGAAGAATAATATGGATTAAAGACTTGATGCATCATGGTTTCAACTTTCCTTTGGATTTCTTTGGTCTCTTAGGGATTAGCCCTATATGTTGGCCTGTAGCGAAATGAAACTTTCCTTTGGATTTCAACTTTCCTTTGGATTTCTTTGGTCTCTTAGAGATTATTCCTTTGAGTTTCGTCCAAGTCTCTTGATTGGCTGCCCACCATTCATCTAACCGTGAATAAGTCTGATTCTTCAGCAAGTTCTTACTCATTCTCTTCATCACTAGATGCAGAAGATTTAGAATATGATCCACTAGTAATATTTCAATTCTTCTTAAGTAGCATGGTATTCTTAGTTGGGCACTCAGAAGCTATGTGATCTCTTCACAAAAACTTAAAACATTTAATCTCAGTACTCTTTGCTTTCATATGAGGTGTAACCATTAATGTGTTTGATGAAGTACTTCCTTTCTTCTTATTTCTATCCGTCCAACTAGAGGAATTAAAGTTAGAAGAATTATTTCTTATGACATCATTTCTCTTTAGTTGTTGTTCTACCTTACTAGTTTGATGCATTAAGTCTTTATACTCCACATAATTTTGTAATTATGCAACATCACTTATATCACTATTCAACTCTTTTAAGAAATGTGTCATAGTAGCTAACCTATCTTCACTAATATTGGCTCTAATTAAGCACACTTCCATCTCCTTATAATTATCATTCACACTTTTGTTACCTTGTGTGAACCTTTGAAGTTTATTGTGAAGGTCTATATTAAAGTAAGAAAGAACAAATATCTTCTACATTAAACTCTTCATCTCCACTCAACTATCCACCAATGGTTCTTCATACCTCACTCTTTCTTTTTGTTATTGGTCTCTCCAAATGAGTGAATAATCAATAAATTCTAAGGCTTCCATATTTACCTTATTCTCTTCCGTATAATTATTGCATGAAAAGAGTTGTTCAATTTTCATCTCCCACTCAAGGTAAGCCTCTAGACCACTTTTTCCTTGAAATGATTGTATTTTAAGCTTCACCCCCTCTATTTTATCCCCTCTACCACCATCGTCAGTTTCTCTTATTCTCCTTCTATTTCCATCATCACTTTGATTTTCTTGATTTTCTAACTGCTCATTTCTGGCACGTAAATCATTAATATGCTCCCTCAACATCCTTTGCATTTTAGCATTTATAGTATCCACTAACAATTTTTTGTTTCCCCCTTGAGGTGGGCTGCCATCACCACCTATTCCAGACATATTTTAAACAACAAACAAATAAACAAAGTGAAAGGAAAAGACCTCACCACACAAAACAGTAACACAAGTTCTAAGAAGACCTTAAAGTACTTTCTATTAAATTACTTTCTTCAAGTTCTTAATTGAATTAGCAAGAACCTCAAGATTTTTTATCAAAAATTGGTAAGAAGACCTTAAAGTAACACAAAACAGTAGTAATGTGATTGAAAAATACTCTTAGGAATTTTGTCAAACAGGTAATGTGCAATACTTTTAACAACAACAATTTTTTTGTATTTTTTTTTTTTGTATTTTTTTTCAAGTAGTAGCCACACACAAATGGACAACAATTCAAACCAAAGCAACACAACTAACAATTTATGTTTCACCAAAAAAATGCATAAACATAATTTGATTCAATTCCAAACATAGAGACAAGCTTTGGTACCAAATGATATGGTCCACTTTGTCGTGAATAAATTTAAGGATTGTTCTAGGTTATAAACTTAAAGATTGAAGCCAAAATCATGTTTTGCTGGAGAATGCAATAATCAAAGCTACGAAACTCAGAATCGAACAATTTCAAAACGAGATGAAAGAAGGCGTTCCGAAATGCAAATTACGTTGTTGAATCACCAAAAAACACTATGTAAAACTCAAGATATGAGCACAAATTATTGATCACGAAAATATGTAAAATTTGTGCATTAGGGTTTGATGTAAAGGAAACTAGAAACTATAAATCAGCAAACGAGCAAAGAAGAGAATGACACAACAATCTACGGATTGATAAACCAAAAAAGAACGCCGCAAGGATTGACATCCTTGATAAGTTCAAAATGAATTCTTTGAAGAACTCTAGAGAGCAAAGTCTCACAAAATAACAATACGTTCAAAATCCCACTTTGCATCAACCATGAGTTTTCCTTTTATAGTGGTACCACTTTATAAGTTCTTTAAATTTGGTCCAACTTAAGTTATTATAATTAGACCCAAGTATTCTTACTAATTCAATCTACTACTTCAATTAAAACTAATATTAAAATTTGATCACATAGATGCAACTTGTATTCCTTAACTTGTTCAACTTCGATTAAACAATTTACTATCTTGAACTTCACACAACAAGAAAACATGGATTTTGTGATGGCCAAAAGCCCTCACAAAGGGAAAAAGACAGCCACAAAAGTAGGCATTTGTGGCAGCCTTAGGCAGCCACAAATAAGGTGGTCACAATTTTAAAAATTAAAATAACTATTATATATAAAAAATATAATATTAATAATAATTAAAGTAATTACTAACAAATCAAATAAAACATTCCAAAATTAATAAATAATGTCTTACAAACCAATAATTAAACACACAATAATTAACTAGGGCAAGATAAATATGTGTTCATACAAACCAAAAATAAAATTATTAAATTATTCAAATACATCAATCCTCATAATAATTCCTCTGATCAGCTCCACTCCCACCATCATTATTTCCTGCAATGTTACCCGACGACAGAAGTCCCTCAAAAGTATTATTAATTTGTGTTGGAGGAGACATCATGGTTTGAAATTGGATTTCATCTTCAATTACACCACCACTAGTCGAAGGAGGAGCCATAACTGGTTGAGGTTGATTTAAATCTGATCTAATCAAGTCAGCTGTTGGCATAGTTGGTCGGTATGCAGTTTGATTTGGTTGAGGTTGAGGAAGTTGATGTGAAGATGACGGAACATACTGATAATTATGAAAATATTGTTGTTGCTGAAACATTGGCTGTTGTTGTTGCTAGAAGGCAGAGTTCGGAGGATCCTGTTGTTGCTGTTGGAAATTTGGAGGTGGTTGCTGCTGCTGGGAGTATTGAGAGTAATTTTGTTGATGCTGAAATAGTGGTTGTTGATGCAAGTATTAAGGCAGAGGCAGAACCATGGTTTTTTATATTTCTCTTATATGACTTCAGCAATTGCCTTTGCAGATGATTTAAAAGGAATATATCTTCAAAGTTTACATGCAAATTAAATATTAAAATGAATTAATAAAATAATGTAACATGCAATAATGAAATATTTAACAATCATAATTTAAAATAGTTTACATACCCATCGCCTTCTGGAATGATGACAATGTGGTTGTAGCAATCAACACATTCGGGTTCCATTATTTCGTCTATGGTATAAGGCTCTATAGAGACTTTGGGATATAGAGGAATAGCTCCACCACTAGTACCAATCATCGGCATCGGCATGAGAGATGGGTCATTAACAACACGTGGTTTAGCAACTTTTTTCTTACCACGTGATGTTTTGGATATTCCTCGTATTCCCACCATTCCCATTCCTCCTGATCCTTTCGATCCTCCTAATCCTCCTATTCCCACTATCAGACACACTTTTCATACAAACTCCACTATTAATTGTTTCTTTTCCTTCGGTCCAAGATTCAGTGTGAAATTTGTATCCATTGACGTAATAGGTGTGCCATTCTTTGAAACTTCTACTCGGGCCCATAGATAAGTGCCTTAAGTGGATGTTGATAGGAGTTTGTTCTTCGAGATGCACTTGTTGTTGAAACCATAATGGGAAATTTGAATGTATATCATCAGATGATTGTCCCGTATTTAAAAATGCCCTGATCGATGACCATATATATGGTGAATATCAATTTAATCATATAATTAAATATAATTAATATGAAGAGAAATTTGAAACGTACTCAATGTATGGTTTAACTTCGGTGCAGTTAATCAAAACGTGAACATGTGCCGCATTAAATACTTTGTCGCTTGGCCAGAAAATCGGAAAATCCCTACCAGCATGATGACCAGACAAGCAAAAAACTGATAAAGCATGTGGATGACGTATAACACTATCAGTAGCGTTTCTTCCATTAACTGGTGACAACGTTTCGTTGTTGAAATAATGAGAACAAAAGTGTGTTGTTTTACGGTGTAGGTAATATGAACAAATTGAGCCCTCAACTCTAACGTTATTTTTCACTGACCATTTTGAATAACCCCTGAACCTATAATATAAAAAGAGATGTACAATAAGCTCCATGTGTGTATATATATATATATATATATATCACCTTTCAAATGGATACATCCATCTATACTGAACTGGTCCACCAAGCCTAGCTTCACTTGCAAGATGCACTAAGAGATGCTCCATGGAATCAAAAAACCCAGGAGGGAATACTTTCTCCAACTTACATAGAATCATCGGAATGTCATTTTCCATTTTGATGGGATCTTTATCAATGAGTGTTGAAGAACACAAATTCTTGAAATATTGACTCACTTCAATAAGTAGGTTCAATACATGTGTGGGTAAAGCGCTAAAGGCAATAGGAAGTAAACACTCTAAAAATATATGACATTCATGACTTTTCATCCCATGCATCGTCCCACTTTCCACATCAGCACATCTTGCCAAATTAGAACAATAATCGTCAGGCGTCTTCAACTCTTTGATCCAACGATAAACAGATTTGGCTTCATCAGTAGATAAAGTGTAACTCGCACGAGGTTTTAGGATCTTTCCGTTTTGTTCCACCAACAACAATTTAAGCGGGGGTCGTAGACTTTCTGCATAGCCCTTCATAAATGCAGTTTTGTTCCTTCTAAATGCGTGATTAGCAGGTAAAAACCTACGATGCAAGTCAAACCACGATGCCTTCCCGCCAAATTTTAAAGTAAATGCTTTTGTATCTTCCATACAAATAGGACAAACTAATTTACCATGGGTGCCCCATCCTGACAACATCCCATAAGCAGGGAAATCATTAATGGTCCACATCAATGCAACTCTCATCATAAAATTTTCTCTCTGAGCAATATCATATGTCAAGACACCACTCCACAACCTCTTCAAATCGTCAATCAAAGGTTGCAAAAAAATATCAATATCAGTTGTAGGATTAGAAGGACCTGGTATCACAGCAGCTAAGAACATATAAGGTTTAGACATACACATATCAGGAGGAAGATTGTAAGAAGTAACAATAATCAACCAACAAGAATAAGGAGTAGACGATGCTTGTATGTAAGGCGTAAATCCATCTGAGGATAATCCAAGTCTTACATTGCGTGGATCTGACGCAAAATCAGGATGCATTTGATCAAAGTGTTTCCATGTCTGACCATTAGATAGAAGTCGCAAGTCACCTGAATTTCTTCTATTCTCATAATGCCTCGTCATCTTTCTTGTAGTTTGTACTTATGCAAACATTCTCTGCAATCTTGATACAATAGATAGGTAAAATATTGCTTTCCTTGGAATTGATTTTCCCCTACTTACCCTAGAGTTATTCCTTTGGTGAAACCTTGGTTGTTGACAAAACTTACATTCAACTAAGTTAGCATCATTCATACCAAATTCATTGTCATAATACAACATGCAACCTTTAACACAACAATCAATCCTCTTGACACCTAATCCTAACTTTGACACTAACCGTTTCGCATCATAATAACTTTGCGGCAAACCATCTCTAACAGGTGTTGCGTCTAGCATCATTTTAGTCATCAAATCCAAAGCTAAATCAGGAACATGAAATTGAGACTTTAGACCTAAAATTATCTATCACAGCATGTTGTTCAAAGTTTATCTACATCGTTAACAAAGAATCTGCTCTGGAAATCATTCATATCTAACAAGTACATCGCAAGGAACAAGTACAAATAATCCAGACTCAAAAAGGATATTTGATCGCAAAGATCAAAGAGTTCAAACATGGACAAAAGTCATGACGGCTTAAGAACTCCAAAATTCAAATGTCAAAGAAAACTTGATCAAACTGGGTATATGACAAGACAAGAACAAAGGAAATACAGAACATTCAAAACGGGAACTCCAGAATGATTATTGAAGCTCAAGAACGTTCAAACTGATAAAACCAAGAACGTTAATCATTCTCCGTTTTCTGCACATCAACAGCAGCCTTGCATCCTCTCTGTTTCAGTCTGCAATTCACTTCAAAACTTCTCCAACCTCCTCTAGCTACACTCAAGACTCAAGACAGATAATGTACCATCCAAGATCAATGAAGAAATGTCAAAGAAAGGACAAAAATGCTTTCAATGCTAAAACATCAAAAGTCAAAAAGCTGTTTTCAAAGAAGTATTATTTTCATTCTAAAAATAATGTTTTAGTAAAAAAAGCATGGCCTCTCCAACAGCTATTTCGTACATCAACACTCTAAAAATATATGACAATCATGACTTTTCATCCCATGCATCCTCCCATTTTCCACATCAGCACATCTTGCCAAATTAGAACAATAACCGTCAGGCGTCTTCAGCTCTTTGATCCAACGATAAACAGATTTGGCTTCATCAGTAGATAAAGTGTAATTCGCACGAGGTTTTAGGGTCTTGCCGTTTTGTTCCACCAACAACAAATCTGGTCGTCTGCAATATATACCTATGTCTTTTCTGGCTTTGTCATTATCTTTTGTTTTTCCTTTCACATTCATCACAGTATTAAATATGTTGTCAAAGAAATTTTTCTCAATATGCATTACATCGAGATTATGTCTCAAAAGATTATCTTTCCAATACGGTAGATCCCAAAAAATACATCTTTTTGTCCAATTGTGCCATTGTCCATAACCTTGTGGTTTACAGGCCACACCATTAACAACATGTACCTTTGGCATATCTTTTACTTTATTCCAAACTTGTTCTGATGTCAACTTAAGCGGGGGTCCTAGACTTTCTGCATAGCCCTTCATAAATGCAGCTTTGTTCCTTCTAAATGCATGATCAGCAGGTAAAAACCTACGATGCGAGTCAAACCACGATGCTTTCCCGCCAAATTTTAAAGTAAATGCTTTTGTATCTTCCATACAAATAGGACAAGCTAATTTACCATGGGTGCCCCATCCTGACAACATCCCATAAGCGGGGAAATCATTAATGGTCCACATCAATGCAGCTCTCATCATAAAATTTTCTCTCCGAGCAATATCATATGTCAAGACACCATTCCACAACCTCTTCAAATCGTCAATCAAAGGTTGTAAAAAAATATCAATACCAGTTGTAGGATTAGAAGGACCTGGTATCACAGCAGCTAAGAACATATAAGGTTTAGACATACACATATTAGGAGGAAGATTGTAAGGAGTAACAATAACCGGCCAACAAGAATAAGGAGTAGACGATGCTTGTATGTACGGCGTAAATCCATCTGAGGATAATCCAAGTCTTACATTGCGTGGATCTGACGCAAAATCAGGATGCATTTGATCAAAGTGTTTCCATGCCTGACCATCAGACGGATGTCGCAACTCGCTTGAATTTCTTCTATTCTCATAATGCCACGTCATCTTTTCTGCAGTTTGCATTGGTGCAAACATTCTCTGCAATCTTGATACAATAGGTAGGTAAAACATTGCTTTCCTTGGAATTGATTTTCCCCTACTTACCCTAGAGTTATTCCTTTGGTGATACCTTGGTTGTTGACAAAACTTACATTCAACTAAGTTAGCATCATTCATACCAAATTCATTGTCATAATACAACATGCAACCTTTAACAGACCAATCAATCCTCTTGACACCTAATCCTAACTTTGACACTAACCGTTTAGCATCGTAATAACTTTGCGGCAAACCATCTCTAACAGGTGTTGCGTCTAGCATCATTTTAGTCAGCAAATCCAAAGCTAAATCAGGAACATGAAATTGAGACTTTAGACCTAATAGTCTAATACACATTGATAACTTTGAGTTTGGAGCTCCTTCAAACAACGGTTTATTTGTCTCTTTCAAAAGACCATAAAATCTTTGAGCTTCTTCATTCGGAAGTCCATCGCTATCGTCATATTGATCTTCATTGAATGACAAATTAACCCCAACAACATCCGAAATCATATCATTCATCACCCCAAAGTGTTGATAGATATAATAATATATACCTAACATGTTAGTACTACTTGAAGGACCTATGTTATTCTCCACACATGTACTAGTATTAGGCGCCGCCGGAGACTCTTCCCCATGATTAGTCCAAATCTAGTAGTTAGGCATAAATCCATTTGCATATAAATGCACTCTTATTTCATCTTCACTTTTAAACCATCTACATCGACATAAACAACATGGACATCTTATTCCCCCTTGATCTTCGACAATTTTCGGCACTCTCGCAAAATTGATTGGGAAGAGTTAACCGTTAGATGAAGTCGCTCATACGAAAGATTTCATCCTTAGGAGGTGAGGGCTATCAACGAGATGTAAACTCCCTAATTGATGTGCTATAATGCATTTGGAGATTGAGAAGAGACGTTATGAGTTAGATGGAGCCGCCCTTAAGATAAAGATCATCCTTAGGAGGAGAGGGCTAATAATGAGATGTAGTTGCCTATTGGTTCCAAAAAAATTATGTTTTTACTTGTTTAATTTTTTATGATATTTTTGACGTTGCTCATTTTGATTTCACTTCTGTATGAACTTCATTGTAGATATTTCTTCTTAAGCGGCTAAATTATAAATTTAATAATTTTATTATGTGTATATTTTATTTGAGAATTATCTATATTTTAGATAGCATTGTTTAACATAATTCCCACAAGATTGTAAAATAATTATTCGTGCATTTTTGTGTTTCCCTTCTACTTGGTGGTGGTTGTTGTCTCCTCACTAAGTCTTTTTGACATACCCCTTCATGTTGTGACTGAGTTAACAGTTTGAAACATAATTTTATGAAGTTGGAAACGTTGAAGATACAGAGGATACTGAGTTAACAATTTGAAACATAATTTTATTTAGAACTATTTAATTGTCTAATTGTTAAGTTGTTGATTGGTTTGTCAGGTTAGGAGTATAGCTTGTGCGACGATCACAACGTACAATTTTTGGGTCGTGACAATAGAAATCCGATATCATCTCTAATTGGAGCACATGAGAGTTTTTATATTTTATAGATAAGATGGGAAATGGGAGTTAATATCTAGTATAGTATATTGATAGATTGTTGGTATCTTGAGGTAAATTGTTAATTAAAAAGTCGTTACCTCAAGATTTTGGTGAAATTTTCAAGTAATAATCGGTGAAGTCGTGATGCATTTCCTAAAACATGAATAAGTTCATTTTAAATGAAGTTTTGGAGTAGTCAGTGTCAATCTGCGAACATACATATTCAGAGTGTACATAAATTTATTTATTTTTGTACTAAATACAAATTTCCAAGACTTAATAGAAAAATATCAAAGCCTTGGAGCATGAATCACTCTCCACCTCTCACTCATAAACAAACAAATAAATAAACTAAAGAAACTTATGTAAAGATATCAAAGAAGAATGAATGAATAAATAAAATAAAAATAAATAAAATAAAATAAATAAGTTAAATAAAGAGAGTTTTAGAACTATCAAGTTGTACCACTTGTATCCTAACAACTCAAAGATTAAAAAGATGTCACATCTAATTAATCTTTAACATAATATTTATTTGTATTTTTATGATGAAATTGATATTTAATTATGAAGAAAATTAAACCCCTTTTTTTTAAGCAATATACAAGGCCAATCCGAAAACAGCAAGCCAACCAAACAAGTGATTTGTGTTACCCTGTCCAATAATATAACATGCTGCAGACAGAAGTGTCAATGCTCCAACGACACCTGATAAACTAGCAAGAGCAAGCTTTTTCCTCCCCAAATGATCGACAAGGTAAATACCAAGAACCGTTCCTGCAGCATTCATACCAGAGACAAAAAGTGAAAGAAAGAGAGCCGCTTGATTGGATTTGAATCCAGCCATCTGAATGATTGTAGGACTGTAATACATCACAATGCTGATACCAGCAAACTGTTGAAATGCTTGAAGTCCAGCACCACAAATGAATGCCAGTCTGATTTCTTTAAACTTGAAAACATCAGTGTATTGAACTTTCACTTGTCTCTTGCTTTCTTTCTCCAAGTTATCTTCCAAAATTTGGATCTCGTCTTCCAATCTAGGCGATGAGTATATCTTAGAAAGTACAAGAGTGGCTTCTTCTTTCCTATTCTTCATGTAAAGCCATCTAGGGGATTCAGGGAGAAAAGACATGAGAAGAAGTTGAACAACAGCAGGGGTACCAGCAAGAGCAAGCATCCATCGCCATGTCCCAGGAACTCTTGTCAAACCATAATTGACAACAAAAGAAAGAAACTGTCCACCAGTAACCATAAGTGTATTAGCACTAACTAATCCACCTCTAATTTCAGTTGGAGATGCTTCAGCTATATAAACAGGTGCAGTAACAGATGCCATACCCACACCCAAACCAACAAGTAACCGACCCGCTATTATTACATATGGATTTGGGGCTGCTGCCATTATAAGTGATCCAACTATGAAGTTTATGTCTGCAATAATAGTTGCTGTTTTACGCCCCCAAGCATCGTTAATCACACCCCCCATGGCAGCACCGAATATTGCCCCCAACAACGCCATCCCAACAATTAACTCTTGAATAAAGCTACTAATCCTCACCATCTCAAAATCCTCTTTTATATACAAAAGTGCACCAGATATCACACCTGCATTAATTATATATGAATTGAATCTCAGTGTACTAGTAGTCCAAATTTTAAACTTACTTTGAGACCCAGTTACATACCTGTATCGTAGCCAAATAGAAGACCACCAATTCCGGCGGCAAATGTGGTTCCAAGAATGTAAGGGTTTTGGAACATGGAAATTTTGCGATCAGGATGCATCTCGAGGTAACCGGAGCTTCCTGCTTGCATGGTAATTGGCATTCCCACCACCATTGTGGCTGTTTGAATTGAAGATGAAATAATAAGGAAAGATTATAACGAATGAAGGAGTTGTTGTTGGATTTGAAAGGGAGAAGGTGTTATATATATATACATATATATATATATAGAAGAGCTAAATATAGGGATCTAGATAGTTCTAGTTCTGATATTTTCTTAACCATAATAGCGATACGAGGCTTCAAATCTCACAAAAGGAAACAAAAAGGCGGCATTGTTAATAGTTAGTTGTTAGTTGTTAGTTGTTATATCTCTCCCGCCAAGTATCGCAACATTGCTTTCCTTCCTATTTTTGACTTAACTTCCTCAATATCTCCTCCTTTCTAGGCTCATGTGCTTCAAAAACTTTGTTTTTATATAATTTAACAATTTCAGATATTTATTTTCGTAACTAACTAATTAACTACTTATCATTTCAAATATAACATCTTTATAAACTTTTATCGTCTTAGCTACTAATGATATGTATATATATCTTTCAAACTTTATAATATCTTTTTTCATTCGTATACGAAATTATAATATATTTTTAAAGATGGATCATATGAAAAGATGCTGAAAGCAATTTATTTATTATAGTGATAAAGATAAAAATTAATATTAAGATTAAAATCGAGAAAATGTTAATATAAAAATTAAGATTCAGATTATAATGCGAGTTTATTTATTTATTTATTTATTTTTATTTTTATTTTTATTTTTTATTTTTATAACTTTTTTATGGTGAATGTTTATTCAGTTGGTAAGGAGTTGGTCTGATTCCCGTAAGCACTAAGTTCAACTTTTTTATAGTGTATAATATTACATAAAACTTCATGTCGAATACATTTAGACATTAAGAAGAATAATTTTTAACTAGCAAATAATAGAATGGCCACGCATTCACTATGAGATTTTGGTAAGAACTTTTATGAGCCTTACTATAGTGGCAATGGTATACATATAAAGGAGCCTAGAAAGTTGTGACTCTTCTCTTTATCTTAGATCTAACTACGTTATGCACTAACATCTTCAATATACCCATGGTGAATTTTGATGTGTTCATAATAATTCATGATGGATACATTAAAGCACTAAGAAGAATCTTGCACAGCTTTTTGTGGTTCCAATGGTATGTAAATCATGAAACAAAGTAATTTTTGGTTGTTCACTTTGACATAGATGACACAAAATGCTTTAGAGGAACACTTTAACTAAATTGTTGAAGTATGCTCCATAATTCATCATCATCTCTAGAGAACAAACCTTATGCTTTGATGGAATTCTATGAGACCCACTGTTAGTCAAATCCATACTACCTATTATATATAAAGAAATTTGGTCAATAACAAAATCCTTGGTAAAAATCAAGTTCAACAATGAAAACCTATCAAAATCCAATAATCCACACCATATTAAAAAAAAAAAAGTGAGTAAGACAAAAAAAAATAGCATATTACAATTGAAAGTATTTTATCTCTTTTTTTTTCCACTGAAGAAAGTGATTATTTATAAAAAAAATTGAATTAATTACCGTAAAAATAATTAAATAAAAGATTGAATCAAAACAAACAACTCATAGAAACGAGATTGAAAAAACTTATACCTATGCTTTTAGTATCGAGATTTGAAAAAATAAATAAAGTTACATTTTTAATCATACGAAAAAGTAATATTTATTTCAAATTTCTCTAAAGGAATAGTGTAGTGGTTTGGTCAGAACCATCCCTATAAAAAATATTTATATCAAATATTGTGTTCAATAATTTATAACTAAACAAAAATTTATACTAAATTATCAAAAGGATTGAATTTGCATTACATAATACACTAGTTATAAATCTAACCAAAAATAAAGATAGTGATTATAAATCAAATAAAGTAGTAGTGCTTATAATTCACCCCTTTATGCGAAAATTACTACTTAAAGTATGAATTATATACATAGTAAAATTATATATATAGTATGGAAAGATATATACAACATCATTTGCAGATCACTAAATCATGTCATTAAGAAAAAATAGAAAAATTTCAAATAAATAATAGCTTGAAATTAAAGTATCCAAATAAAAGCAATAATTCAAATTATTTACATTGATAAAAATAGAGGAGATTTATGTATATCAAATTACCTGTTTTTTAATCAAAGAAATCACAGTCGTCAAGAATTGTGTCAAATATTGTCATACGAAACTTGAAATGACAGTTGATAAACTGAACATTGCTTCGCTCGTGGATCTGGTGGAAACAACCAACTCAAAATTAAATAGGAAAAAATATTATACCTACTACAATATATATGCAATAAATGACAACACAAGAGGAATTACCTTATATTTCCATGTAAATAGTAATTGTTTTAGTATAATGAGTATCAAAGTATAGATGTGGCTACGAGACAAATAATCAATTCAATTATAAGAATTGATATGTGAGCACATATTTTATATAATTAAAAATATAAATAGATATAGTTCTGCGAAAATAAGATAACAATGGAAGAAAAAGAGGGAACAAAGATTGTTGTTTTGGAAAAGCGCCGCAGACGAATTGTCAAAGTGAACACAAATACATATTTATAAAGAATTTACTAGGGTAGGGTTTTTTGTTATGCTAAATTTTCACTTTAATAATTGTAATAAAATATTATATAATATTTTAGATAATAAGTTATATTTAATTGATCTTTGACCGAAAATTTAACTTATTCATGACTGATTAATTGGGTTGTCTATCTACTATTTTTATAATACTTTTTTTTTTTATGATTATATCTACTACAAAAATACTTATTCATTTTTTTTTTAATATAATAATACTACTAAGTCAAAGTTATTAGACAAAAATAATTTTGTATGTGTCATCAAAAAAGGTGTAAGGTAAAGAGTTATAATAATTATAGATTTTTTTAATACAAATTGTATAAATATAAAATTATTTTACGCTACAATGCCATCGCAACGACCACTATAATTCACTACGCTAAAAATAGTATTTTACAACGCTTTTAAATTAAAAGCGTTGTTGTATAGTATTTTAAAATTACCGGAGGATACAACAACGCTTTTCTGACAAACGATTTTGCAGAAACGCTGTTGTAGGGTCATAATGTTTACAACGCTTTTGCTGAAAGCGCCGTTGTAGGGTCATATAGCGGTTTCACATAATGTTTACAGCGCTTTTAGAGCACTTTGGATATAAGCGCTGTAAAATATAGTGCTCTCACATAATGTTTACAGCGCTGTAAAATATAGCGCTTCCACATTATGTTTACAGCGCTTTTAGAGGGCTATGTATATAAGTGCTGTAAAATATAGCTCTTTCACATAATTATAGGATCTTTTAGAGTGCTTTGTTTATAAGCGCTATAAAATGGTGCGTATTTGATAAAAATCATTCCCTTTAAAAAAAATAAAAATATATTTAATATGTTTTCTCCATAACCCTACAAACCTTCCTCTACTGTGTGAACCCTCCTCTACTATGCGTCCTATTCTCGTTGAACCCTCCTCTATTGTGCGCCAATTTCTACTGAGTGATTGTTGTCTCAGGTGTTGTATTTATTAATTTGTTGTTGTCACTAAAACTGATAAATTGTTACTTGATAAATCATATAAAATATCACCTGATAGTAGATGACATAATTTTGATAAAACATATAAATTATTACCTGATAAATCAGATAAATTGTTATTTGATAAATCATATAAAATATGTTCGTTTTTTAAATCTGTTTGCACAATTATATAATAAAATATTATATAATATTTTAGATGATAAGTTATATTTAATTGAACTTATTCATGGCTGATTAATTGGGTTGTCTATCTACTATTTTTATAATACTTTTTTTATGATTATATCTACTACAAAAATACTTATTCAATTTTTTAAAAATATAATAATACTACTAAGTCAAAGTTATTAGATAAAAATAATTTTGTATGTATCATCATACATAAAAGGTGTAAGGTAAATAATTATAATAATTATAGATTTTTTTATAAAAAATTGTATAAATATAAAATTATTTCACGTTGCAATGCCATCGCAACGACCACTATAATTCACTACGCCAAAAATAGCATTTTACAGCCTTTTTTAATTAAAAGTGTTGTTGTATAGTATTTTAAAATTAACGGATGATACAACAACGCTTTTCTGATAAACGCTTTTGCAGAAACACATTTGTAGGGTCGTATAGAGTCATAATGTTTACAACGTTTTTGATAAAAGGGCCGTTGTAGGGTCATATAGCAGTTTCACATAATGTTTACAATGCTTTTAGAGTACTTTGGATATAAGCGCCGTAAAATATAGTGCTCTCACATAATATTTACAGCACTTTTTAGAGCGCTGTAAAATATAGCGCTCTCACATTATGTTTACAGCGCTTTGTTTATAAGCGCTGTAAAATATAACACTTTCACATAATTACAGGATCTATTCGAGCGCTTTGTTTATAAGCGTTATAAAATGTTATATAATATTTTAGATAATAATTTATATTTAATTGAACTTATTCATGGCTGATTAATTGGGTTGTCTATCTACTATTTTTGTAATACTTTTTTTTTATAATTATATCTACTACAAAAATACTTATTCAATTTTTTTTTTTAAATATAATAAAACTACTAAGTCAAAGTTATTAGATAAAAATTATTTTGTATGCGTCATCATACGCAGAAAAGGTATAAGGTAAAGAATTGTAATAAATATATTGATTTTTTATACAATTTGTGTAAATATAAAATTATTTAACGCTACAATGACTGCAATACCATTGCCACAACCACTATAACCCCAGTCATAACGATCGCAACTATAACCACATTTGTAACCATAACCGCAATTTAAAATTTTGAATTGAAGTCATTGTCTTTTGTTGTGGAAGGCTTAGTTTCAACCGATTACTTAGGGCAAACTTTTTAGAGATAGTAATTGACAATACAAGAGGAATTACCTTATATTTCCATGTAAATAGTAATTGTTTTAGTGTAATGAGTATCAAAGTATAGATGTGGCTACGAGACATATAATCAATTCAATTATAAGAATTGATATGTGAGCACATGTTTTATATAATTAAAAATATAAATAGATATAATTATGTGAAAACAAGATAACAATGGAAGAAAAAAAGGGAATAAAGATTGTTGTTTTGGAGAAGCGTCGCAGACGAATTATCAAAGTGAACACAAATATATATTTATACATAATTTACTAGGGTAGGGTTTTTTGTTATGCTAAATTTTCACTTTAATAAGATGTAATCCCTAAAGAGGTTCCTCATAGCCTACCCCCTATAAGAGGTATAAAACATCATATTGATCTTATTCCAGGTGTTTCATTCCCCAACAGGCCAGCATATAGGGCGAATCCCCAAGAGAAAGGAAAGCTGAAATCATGATGCATCAAGTTTTAATACATATTATTCTTCTAAACTTAATTTGAGAATTATGAGACAAGACTTGAATGATTTTCTTGATAAATGTGTTTTTATGCTTTCTAAAGTAAATTTGGTTCATGAAATTTTTTTTGAACAATGTGTTGGGATTCTTAAGAAACATTTGTTTGCTAACTTGAATACTTACTCTTGTGTAAAAAATAAAGATAGTATTTTGAAATTTTCTATAAAGGATAAAAGTTTCCAAGTGAATTCGTTGATAGTTGTACTACTACACCATTCCTTACTCTTTTTATTTTTGGCAAATCCATTAAACTTCCATACGATACATCTAATTTGTTTGACAGACTTGTCTTCTTTCAAAAAGAATCTTCATTTAATTATGATGAAATGAATGTCCACGAGGCTCAAATTGCTTTGAAGCATTTGAAAATACTAAGTAACTTCTTGTCTGTCACCACTTCCAATCTGAGGAAGGTAAATTGGTACCTAATGTTAATTTCAAGAGGTATAATTTAATCTATATATTGAAGACACCTTACATTGAAAATGAATATGTTGGATTTTTTAATGCAAAAAGTGGAGTTATGATTCACTTACTTGGCACATTTGGTTGTTTTTCACAATTTCCATTTGATCACGGTGGTAGCGTTAACATTGTTCTTCATGTTTTTTATGTCCTCAATATTCCATTCTTCTTAACATTGAGGACATCCATTCTTCTTAATATTGAGAACATAAAAAACATAACCAATGATGCATAGAGAATATTCAAGGTCTTAGAACTCCAATTACAATAGCATGTCAAAGAAGGCAAATTAGGCTCTAAATAACTTAATAGCCATTTTATTTGAAGTAAGCTCAACTCATGAAGAATTGGAGCTCAAAATAGTAAATTAGTTAATTCAAATTGAAGTTAAGGAATGTAGGTTGCATCTATCTGATCAAATTTTAATATTAGTCTTAATTAAACTAGTAGACTGAATTAGTAAGAATACTTGGGTCTAATTGTAAAATCTTGAGTTGAGCCAAATTTAGAGAACTTGTAAGGTGGTGCCACTATAAAAAGCAAACCCCTAGCTGATGCAAATGGGGAGTTTGATCGTATTTTTATTTGGTGAGACTTTACTCTCTAGAGTTCTTGAAAGATGCTGATTTACTATTTCCAATTTGTTTTACATCAAACCCTAATACGCAAATCTTACCAATTTTTGTGATCACTAATATGTGTTCATATCTCGAGTTTTACATAGTCTTTCACCTCATTTTGAAAACATCTAATTCTAAGTTTTATAGTTTCGGCTATCACGTTCTCTAGCAAAACGTGGTTTTTGGCTTTAATATGTAAGTTTTCAACCTAGAACGATCCTTAAATTGATTCATGACAAAAAGGATCATATCAAGTATCTGACTCAAACTAATATTTTGCTTAATTAAACCAATGAAATAAATTGAAAACATAAACACCTAGCTAATTTATTCAAAAACTTCAAAACAACAATTTATTCATAGCTCTTAATTCAACGTTAAACTAACCGAAATAATTTAAATATTGACTCGAAAGACTCAAAAAATTGCATTTAGTGAGAAACTATCATACATTTTGATCCCGCATTCCTTGGTCCCCCTTCCTAAAATTTAAAACTTGTTTTCAAAAGCTCGATCTTCTTATTACGCACACTTTTGTTTTTGAGAGAGAAAAACACTCCACTCGCGTTCCTTCTCTCATAATGCCTTAGGGTAATGGAAAATCATTGGCATTTTTTATTTCATTCAATTATTGCATTATTAAATATGAAATGCTTCTTATTTTTGTTTCCACTTATTATTGTAAAAAACCACCAAAATGTTTCAATTTTCATTTGGCATGATATCCAATATTGTGTAATGTTGGGAGGACATTGATTTTGACAACTGTATTGAATTATTGCTACTAATAGTAAAACAGTAGTATTTAGTGTCAAACATAAGGATAACATTATACTATTATACTATTGAAATAAGTTTTGAGTACTTAATTGAAGAAAAAAAATTCCATTTAGTATTTTCCAAACTAACAAAAGTAAGTTTTGAAATTGATAATGAAAAAAATGTCAGAGATTGACCTTCAATGTGAATCCAACAATAGTTCAAAATTTGATTTTCATCACTGAATTTCTTTATCGAATTATTATCGATTCTCTTTACTATTATTCCCCTAATTCTTTAGAGACATAATTCCTTATTGGATTTAAGATCACAATTAAACTTCAATGTACAAGAATTCTCTTATTGATCTATTACATCTACAAATATCTCAATTGGTTTCAAGACTTACTTTTGTCCCTAAATTACAATATAATGAATTTTTCAATGCAAGCATTTCTAAAGTCCACTCCCGCTTCAAAATACGAAGCGTAAACACATATGAGTTTCATCTTGTTTAACTTATCAACAACAATGGAAAATTTAGCTACTCATCCTTAACAAATAGAAATAGAATAGATGGAAATATTACACATAAAAGACCATGAACGAAGATATGGAACCCTAATCTCTTAGGTTGGAACCTTCAATTTTATGCTTTGTTGTTGCCTCAATATGTCTTTTCAACTTCCAAAATGTTAGAACCCTAACTTTGTCTTCATATTTCGGTTAAATACTACAGAAGTTATAACATCTTTGTATGGGGAAGGACGCATGTCACAAGGCAAAAATTTGCGAATCTGGAACTTGATTTTGAAATATTGGAATTTTCTCCTGACGAAATATACATGTCGCAAAGAAAAATCTTGCAGTGGCCAACAGTCTTCAGAATTGGTGTTAGCTCGCCTAGAGAGGTGTAATGGTCGCCCGGTGAAACATCTAGTGGGGAAAACCTTCTTTTACAAATAATTAGATTTCTTTGGCGAGAGGTAGTCTTCGTCAGGCAAAATCTTGCATATTCCAATCCTTCAAAAATTGTTTCCAAATCATGTAAGCTCGCAAAAGCGAGCTATAGTCTCTAGCTTAATGAAATATTTTTAAATGTTACGTCGTGTGATCTATTGAATATTGTGTATCAACGAGTGTAACACCAAAATTTATCAAACATTGTTCCACTCAGAAGCTTCATTGGTTGATGATTCAAATAAACCAAGCAACACTATGAGAAATTGTCTAGATAGGGAGGAAAACAATTCATTTGCTTGAATATGAAATTCCTCTTATTTATTCTTCCATGTGATTTTGGAATAAAACCACCAACAATTTTCAATTTTCATATGTCATGATGTCCAACATTTGTGTAGTGTTGGGTTTAGCTATCACTAGCTTTGATGGTAAAGTCATGTATCCCTTCACTAAATAGTGCAAAACGTTTTGGACAAAAATTTGATTGCCTTTACCCTTTATAAAGACTCACTGTCTAAAAAGAATGGGATTAAAAATCCTCTCAAAAGTTTGCCCGAAGTAATCGGTTGAAATTAAGCCTTCCACAACAAAGGACAATGACTTCTATTCATAATTTTAAATTGTAGTTATGGTTGCATACGCGTTATAGTTGCAATCGCTATGATTGGGGGGTTATAGTGGTTATTGCGATGGCATTGCAGTGTGAAATAATTTTATATTTATACAATTTGTATAAAAAATATCTATATTTATTATAATTCTTTACCTGATACCTTTTATTTATGATGACACATACAAAATTATTTTTATCTAACAACTTTGACTTAGTAGTTTTATTATATTTTTAAAAAAAATTGAATAAGTATTTTTGTAGTAGATATAATCATAAAAAAAATATAAAAATAGTAGATAGACAACCCAATTAATCAACCATGAATAAATTAAATTTTCAGTCAAAGATCAATTAATCAAACCATGAATACAATTGATAAAGCGCAAACTTAGCATAACAAAAAACCTTACTCTAGAAAATTCTTTATAAATATGTATTTGTGTTCACTTTGACAATTCGTCTACAGTGCTTCTCCAAAACAACGATCTTTGTTCTCCATTTTTCTTCCAATGTTATCTTGTATTCACAGAATTTATATCTATTTATATTTTGAATTTTATATAAAATATGTGCTCACATATCAATTTTTGTAATTGAATTGAATATATGCCTCACATCCACATCTATACTTTGATACTCCATTATACTCAAGCAATTACTATTTACATGGAAATCTAAGGTAATTTCTCTTGTTTTGTCATTTATTGCATATATATTATAGTTGGTACAATATTTTCTCCTATTTAATTTTGAGTTTGTTGTTTTTATCAGATCTAAGAGTGAAGCGATGTTCAGTTTATTGATTGTCATTTCAAGTTTCGTATGGCAAAATTTGACACAATTTTTTGCGACTGTGATTTCTTTGATTAAATGCAGGTAATCGAATATACATAAATCTCCTTTATTTTAATCGATGTAAATAATTTGAATTATTGTTTTTATTTAGATAATTAATTTCAAACTATTTTTTGTTTGAAATTTTTCTATTTGATGACATGATTAAGTGATCTGCAAACGATATTGTATATATCTTTCTATAAGATATACATTTTTTTTACTATGTATATAATACATATTTTAAGTAGTAATTTTCGCATGAAGGGAGTGGATTATAAGCACCACTTTTTATTTTTGGTTAGATTTATAATTGGTATATTATGTAAGTCAAATTCAATCCTTTTGTTAATTTTAGTATAAATGTATGTTGTTAATTATAAATTATTGAACACAATATTTAAAATTAATATTTTTTATAGGGATGGTTCTGATGAAACCACTACACTGTTCTTTTCTGGCCATTTGACATAAATATTACTTTTATGCATCATTAAAAAGATAATTTATTATAAGAATTGAGAGGGTCACGGTAAAAAAAAAAAATCTACTGTAACATTCAATTTTTAATGATATCTCTTTATTTGTCACTATAATTACTTTCAACTACAAATAGAGGGTGACATATTCTAATTTATATAATAACTTAAAAAAAAAAAGTAAAATATTCACTTATTCTCTTTCTTTCCCATTTACATCTCATCTCATAATTCTTTTACCATTTTTTTTTTCTCATTCTATTTATTTTTTAAATTTCCGTCTTAAATTTGTTCAAAAGGTTTTTTCAATTTCAATTCCCTATTTCATCTCAGAAATCATTAAAGCTTTTTCCAATTTCAATTCTCTATTTCTTCGATTCCATCTTCAATGGATTCCTTTAATTTCAGATTCAAACTCAGCAATTTCTTTATGATACACAAACTTAGCTATTTCTCCCTTACACAAACTCTCTAGCAAATTCTCGTTTCTCCTTTGCGCAAAACAATCAATTCACATAACGCTCTCTTTCTATCTCGCAAGAATCTATCTTCTTTGTCGCCCATTCTTCTCTCTCGCTCAACCTCATTTCTAAATGAAAAAGAGGAAAAAATAGTGTTGGTGAGTGAACATCAATTAGGTTTTTCTCGTGGCTTGCGAGACTTTTCCCCTATTCTCGCAACTTAACCTCTGCATCGATTAGAGTTTCTGCATCTTGCGAGACTTGCAACACTTCTACCTCTTCGTGACTTGGTGATTTTGCTATGAATTTTCATCTTTGCCTTGTTATCTCTCAAAAGAGAATAAAAGTAACTCATTTCCCTATTTTGCATGATTGCATCTTAATAACTTTCTATAGTGATTGTATTATTTAACTATATTTAAGCTTAATCGATGCTTTTATGCACTAGTTTAGTTATTGCTTTTGCATTACTTTAAAAGTAACTCTTAATCATCTTGAAATCATTGAATTGATGTTTTCTGGTTTACTCTAAAAGTTCAATTTGATTCTAAGTGACATAAAATTATGACTTAGTTAGGAAGTATGACTGACTAAAATTATGAAAATTGGTATTTAATTGGGTTTTCAAATTTTATGGTATTTATTAAAATTTTGGTCGATCATCTCTGCATTAATTTGATATGCTCATTGATGTATATTTGTTTTCTGTTTTCTGCTCTTCTGATTCTAAATCCAGTTCTAGCTTTTCTATTTTAAATCCTTTGGTTATGATTCTGATTAGCATCAAGTGAATAAAATAGATTTCAAAGCATTGTGAAAATAATAAACACTTCCTAATTGTTAGTTAGTATATATTGTTGGCTGGAACACCTAGAATGCCTTCATCTAATTTTTGTTATTATTTTTAGGCTGCAAAGTCTCTAATTCTTTTTCCATTGTACTCATCCTACCCTTATTGATAGTTCTTTATATGAAGCACTTGAGATATGGTGAACCTATTATGCTATTTCCCTTTCTTAATTTATGAGATTTCGTGGATTATAAAATATGAGAAACTCAACTCTCTAATCTTAGAGACACTTTGAAAAACTTGAAGCATCAAGGATGAAGAAGGGTTAGTGTTAACATAAATAAGGGTTAGTGTTCAGTCTTTGATTCTATATTTAGATCTAGTTGTTGAAGGATTGATTTGGGGTTGTGAATTTTTTGTTCCTGTTGAGAAAAAAAATGAAGTCAGGGTCACTGGATCAGTGGAGGAACTACTTTAGGTCGTCAAATTTGGATACTTTCGATATAATTGACTATGCAATTGTGGTTGCTGCTTCTGATTGTCCAAAGGAGTTTAAGTTGAGGAGAGATAAGATTGTTGAGAGGTTGTTCTCTTGTAAGTTGACTCGTTGTTTGGGGTGTGATAAGGTTGAATTGGCTGTGAATGGGGATGATGATCATGAAGGTTGCAAGAGTGATGGTGTTGAGTTTGGAGCTAGTGGAAGCAAAGAGAGTAAGGTGACTGATCATGGATTGATGATGGATGGAAACCTTGTTAGCAATTATAGCTTTGGTGAAGCTGAGGCTTTGACTGATGAGATTGAAGAAGAATCTCAGTTTGTTGGTGAGGTTTTGAGGATTAGACTTTAGAGACATTCTCTATAACCGTGAAGAAGAGGTATGTTTTTTTCTCTCTCTTCCCTTTCTTTGATTGACTTTGTTGGATGTTTGATGAGATTTTTTTGGAAGGAATTGGTATTTATTTATGGTTTTTAATTGGATGGCATTTTGTTTTTGTTTTTCTTTGAAGGTTGAATTCAGAGGAGTCATTTAAGGTCTAGCATAAAGCCAACTTACTTCGCAAATACATAAGATAGCCTTTTAAACTAGTAAACTGATAAATTGAGACCTGGAGAGGCCTCAAAATGCAGCGAAGCTGTCCAATCTAGATCAAAGTGGGAATAAACTTCCCAGCGGTTGTAGGGTTTGTGAATGGACAAATGGACATTCATTTTTAAAAAGAACAGAACCCATGTTAATCAACCTTGAGTAGAATGCCAAGTATGATATAATTTGAATTCTTAGACTCAATTTGTCAGAAAAAAAGTTGATTTAGTTGGAAATTATCAATTTTCAGTAGATTTTGTGATTGTTAGAACAGGTTTGCTTTTCCTTTTCCAAGATCATGTTGATCTTTTCTTAGTATTTCGACCATGTCGCTTCTGCTTGTGGGAATCATGTTTGCTGTTGTCTGAGTTTTTTAATCAAGATAGGATAGAGTGTTTATGATAAATTATTACCTCCTAATTCCTTCTTATAAGCTTTCATTATTAATACAATGTAAAACCATTCTTGTATATGTAATATGTATGCAACTAAAGCTATTTTTTTTCCCAATTTCCCCTGCTTATCTCTTGAATAGGTAAGTTTAATTAAGAAGGTTACCGAACAAGTAAGACTTCTTGCCAAGGATGAAGATGAGAAACTTACCGAAACCAGCTTATATGATGTTATTCCTCCTTATGACCAAGCAAAAGCACTTGGGAAGACAAATATTGATGTTGATTGTATAGCTTCTGGCTTACCTTGTGGTAGTGAAGGGTTTCTCTTAATGTTTGCTCGGTGGAAAAAGCTTGAAAGAGACATATATAATCAACGGAAGGAGTAAGTATTTACCATTTGTTGATTTGATCTTGTTTGGTTTTATTCTGTTTTGGATTTTAAGCGACAAAAGGTTATTTCAAAGGCCATTATACATGAGAAAGTTTTAGTTACATACATTGCGGAAGGCTGCCGCATTAGAATTTTTACGAACTATATATACTGTGAAGTCAAAACTTATTGCAGACCCCATGGTTTGCATAGGGACACTATATGTCTATCGCTTGATGCATCGATGAACTTATTACTATGAAAATATCTATTATTAAATTATCTCATCTAAGTTACTTTTCTTGCCTATCCATTGCAATATAGCATGATTTAGTTTTACCTTTTTGCATGTTAAACCGGCAAAATATTCTTTTGCAGTTGGAATTCTAACTTCCCTTCCATTTATTAAAATGCTTTTAACTATTTTGACTTCTAATTTCTATTTCATATTAGCTTTTTCCAGTGACAATTTATTGACAAAGCTATTATGAATTTCTATTCCTATGTCATATATGTATAGCCATTATGCCTTCATTGTGTGTGTGTGTAACTTGGTGACTGACACTCAAATGGTGTGTTACTTGCACAGGCGCTTTGACATAACCCAAATTCCTGACGTGTATGATTCATGCAAGTTATCTCTCTCATTAGGTTTTAATGACCATCCTCTTCCTTAACCAAATGCTTAAAACTAAATTTTATATATATTTGTGTCTCTGATATGCATAAAGATTTAACTAATGTTAAATTTCACAAATTTGAAAATTAAATTGACGGGTTCATTTAAACTATGTAGCTTCTTTTATTCTTTTCTTATGAGAAGTTAATTTTTACTTGCAAATTACAGATATGATCTCTTGCACAATGCACATCTTAATCTAGAAGGACTGGATGAACTATTTAAAGTTGCTCAGGTATGTTATGTTAGGAAAATCTCTGCTCATCTAGAATTGATTGAACCAGTGCAAGACAAACATTTCTTATAAAATTATGAATAGTGTTTTTCTTAAATATTTTGAATGGAACATTGTATGTTAAAAACAAAGATAGTCAGGCATTCCCTTGCAGAAATGAAACACAAAAATATGATATTTATCTGTATATTACATAACCTTATTGATGAGTACTATTTGTTCACTTTCCTTGCTGCACCACCTTCTTATTTGCAGGCACTTGCTGATGGTGTAATTCCAAATGAATACGGAATTAATCCAATTCAGAAGCTGAAGATTGGCTCAAAGGTAACCTCCAGCTGTAAGGAGTATTGCAAATTGTTTGTATCTGTACAGAATTTTATGTTCAATATGATATTATGTGATGAATATGTGAGTGCTCTGATTTGATGCATTGTTTCAATTATTTGTGCCTTTTTAATCCAGATCGCACGTCGGTTATTTGGGAAATTCTTTGATTGATCCGAGGAACACCCGTGAGGAAGCCAAAAGCTGAGGGAGTAGATCCCTATACTTGTTGAGTCTTGTTGTAAGCCAAAAGCCAAATTTTCGATTATTGTAAGTCTTGTTTTTTCTGTTTGTATACTTGTTGAGTTCTACTCCCTATTCTTATATGGTTGTAATTGATGCACAAAAGCTGTCAAAGGTGTTTTGATTCTCTGTTGTAAAATTCTGCTATTTGCAGAATGTCTCAGAAACCAAACTGGAGAGTCCAGATGAGTCATTTAAGGTCTAGCATAAAGCCAACTTACTTAGTGATTTTGTTGGATTTGGATTCCTTATTTCAATATATACTTTTTATATCCATATCCAAAAATTTTGGAGTATTTACTAAATATTTTGTTTACGAAGATCATGATTGTTCTTCATGAAATTTGTTTGCAGTTTATCATAATAAATGTTAAGAAACTCATTCTGACTTATGTTGAAAGTTTATTGAATCTTTTAGAGCAAAATAACTATTTATTGTATGTTTTGATGGAATTAGTAAAATTAAATTATATTTTATTGTATGTTTCAATGGAATTAGTTAATACCGTAGGAATAGATCAATAATTGATATTTATTTAGTTTTTAGTGACAGACAATATCGTAGAAATAGATTAATTTTTTATTTATATTTTTCTAGTTTTTAGTGACAGACAATACCGTAGAAATAGACCATTCCTTATTTATATTTAACTAGTATTTAGTGACAGTCATTATTGTAGGAAGAAATCAAAAACATTTAGTGATAATCTTCAGACCATGTAGTGACAATCTTCAAAGTGTAGCAGGACGTTCCATTAAAGTTGGCAGTAGATTTGAGTGTCACTTAAAATATTATTGACCTTTACCTACAGTTTTTAGCTTTTAGTGACAAACTTTGTGTGTCATGATAAGTCAATTTTATTCTAGTGGGGATTAGAAAAAAATACATATTCAAATCTTGATAATAAAAGTAGAGGTATATTTGTTTTCAAACTTGTTTCTATGGGTTGTTTCTTTTGATTCAATCTTTTATTTATTTATTTTTGCGCTAACTAATTCAATTTTGTTATAAATAACCACTTTCATAACTATCAATTGCATAAATGGCAGTGAAAAAATAAATGAGATAAAATACTTCCATTTGTAATGTCACTTTTTTTTTGTCTTATTCACTTTTTGTTGTAATATGGTGTGGATTATTGGATTTTGACAGGTTTTAATTGTTGAACTTGATTTTTACCAAGGATTTTGTTATCAACTGAATTTCTTTATAAATAGGTAGTATGATTTTTACTAAGAGTGGATTTCATACAATTTCATCAAAGCACAAGGCTTGTTCTCTAGAGATGATGATCAATTATGGAGCATACTTCAACAATTTAATTATATGTATACTACTATAGTAAGGCTCATAAAAGTTCTTACCAAAATCTCATGGTATTATTATATGTGTGTGACCATTCTATTATATTTGTTAGCTAAATTATTCTTTTTAATGTTTAAATGTATTCGTCATGAAGTTTTATGTAACATTAAATGTTTCACATAATCATTTTAACTTTTTCATGATTCGGCAAAGACAAGTGTTCAGTAAGAAAATTAAAAATGACAAAGATGAAAAGAAACCAAGATAACATTAATACCAAAAATTTATTGTTTGTTGTTTCTGGAATTTCTTTTTTGTTTGGATTGCCTACACACAAGTTTTTTTTTCAATCACTGAATATGTTATTGGGTTTAATTGTGATGACTCTCGTTAAAATGTTTTGCAATTGTTCATCATTGTACAAACAGAGTGTCAACTAAGACGTCTCCATGATAAAATAGTTCAAATGATGACCATTCTTGATATATAATGGCAATTCTAGAAATATAATACTTAAAACCATTCATAAATCGAATGGACTACAATACAAAAAACTACTCTAAAAATAGAAAGAATAGTGGTATTAGCACCCGTAAGAAAATCGAAGGGACGGAAAAAAAATTAAAAAAAAAACAGAGAAGAGAAGTTCTTCGAGACTTTATTTATAGTGTTGAAAACTAATTAATGTACGAAAAAATTTCACTGTGGGATTTTAACAATTATTTAAATTCACACACTAACACGAAGTAACAATGTCGATTTACAAGGAAGGGGGGTTTGAATTGTAAATGTACCTTTTTAAAAATTCCTGTTAAAACTTAAGAAAATAACTCAAGATTGATCTTGGTTATGAAAACAGAAAACAAAGAACGTTCTTGGTTTTTATTATAAAACAGAGAACATTCCTTGATTAGTTTAAAATAGAAAATCAGTTTTTGTTTTATCTTAGTTAATCAATTAAGTTTAACAAATAAAGAGATAGGATTGAGAATACCACACAAAGATATATCCTGGTTCACCCAACTTGGGTTACGTCAAGTCCTCAGACTGTGAGATTTTCCACTAAATATTTAAAACAAAGAACCTTCTTGATTTTACAGCACCTAGTCTAGATCACCCTTGATCTGTTTCAATCTCTATTACTTTCCACTCATAAAGTAACAACAACACCTATCTAACTTTGATAGGATTAAATACAATCTAAACAAACTATAAATAAACTCTTATAGTTTGAGTTTTTACAATAAGATTGTTTTTTGACAGAATCTGAGATATCTCAACTCTTGTTTGAGATTTGATTCTTTACAAATAATTCAGTAATGATCAAGCAACCTGATATGAGACTTTAGAACTGCTTCTTCTTTGCGAAATTTGAGAACTTCAAGTATGTATGTGATTGATTTGTGGGATTTTACAACACTTGAATTTCTTGTTATAATTCTAGATATTGGCCTTCTATTTATAGGCTTTAGAAGCATTTAATGAAGGTCAAAAAGAGTTGTTGGTAGTGCTTTGTATTTTTTTACTGAAACTAATATTTTAGAATAAAAATAATCCGGCCTTGAATTGATTTAAAACTGCTTTGACTATTCTGTTACAGCTTTTAAATCAGTTTTGTCTTCTAGTTAAGGAGCCTTTGAAGTTTCTCCCTTAATCTTGGATGGTACAGTTTCGATCTTGAGTCTTGAATGTAGCCAAAAGAAGTTTGGAGAAAGATTATAAGCCATTGTAGAAGATAATAGACTGTTGTTGGAGTTATGCAGAAAACAGAGATTGATTATCAATCTAGATCTGTCATTTTGATCTTTCTGGAGATTTGATGATCAATCTGGAGTTCCTGTTTTGATCATTATGGATGTCCTTTGTAATGTCTTATCATATATCAAGGTTGATCAAACTTTCTTGACATTTTATTTTTAGAGTTCCAAACTGTTTTATTTTGACTATTTCGAGTCTTTAGTGATCTGATATCTTTTTTGAGCTGGGATGAATGTTAATTGTTCCTTGCCATGTACTGATTCTATTTGAATGAAATTCCGAGAATGATTGGTCAATGAACATTCTTGAAACTGGAGATCATTCTCTGTTTTTATGCGGAATGTTTTCGTTGTTGTCTTTTCTGCTTTGCTTGATTATGTTCTTAATTAAATTCACTCAAAAGCACAAGTTAAATTAGCATAACATTTTAGAATCATAATTAACTTTCTTAATTAACCTTTGTTTATTTTCATCAAAACTTTAAATATGGAGTTTGTCTCAACAATAACATACTTTCTATATTCATAAGAGTATATTTTTTAATATATTTTAAATTAAACAATTGAAAAATCATCTTAATAATGTTTTTTTTTTAACCAAAAATTCATGTTAATATTAATAATATCAACAATCCACTAAACGAAAGTTGAACTTATAATTTATGGGAATTAGACCAACTCCTTACCAACTCAATAAACATTCATCATAAAAAAGTTATAAAAAAAATCTCACATTATGATCTTAATCTTAATTTTTATATTAACCTTTTCTCGATTTTAATTTTAATATTATCTTAATGATAATTTTTATCTTTATTACTATAACACATAAATTGTTATCTCCATCTATTTATCTGATCCATCTCTAAAAATATATTATAATTTCGTATACGGATAAAAATAAGATATTAAGCACTTCAAAAAAGAGTATTTAGTACAAAAATAAATAAATTTATATACACTCCGAATATGTATGTTTGCAGATTGACACCGAATACTTCAAAACTTTATTTAAAATTAACCTATTCATGTTTTAGGAAATGCATCATGATTTCACCGATCATTACATGAAAATTTATCGGATGCCCTTCTTAAATCTTGAGTTAACGACTTTTTAATTAACAATTTACCACAAGATAGCTGCAATCTAGCGAAAATCTACTATCTTCTATATCCAAGCAAAAATCTACTATCTTCTATATCCAAGCAAAAATCTACTATCTGTAGTGGCGGATTTTGAAAAAATTTATTGAGGGAGTGAACGTAAAATAGATTATATATAAAATATTTTTAAATAATTTCATATATTTGATTTTGTTGTGGTGGTAATTCTAATTTTTAAATGTTTGAATCTATGTATTTACAAAATAACAAAAACCTATATCCAAGCGGAAATCTACTATGTGGTTATTTTGCAAGTATTACAGCATTTGCAGATAACCATGGAAACAGTGAAAAATATACTTATTTTTAATTTCTATAGCATCTCTTCATCTTCTTTTGACAACAAAATTACTAATCACCAGTCTATAAACTGAACTCTGATGACGGATTTAACCAAATCACCTGGTCGATCGCTGGTATGGATAGTTTGCCTTGTTGGTGCTGATATAATTGGATTCATACCATACAAGGCATCCCTTTTCTGTGGGGTTCTTCATTTCTTATCAGCAGTTCATTACACCATTTTAAAGATGAAACTTGATACAGCCATAGATACACATCCTGACATCAGTCATAGCATCCCACATTGTTCTATAAACCAATAATCAGCTGATATCATATTCCATATGATTAAAAAATTCTTGCACATTTCAATCTAGCATAATAACATGCATATTAATGACCCAAAACTTGCAGAAAAGAAATTCAAGCTTGATAAATGAGCATGATAACATGCATAAAGTTAGAAATGTGTCCTTACTTATTTCACTATTAGAATTGATACATAATGCTTCAAAATGTAATCAGCCCTTTCTCTAACATAACTTATCAGCTATGCACAAATCTGCCTTAACCTTTGTAATCTAACCAAACAATGACAATTACATTTTCTCTCTTATCTTACAAAAACATCAACCACCCGAGTTGACGCCCGCAATCAGGGCTGCAACTTAACAATTTTTTATGTTGTCGAAACTACAACACAATTGCGACTGAGGCTTCACCAACCACATTTAACCGCAATTCTCTACAAAATCAAGGATCGCAGTACGACCACAACCACTATTTAAAACCTTGACACTACCACTACCCCTATCTTCCCTCAAGCGCCCGTAACCGCAATTCAAGCAACATAGAATCAAACCCTCCATCACTAATCTGCAACATCTCTTGCAAAGGAAGAGACAACCCAAGCCGAACAAGCACAGCATGGCGAGGCTTAATCCTCCCTTCCAAGCTAAAAGAGAAAAACTGAGGAAACCTTTTCAACTCAACCACATCACCATTCATCTCCTTCAAGAAAAACTCAACCTTTGGAGCCAAATTATTAGCCACACTCAAAGTCAACAACCCAGGTGACCTCACAACCATATTCGAAACCTCCACACGTGTGAACCCCAAACCCATCAAAAACTCAACTTTAGGCAAAAGGGTACCGTCAACACTCGAAACCAAAAGCAATGTTGTTTGGCACGTGAGAGAGTGGGGCCCAACAAACCCTAATTCCCTCAAAAAACAAAGTGCAGGTCTTAATCGATTCTCTACGCTACTAACCAACAACCTAGGACACCGCAAGATTGATTTTTGAACATCTGGGTAAGGAATTCGAACCTCATTGAGAAGGAAATCGAGAAGGGGGTAAATGTCATTGTGTGGTTCGCACGTGAGAAGTTCGGGTAGCATGTCGAGGATTCTACCCATTGCGTTTCTGTGTATTCCCATTGATGAAAGACATTGTATAACCGATTTTATGGTTCTTAGAGAGCAAGATCGAAGGGTAGGGTTTTGTTTGAAGGCTTTTTCAGGGTTTACTTTGAGTTTCTCGAGGTAGATAACTTTTTCCCGGAAAATGGTGCCACGATAAGAAGGGGTTGTTGTTGTTGGTTGGTGGGAAAATTGAGCGACTGGTTTGAAGAATTGATGAGATTTGGTGTTTTTTCTGGGATTGAAATTAGGGTTTATGAAGGGTTTTGAAATTGGAGTTTTAGAGAAGAAGAATTTGGGGTATAGTTCGATTATTATCGCCATGTGGTGGAAGAAGACTGACACAATCACTGTTTCGGGGAAATCGAAAACGGCAAGTCGTTTTTTTCTCTTGCAAAGGATGTCGTCTATCTAGATATGATATTTTATCATCTATCTATATATCACTAATTCATATATAAAATATGTTCACACATGTCTACTTGTATGATTCAATTCAATGTGACATGTCTGAGACAACCGGATCTACTGCGACTCCATTGATCTACTTAAACCAATACTATTTACATAAAAAAATCTCAGATTGTTCATCTTCATTTGCCAATTATTGAGTCTATTTTGTAGTTGCTTTTCTTTTTCTCCTGTTTAATTGTGTTGTTTTGTCTTCACCGGATTCATGAACAAAGCAAATATCAATTCAACGTAAATTTTTAACCGACTGCGATTTTTATTATTTATTAAATATGGGTAAAATGTTAAAACATAAATCTCCTTTAGTTTTATCTATTATAATCATTTTGAAATAGTTGCTTTTGTTTTGATGAGTTCAATCCATTTTTTATTTGTATTTGTAGATTTTATTTGGATGACATGATTTAGTGAGTGGCCAATAATGTTTTATATATTTTTTATATTTGAGATTTATTATTATTATTATTATGTATTTTTAAATTTTTCATAAAGGAGTGATTTATATGCACTAATTCCTTTCTTGATTTATAAGTACTATCCATATTTTTTTCGTAATATAAATTTTTTTTTTCTTAGTTTTATAGTATATATTGAACGTAATATTTTAAGGGTTTAATAGATATACACACAAAAAAACGATGACATCAATGATTCCTATTTATTATATTTTAAACAAAAAATGTTACTCCTAAGTAGAATCGTAGAAGTAGCTTGTTATAAACATGGAGAAGTTGTAGAAAACAAACATTCAAGTATGTGAAACTAAAAGGAGCAGTGTCATTTTTCTCAAACTAATTCTTCAGTGTTGTTTTTTATTCAATGTTTTTTTATATGTTTGTCTTTGCACTAAACATTTCGATTTTGGTATATTTAACAACTTGTTAAAAGCTGAGTAAAAAAAGAAAAACCTGTTAAACTTCAATATAAGGAAGCAAATGGGAGTGGGAGCAATGGTGTGGACCACAAGGACATTCCAAGCAAAGCTCAACAAATAATTTATCAATTATATTCCAACCTAGTATCTTTCCACAACTTGGTTGCATTAACACAATCTCACATACAATTAATGATAGTTTTCCCATGATTCAAGCATCTTGTGCAAAATGTTAGAGTGATATCTATGAAGAAGAGAAAGAGTTCAGAATAGCATGATGACAGAAACATACACCATATAAAAAACTTAATATTCTATGGGACTTTCAAATGCCAAATCAACAACCAAGATTTATCATCTACTATAGAGGTATCCCATCCAGATTACCCGACCAAATGTAGTTATCAGGCACATCACATGATGGAGATGAAACTGGATTTTTCTAATGTTAGCTATCAACGGAGCAAGGAGCATCCTGGTTAGGACTCTAGATTCCAGTCATTACCGGTGAAAATATAACTAATTTTAATATGAGTATCTTTTATAGCAACATAGTCCACTTAATGGCATAAAGGCTCCTTATTCCATGTGAGACATAGTTTTTCGCTGTACACCCTATTCCGCCAACACTATTGGAATTGATGTGTGGATATAGATAGTAGGTGGCCTAATGAAGTAACTTTGATAGATTTTTATATTGGATGTAATTCAGTGTTACAAAAGACTTTTAAAGTGAAAGTTGTTTCTCTAAAATGGTGGGTGGCCAAATCAATAGACTCTGGTATCACGTGAGATTTTTATATTGAATCTAATTTGTCCGTGTAAAATCAGCTTACAAGGTGAGGGATAACATTCTTTATAAACTCCCTTCATGTTTATTCTGCATGGAGTAAATAAACATTGACTATAATGAAAAATACCAAAACAAAAGAAATGAACTTCTGATATTCACAGCAGGAAAGATCAGTAGCTTTAGATGGTTCAAATCAGATGCTGATCAACAACTAGCCACTAATTCTGAGTCGGTGTTGCATCCAAAATGCAGATGTTCCTTCGACATAGTGGACATACGCTGTGCATAATAATATATAGAAGAGATTAAATACATAAGAATACGATTATAAGAAGCGTCTCAAGAGAAAGTGGAGTTACATTAGATTAAGTTGTGAAAAACAAAACTACTACACATGTAGAGACTATACTGTATGCTCAGTGTGATAATACTGTATGCTCAGTGTGATAATACTGTATGCTCAGTGTGACAGGCGTCAATGCCTCGCTCGTCTAATGATATTGGGATTCTACACTTTAAAAAGAGACTTATGTCTAGAATAGTCCAAAATATAAGAAAATTTTAACTCATCTCACCCTATTTAATGAAATCATCCCCAAAATACCGTTTATTTAATTCATATTTTATCTCCAATAACCTCTTTTATTCTTCTGATATCAACCACATGGCTTTCAAAATTGAGAAAGTATGTGCTTTGAAAAAGTTCCCATCGGAAATGAAGTTTATTTTTAGATGAGATCAAGATTATAAAATAAGATTAACTAACATTCTTCATTAGCATATCTTAGTAATTTTTGCTTATATTCGAGTCAGGATGGTGTAAGCCGTAAGGTCCAAGATGGCCGAATATGTTTAATTCAATCCAACAGTAAAATATCATTTTCTCGTACCTGTGAATCTCCTTCAACCACTTGTCTATACATGTTCTATGAAATTCATGATGGCAAGGCAGAACTCGCACGCTGTCTCCATCCTCATACTCCACAAGGCATATATAGCATCTGAGAATACATGGATGGATAAAAACAAAACAAGATCATGCTACAGTTATAATTCTAGTATTGTGATGCGCCCGTGATTAACTTTTTCAGGACAAGTAGCATTTTCCATTTCATATTACTTTTATTTTCATGTTAAACTTAAATACTTAGGACAAATAGCACTTTCCATTTCACATTACTTTTATTTTCATGTTAAACTTAAATACTTACTCTGTAGCATCTTCTTGATCTTTAAGCAACTTATCATATAACTTGAGAGGCAAGGAATCCACAACACTGATTGGCGCGGGAACAGATCCAATGGAAGATACAGAAGGATGGGAAGGTAAAACAACAGATTGCAGGTGAATTTCATCCAGAACCTAATTAAAATATGTAAAGAAGATTCAAATTGTATTAACATAAAATAATGTTATTGATGTTCATCAAAATGTTAAGCAATAATAAACTTACCTCAAATAAGGCTTCAGCGAGTATAACAATTCTTGATATGCTAGCCCTAGCACCAGTATCATCATTTGAATTAGTATCACGGTTTATGAATCGGCATGTACAACGACCACTTCTATGTCGATCAGACAAGATACATGATCTCTCATGTGCAGAATGATTTTCAAACCGGCTTCCCAGCCGCTGAAGTGAACGGACCTAAATAATAATTTCACGTGCAAATCAGTAAATTTTGGTGAAGTTCAGCACATGGAGGAAAAGTGTAAGTCTCTCAGGTAAATGATACAAGTAATCATAGTATTTTCTTTCTTTAGTTTATTTCAAGTCTCATAATTAATTATGCCAATATCAAGTATCAACCTCATTACTCTGTCACACTAACAGACTCACAAACATGACAATTGATCAAGCGCTTTTTGAAAGGAAAAAAAAAATTATGTAGTTTACCAAAATTTAACTCTAACCGTTAGATTACTGAAATTGTTTTACTTTAATCACATCTACCTTAAAAGTCACACCAATGGTGATTTGTGATTGGTTGACTGTGTAAGAAAATAATCTCCAAATTCAGAATATCCACAAACCTGTGACCGTAATCTTCTTCTTCGTTCAAGGAAGTTGGACCTATGCTCTAGTAGATCCTGATATCTACCGTCTCTCGAACGTGAGGTCTCAACGTCATAGTTTTGAATGCTAAACATGGAGTTAGACATACTAGAAGAACTAACAACACTATGATCAGATGGTGACATTCTTGAATTTGCCACATTCTGATTAGCATCTCTCAGTTCTCTCTCTTGTTGCAGAGGGAAAAAGGTAAGATCAGACAATGTTGATCGACGAAGAACTCTGTCACGAAGCCTTCCAACACTTAAAGTTCGACTAAAACGAGCATTCGGTTCAACTGGTTCTCGAGCTCCAGTTTGTCGATCTATATGTCTAGTTTCAATATTTTCTGTGTCTGCTCGAGTTCTCGAAGAAAATAAGCTCACATCCAACTCATCTCTTGCCCCAAAGCCACTAGTGGGATTGCTACTATTAGGAGTATCTTCATGACACTCTGTAGGTATTTGATTAACAAAAGATGCAGGTAGCAAGCTGCTACACCATCGAGTTTCATTTCTGTTAATCAAACTGCTACAAGGTTCTTGATGTAGATTATGCTCAACATCATTGTCAAATATTGACAAACTTGCAGAAGTAACAGGACGAGATCTTGACGACCTCGAACTGGTAAATCTGTTAAGTCTGAAGTTTATATTACTGGGAATGATGCCAAACCGAGAAAGGAATCGACGTGTAGGATTCAACGAATGAGTTGAAGAAGCATGAACAGTGCTGGTACCACTTCGAGACGAAGTGTTGGGGATCCTTGTTTCACTCCACTCATCAAGGTTGATCTTAGACATACAAGTAATGTCACTGTATTTAGTTTTAACCTTTCTAAAAGACTTTGTTTTCATCTCATTTGAGTCCGATAGATTTCCATCAGCATATGTAACATCACTGCCATTTACTTTATTCTGATCACAAACCTACAGCATGAGTTGCAAACTAAAGTCAAAAACATTGTCTGAATCAAACAAAGTTGCCATTAATACAAGAAGGTTACATTGAAACTCAACATTGAGAAGAAACTAAGAATCATATCACTAAGAATTGGAAATTTAACCATGTAAAATCAACACCAATATACCACTACTACCTCATGCATACTCAAAATGTCTTACATAAGAGAAAGAAAACACAGAAACTGAAAAAAGATTTTCAAATGAAGATTCTTCATATGAAAAGTAATCAAACAGTGAACAGAACCAGAAAGTAACGTGTGAGTAACATTATGAAAAAGTTAAGGAAAAACCTAACCTGGTGTTGTTGATTATCAGTGCCATGAGATCCAGAACAACTTCCAAGACAATAAGAGTGAAACCCTCTGAGTCCCTTAGAAGTAGATGAAGTTGGTCTGCTACTATTGGATCCCATGACCCAAAAATCAAAATGCTTTCTTTTTTAGATTCTCCAAGATGGGTCAGATAGATCTACATACAATGAGGCAAAACTAAACTACCCTTGCATTGTTTTTGGAATTGAAGTGAAATGCAGTGTTATAGTTGAAAAGGGTCAAAGAAAAATTACATGAAAGTATAAAAGAAAGGTTGTATTTTTAGTTACCGAGTGAATGAGACAAAGCAAGTTCAGTTGTTGCAGAGAACAGTGGCATTTTTCTCTGCCACACACCACTGAGATTCAAATAAGTTTCGGGGTGGTGCAGCGTGCTCTGAAATTTACAATAAATTAGATTAAACTTGTGATGGGTAAGTTGGCCCAATTCTCACATGATTTAAATATTTGGAAAGAATGAGTTTGAAAGTTTTAATGGTGCATTATGAATGATATGTTTTGAATGAATCTTTGGATCTTTTTCTGCATTCACTGTTGCCACGGTCAAGCCTGTAGATACAATATTTGACTTTAAATATATTTAAAGAGACATGATCAAATATATTTAAATTTTTTTTGAATGATCAACTCTAAAATTATTTGACTTTAACTCACCGGTAACAACTTGCAACAATCAAGAAAGAACTTCTCTCAAATTTCAAAAAATAGTATACAAGAAGGTGATATATACAACATAACAAATCTAAAAATATAACCAGCAAATGATTTTTACAGACCTATCGTAAGAATAAATAAGACATTGATTTTTACAACTATTATAACCAAAATTCAAGACAAAAAAATTACCAATCAAAATCATTACTTTGAGTTTACTTCCTTCAAATCATTAGCACAAAGATTGAGAGCTAAAGTAAATCTAACAGCTAATAATTCTTTCAATACAAAATTCAACTTCTAAACTATCAAATAAACATCATTTGGTACTAACTATTTTTTAGATTGCAGACATCATTGGAACACTCTATTATATATATATTTAAAACAGACTCCACTGCCACCTCATACTATTTCCTCCATATATACAAATATTTATCACCTCAGTTTTCCTCTACTCCGTTTCTAATCCCTAATTTGGAGGTACACATCAACTTTTGACTAAGATGGGAAATGTATGCATATGTGGAGTAAATAGTATGTGGTGGCAGCATAGTCTGTTTTAAATATATATAATAGAGTGTTCCAATCATGTCTTCAATCCAAAAAATAGTTAGTACCAAATGATATTTCTTTGATAGTTTAGAAGTTGAATTTTGTATTGAAAAAATTATTACCTATTAGATTTACTTTATCTCCCAATCTTTTGTTAGTGGTTGGAAGGAAGTAAACTCAGTAATGATTTTGAATGGTAATTTTTTGGTCTTGGATTTTGGTTACAATAATTGGTAGTAAAAAACAATGTCTTTTTTGTTCTTATGATAGGTTTGTAAGAATCATTTGCTGGTGATACTTTTAAATTTATTATGTTGTATACCTTCTTGAATGCAAAGGTGTTACTTGTGAGTTAAAGTCAAATAATTTTAGAGTTGATCATTCAAAAAAGATTTATATATATTTGAATTTTAATAAAATAAAATATGAAAGCAAAGATAATATATATATATATACACGAAATTGAATGCAATCATTGTGATTGTATACTTTTTCATCCAACAAAATAATGTCTCAAGGCATCCTCACTCTGTATGGTGTAGATAATATAAATGCGAACAACTCGAACTTTGATACTCTAATAATTGTGTTGATCATTAACATGTTTAAGAAAAGTATAGTTCATCTGAATTAGAATTTCTACTTTGAATAGTGATAAATATATATAATATATAAATATTTAGAAATAATTAACAAAGTAAGGTCTCTTTGAATTTTGGTCTATTTTATTTTATTGAAATCAATTAAATTTAATTTATTGTTTTATAGTGTTAATTGATATGAAATTAAAGTAATTCACTTGCAATTATTTGTATTTAATGTATACTTATAATTGTTTGACGATTAATATTTTGTAACCGAATTGTTAAAAATTTTGGATTTCGGTTTTGAAATCAAAATGTTAATGATTATGATTAATCTATTAATATTAATAATAGTTTGAATGTTTGTAAATTAAAATTCTAATATATTCAATTTAAAATAAAAAATTTCACAATTACCACAAAGATCTATGATTAAAATGATCGAGTGAGAGAATAAAAAAAATTGTATTTGATTTTTTACTTTGAACATTGGTAAATATATATATATATATATATATATATATATATATATATATATATATATATATATATATAAATGATGGACAAAATCATGTCTATTTGAATTTAGTCAGTTTTATTTTACTGAAATTAATTAAATTTAATTTGTTGTTTTATAGTGTTAATTGACATGAAATTAAAGTAATTTATTTGTGATTATTTGTATTTGATGTATACTTATAATTGTTTGATAATTAATATTTTATAACCGAATTTTTATAAATTTTCGATTTCGTTTTTGAAACCAAAATATTAATGATTATGATTATGCTTTTAATATTAAAAATAATTTGAATTTTTGTAAATTTAAATTCTAATATATCCAATTAAAATAAAAAAAATTTCACAATTCCCACAAAGATTGTTAATTAAAATGATCAAAGTCATTAACTTTAACATTTGAAATTTGGAAATTTGTCACAATACATGCAGATTTGCCTTGGTAAAATTTAAAATGATCGAAGTCAATAACTTTTTGAAATTTAAAATGATCCAATTTGTCTTTGTTCATATTTTAACTATTTCCCAATTTAATGGCACATATCTTTTAATTAAATTTAATTTTTTGTTTTGTAGTGTTAATTGACATGAAATTAAAGTAACTCATTTGCAATTATTTGTATTTGATGTATACTTATAATTGTTTGACAATTAATATTTTGTAACTAAATTGTTATAAATTTTGAATTTCGGTTTTGAAACCAAAATGTTAATGATTATGATTACTCTATCAATATTAAAAATAGTTTGAATATTTGTAAATTAAAATTCTAATACTTCCGATTTAAAATTAAAAAAAATCACAATTCACACAAAGATCATTAATTAAAATGGAAGTCATTAGCTTTAACATTTGAAATTTGAAAATTTTCTACAATACATGCATATTTGTGTTTGTGAAATTTAAAATGATTGAAACCAATAACTTTTTGAAATTTAAAATGATTGAAACCAATAACTTTTTGAAATTTAAAATGATCCATTTGTCTTTTTTGTTCATATTTTAATTATTTCTCAATTCAATGACACATATTTTTTAAACATGAATTGAATTTACTTAAGTCAAACTTGTTCTTACCTTATAAGTGATCATCTATCTATAAGAAGAAGTTAAATGAATGTTGAGAAAGAAAGAACATCTCCAATCAAAGCTGAGGAGTAGAGAGATGCATCTCCCTCCTCCACTTGAGTGAAAGGATTTGCGGAAAAAATTAGTGTCTTCTGACCAATTATTGTAGTGGACTGCATCAGTAGGACTTGTGATTTCCCAATTGGACTTATTACCAACTTGTCATAGCATTAAGTTACTATGAGCCAAATTGATTTCAAAGATTGCATAGAACATAATTGAATTTACGGCGGACAAAATATGAGAAGCAGCGAAATCAGAAATGGACAAAGAGAATAATTTTTTTTCTTGCAACTATCAAACCTATACCTCTTTCAGGGTATCTTTGGAGCAGGTTATCTTTGGAGTAGAGTCACGAGAACTCTCTAACAAATACGTACACATCAGTTAATTTGTTGAGGTGGAATATGTTTACACATGTGGAACAATGAGATGGCCAAGGGAGTTTATTTTAAATATATATAATAGATAATAGATTTAAACCTTTGAGAAACTAACGACATTAAGTAAATTAGACACATCAATTAGTGATAATAGCATCGAACTTACAATTTCATAAATAGTATAGTATAATGCAATGACGCCTTCTGGCTTGCTTTATTTTTACATTCAATACTATATATGAATGATAAATATAAATATAATTGATTAGATGAGTAATCTAGTATATTCCTGGGTAGGGTAATGCATCTACACGATCCTGACAAGTAGGGTTGCAAGGGTAACTGCAATCTATCTCACGGGAAGCACTTCTTTCATAAAACCAATCTGCTACTGCCCCTGCAATTGTCTGCAAAATATCAACCAAACAAAAATTAGCTTTTCAAGATATATGAAACACTGACACAAAACACGACACTGACACAGACATCAAAAATATTTTAAGAAAATAAAAGCAATTGAATATAACTGCATGTGCTGGTATGTGTATGTATCAAATATCAACATGTGACGAACACAGACACGTGTCGACATGAAATTAGACAGCTTGTATTTTGACTTCATGAAATTAGCTTTATAAAATTATAATGCAACTCAAAATATGAATTGTTTGGTCTTCATTTAACGATCGAGATCCACAACTGTATGACTGCAGAGAATATGAATCCCTTCACAAGGAGAATTGAGGAAATGAAAGAATTCAATCTCATACTTTATTAGCAACCGTTGGAGAGTCACTTTGTAACCATGTTTCCTGTGGTTCTGTTTGGCAGTGGATATAGCAAGAGTCTATAAACATTCCATTTGATGAAGAGTTGCCTACAACACTCAAGGCCTTCAAGAATTGTGACCTATAATCTGAAAAATAAATTCATGCATGAAAATAACAATATAAGCTTAGAAAAATTCCTTTAGCCAACAAATATTGTTATGACACAAGTCATTATATCTTTTTTTTTAAACAGAGTCAATGTTAGTATTGTTAGCAGAAAATCTTAACCTTGCATTATATTTAGTTGTTTGGGTGAGCAGTTGATTAGATTAGTCTTGCAGCTACGCCATTGACCGTTTGGATCGGCAGCACCAGGTGCTAAAATGTTCTTAATCTGAATCATAAGAAACATCTTGGTGTTACTTAATCAAGCCACAAACTGGTCATAGAATATAAACTTGGTTTAAGAAGTTTCTATTGTGGCAGATATTCAAAAAAGTAACTCCATTTTGAAAAACAAATTATGCTAACAGAAAATCTGACCTGCCATGAGTCATAGGCTGCATTTACAATGAAGATGGGCGTTTTGATACCTGATGCCATATATTGTGGGAAAAAACACTACATGATAATTTAGAAGCATTATAAACAACGCAGAAATTGTAAAGTTAGAAGATAAAATTACAATTCAAACTTACCAGCCCTGGACTGAGTGTTGAAGTGCAGGATGTAGGTAAATTCTTTGCTGAGCCCTAAATTAATATAATATAGAAAACAAATAAGTCTTTGATGAATGAAAGCCTCAAAACTTTGAAGCACTGACACATACATCAGACACATCACTAACACAACAAACACAGACATATCAACACCAGTGGTAATTTAAAAAGTGAAAGTAATTAAGTATAATCACTTGTGTCGGTGTTGAGAGGACACCAACACATGTCAGATTAAGACATGTTTTCTATCTGAAGTGTCTATCCATCCATGTTAAACTTTAGTAGCTCAGAAAGTGTAGTTTCTTTCAAATGAAAAATTGCAAGTGATTTCCTGAAGAGGAAAATAATAAGAGAAAGGACAAGTACATGTGTTTCAACAACTTGACGGAAGTACTCTTCAATAAATTGTTCTCCTGAGATATCCTTTCTGTTATGCAACAACATATTAAATCATTACATGATCTATGGATAATGTAAATATGTAAGGAAAATGGCTGTCTAAAGAGAAAAGTAATGGAACATACACATTAACAAAATAACCAGCGTCTGAGACACATTTAACTCTAGCTCCATTAGGTAATAGTGCTTTAAAGCCATCACAGTGTAATATAGAAGTCAATCCTCCAGCAGAACATCCAGAAAGAATAGCCTATAGTTACAAGTTTCAGTTAGTAAATGAAAACAACTATCCAAGAGGGAAGTAAAAGTGGCAAATCATCAACATTTGTGTTATTTGTACAACAAAAATTGGACTACTTTTGCAACAACAATTTAAATGGTTGACGAAGTTCAAAAGGGTGGTTAATTACGTTTAGTTGAGGATAATGAATGTACCAGATGTAAAAACTCATTAAATATTAACGAAACTTCATAACGATTAACTCCATCTAAATTCATGGTTAATGAATGAGGTTACGCTAGTGGTAATTGAGTTTCGACATCTGATATATCCATTAACCACTTAAAAAGTTGTGGTGAAAGTTGTCTAAATTTGGATGTACAAAAATCGTTTCTCTATCATCAAAGTTATTACATTTTTAGCATGAACCATTCCTCTTGCTAGTAACTCTTCCATTACAGCAGAGAAAATCCTTGCTCCTCTGAAGTGCAATTTGGTTGTCTGATTTATATAACATACAATAAGAATCTCATCATAAAAAAATAAATCAACAATAACTAAAATTTTCCTTTGAAATTTAAATTTCAAAATCCTTTTGATTTTTTCAAAACTTACTGGATCAACTTCTTCCACATCACCAGTAAATGATGATCCATCACAGTACCTAACCTTGACTCTATTCCAATTGTAGAAATCTGAAAATTTATAAAAAAATACTTTATCATTATTTTATTTTGGTTCACACCTCATCATCATATTACACTAAGTATAAAATTAGGCTAATAAGGCGAAACAATATATATATATATATATATATAAACAATACCTGGATTAAATTGTTGGTTGTTACTTAAATATCCAGAAAAGTAACTTTTCTCTTTCATATGGTCCGATGAACCCAAACGACTATTCTTTCGACCAAGGCAATCTTGGACATTGTGGCACCATCCGCCTCCCTAAATTAATTTTAATGAGAACCATACTAAAAACAATGAGTCGTACTCCATTAGACAGAATCGACTACATGGATCAAACAGTATCATCAGAAAAAAAAAAAAAGAAATCTCTATGGTTTGTCAAAGAAAAATAGGAAATGCAATTGACTAAAGTATAAATGAAACATATAAGAAAAAAATATAAGTTATGAGTCATTAAAACAATTACTAGCCTAATTTATGAAAGGAACCTCAATGTGAACAATCCAGTTGTTAACTCCATCTCCATGTCCTTCATCAAAATGGAAAGTTGGGGGGCTTCCATCCAAACACACTGCACAAATGTTAAACACTTTAAATTTTCTATTGTTGTGTTAACATATTATTACAAACATAAGTCATTAACAAAATAAATAAATAACAGCAATGCTAGAGATAAAGAAGACAATCATCAAAAAATTTCAACAGAAAAACAGCAAAAAAATTACTGACCAGCTCCTTTTGATACCGCATTTTCAAGCCGAGTCATTGGAACAAAATTTCCTTCTGCATGAAGTGATAGCAATGCACATAATACCAACCATTGAATGATTCTTGCACTCTCCATTCAACCAAATGAAAACCTATGCTTGAAAACAAGGAAAAAATATGACTAGAGAAGAACAAAAACTATGACAGGTAAACTTACAAAAAGAAGAAATAAAAGTAAAGTACAAAAAAAAGAAAGGAAAAAGAAATACTTCCAATATTCCATACCACAATCTTAAAATTAAGTTACAACTTCATCTATTTGGTGTCAGAAAGCTCAACTAATGCAATAAATAAACTGGACCATAAAACATTGTAGAACATATAATCTTTGTTTTATATTGCGGTCCACGTCAGCAATTATAGTTGCAGTATAAAGTTTTAGATATCTCTGCAACAACCTTACAATCGCAATTGTAATCATATAGGTCGCACTTGTCAATATTTTGTAGTAAACTGCAACTATAATTTATAACCATAATAATCTAAAGCCTACAAATGAAACCTTCATTAATAATGTTAAGCCCAAAACTAGCATACATTTCGAGATATGAATGAATATCAAGTAGGTAATAACATCACAAAAAACTATACATATAACATAGCCCACAAACAAATAATTAGTCACATTTTCAACACTTGCCTAGATTAACAACTGCTCATTTACTGAGCTAAATTCAAAAAAAAAAAGGACTCTTTCCATCCCTACAAAACAAGTGATTAAATAAACCAAAACCCAAAAGTAAAATGCATTATTATGTAGAAAGTAGAAGAGAATGAAGACAATTAGCTAGGTGGACCTGAAATAAAAGATGGTGTAATTGAGAGAATGTGAATGAAAGTTTGTTCAAAGTAGTGTGGCTTATATAATATAGTAGTAGTGGTAGAAATAATAGTGAAAAAATAATTAATGTTACTCTTTTTTATCAAAGGAATTAATGTGACTTTTTGATATAGGCAATGTTTAAGAAGAGGTGGAAATGAAACTTTTTTAGAAAGTCGATAAGAAAAAGAAAGAAAAATAGTCGTACCATTGAGTTTTTTAGGTATCGGCATTATGTATTTTGAAAGTAAAATCAATTCAAATTTTTAAAATTTAATTTCAAATAATTAAATATAAAATATTATTTTTCTCTGATTATAAACTCGTTTGAGATAAAATTTGTGTCTACATGTATTATTTATATATTACAAATTTGTCTTTACATATTAAAAATCAACTTTTTAAGACATTCAAATGCAAAAATTATTTTAGAAATATTAAATTTGAAACAGACGTCCAATCTAACAATATTTCGGTTGAATTAGAGTTTAAGGACATCTTTTTTTATCTAAATAAATGTTTTCTACACATAATTAGTTTTTTTTTGTATTTTTTGTGATTTTTTTGTCTTAATATAACATTGTATTTGTTTGTTGTCTTGGTACGACGTTTTCATTTTCTATCTTGTTGTGATGTTGGTTTGGTTCAGATTGAGAAATCAACTTCAATTGCAAATTCAAACAATGACTATGTGTTTTAAACGTTACAACTTTGAAGCTATGAATATTCTAAATACTTCAATTTTATCATAGTTGTAGGCATCAATGTAGTATATTAAAATAAATCCCAAAATATTATAGTGACACATCACATCTTTATATGTCATGTGACACTAATTTTACCACATGTATGATGTGACACCTGAAAAATTGTTCATTTTTTATTACTCATTCTATTAATTTTTTTGTCTATATCTCTATAGTTAAAAACCAACAATAAAAAATATAACTCATATTACAAATTTGATTTAATTGTCATTTACTTTTTTCATTCATCACATATAAATACATCACAATATTTTAATTACATTTTAATGAATAAAATTTAGCAACTATAAATTACCACAATATATATAAAAACATAATCATCAAATTAATCTTCCAAATATATCTCAAATTAATGCTTGCAAAATATATATTCTATTTTTTATAGGAAGAAAGTATTTCACATATTCATTCTTTTCAGTTTTACTGATTTTTTTATGTAAATATTTTTTTGGATAAATAATTTTTAATAATTTTAAATTATATTATTTATTAATTGATGTAATTTTTACAACTATTTTGAATGAACAAATATTGTTTTAGTAAAGAAACACCATTAATTAATGAACGGAAATAGTATATCAATAATGATCGGAGAATATCTGATCTGACAAAATATTAGTGTTAACATAATGTTAAAAAATAGGGATAGGACCGTATAAAGGGAGAATTTGCCGTTTGAGTATATTATATAGTTTGGTTGGAGTTATATGCCAATTTTTTACTCTACTAAGAAAGAGAGGCACATCCAGAAACAGTAGCAGTTTCAGTTTTCCCACTTTGTTCGGCTTAAAGCCTTACGCAAAAGACACGACACTCCTTCACTAGATGAAAATATAAACAATTCAGTCATTTTCATGCTTAAAATATGTCATTAGTACTTTCTTTTGTTTGATAATATATCACATTAGTAATTTAGTACTCTGTTGAACTATCATTTGTCTTTACATTGATATTGAAACAAATTTGTTTTTTCATTCATATTATATTATTTGGTTTTCTTTAATCTTAAATATAATTTTCATTCTATTTTACTCAAAATGAATTTTTAACGTCTCATTTTTAAAATTAAACTTTTGGTCCTATTAATTAATTTTTGTAATTTATTTATTCCCATTATTTTTTATAATATAACACTTTAATTATTGATGTGATACTTAAATGTCATTTGTGATTTAAATAAAATAATTTTAATTTTATTGATATTGTAATTAATTTTATTATTTATTTTATTTATATGTTAAAATAAAAAAAAAATTAAAAAATTAAATTGTTGTTGGTAAATTAGGTATATTTTAATTTATAAATAAATAAAATAAACATATTTTTAATATTGTAATATATAAATAAAATAAAAATTTAATAATATCAAAATTTAATAGTTTTAAATATGAAAAATAATATTAAAATATTTAAAATAAAATTATAAATCTTTTATATAAATATTATAAATTTTAAATTATTAAATAAATTTTGATATTTTGTTTTTTAAAAGTTTAATTTTAAATATTTTAATATACAAATAAAATTAATTAATTTTAATATTTTATAATATAAATAAAATTATTATTTAAAATATTTTATTCAATTCATAAATATTATTTAAATGTCACATTATTAATAAAAGTGGAATCTCATCAAACGCAATAGGAACCTAATAATTAAATAATACAGGAATCACAAAATTGATTTTTTTAATAAAAAAGAAAAAAATTAGAAATTTATTTTAAGCAAAATAAGAAAATCAACAGTACATTTAAGTTATTTCAACAAATACTAATTTACATAGAGATATAGAGATTTGTGTTTTAAAATTTTAAAATCTAATCTACAATATAACTTCAAATATATATGATCACCAAACCTTCAATGTATGGCTAATAATCTATTATATATATTTAAAACAGATTATGTTCTACCGCCACTTTATCTATTTTCTCCACGTATGCAAAAACTTTCCACCAGCCAAAAAGTTGACATGTACGTTTTTATAGTTTCTAAATAGTTTTTCCTCAAATTTTATATATTATTCACTATCTTATACTATATCTCATATTTAAATATTATTTCATAACGCCTATTCAAAATTTTCTAAATTAATCTCAGATTATTATTTCATAACATTTGTCCAACATCTTTCACATTAATTTTACATTACTACTCAATACGTTTTTTTTTTTTTTGTCATTAATCAACTTCGCATCTACTTGTCATCTACTTATTTGCTAGCAATTGTATAATCTTTTCAGAATATATAATATTGAACTTAATAACATGAGAAATTTCTTCAACTTCGACTGAATTGAGAGTACATAGTCTCTCTTGCTTACCTTAAAATATATTTCGAGACTATTAATATGTGCCTTTTATTTTTGGGTGTGTTTGTTAACAACATTTATCTGACAATGGTACTTCTCTTATATAAATTACATTGATAAAATTGAATATATATATATATATATATATATATATATATATTATTGATATAACTACTATATCAATAATCATTTGACAATTGAGACATAAAATTTTATATTGATTTTTTAAAAATATCCACTTGAATTAAGTATATTAAAATATATTCGCTCAACGCGCGAGTTAACATCTAGTTAAATTAATATTAGTAGGAAATATTGACCACATGCAATTTGCATTCACATACTTCATGCTTTGATTATTAACTATTTTCATTCTCTATAAGTTTACTTTAATGGTACATTACGTGTGAAGACGATAAAAGTATTCCTTACATGTTTTAAGCAAATATTTTACTCCAACACAATCACCCTAAAAGTTACTTTAGCGGCATAAATATTAATTTTTTTTCTAGTTTGATAGATCGGTCATATTTTGTGTTGTTGTTATAAATATCATTGAATTTAAATGAATATTTATAAGATATTTTTTTACATTACTTCTTGTTTTCGATATTGTATTTTCAATTTTAGTAATTAAACACAATGTCACTGGTGGTAAAATGTAAATTTTTTCAATTTATTGTACACAAATGTTCTTAACAATTCTTTTAAATACAATTTTACATTAAAATAGTTAATTACATTCTAAAGTATTATCATATTCTTTTACATATATCATTAGACACTAAAATAATTTCTATATGATATAATTCATATAAAATGATAAATATTTTAGTTTATATACAAAACGATATCGTATGAAAGATTGGAATTGGTTTTCCTTTTAGTTTATATAGTTAAACTTTAGTTGAGAAGTAGTGTTCTTTTGGTTACAATGTCATTTGCACTGGCCCTTTTTTAAGAAAAATATAACTTGCCAAATAACTAGTGTCTTTAGTCATGTAGGGAGGAATTTTTCTTCTTATCCATTTAGTTTTGGAGAAAATGGAACTTTAATAATTCGAAGTTCAGTTGAAGAGTAAATAAAATCTGACTAATAATTATTCGAATTCATATTTTTTTGATAATTTCTCTTTAACTAGAGTTTATTTAAGAAAGAATTAATATCAATGCGAGTATGACAAATCGAAGTTAAACACTAGTATTTGGCAACGACAAAAATTTGTAGACTAGTGCTAATAATGTGGAGTACCCATCATTTATTACATGTATTAAATTATGAAAGACTATATTTCATCTACTTGATAACTATGATTAAGAGATTGTTTAGATTAAATAATTTAGTAGACACATATATATGATTAGACTAGTGCTAACAATGTGGAGTACCCATCATCTGTTACATATATTAAATTATGAAAGGCTATGTTTCATCAACTTGATAAGTGTGATTAAGAGAGTGTTTGGGTTAAATAAATTAGTTAAACACTTATATATGATAAAGTGTTGTTTATTAGTTTATGTATTAAATGTTCATGTATTTGATTTTGCAGAGATAAAAATTAATTTTAAATAATTAATTTTAGTTAAAAATAAATTGAATTTAATATACTATAAAGTGAATTCTACAATGAACTATCTTTATAAATGAATCAACTATCTTTATAAATGAATCACCGTGGATCAATACATAAAAATTATTATATATTTTAAAGATGGTCCACAATACTCTTTAGAGATAATAGTTTATGATTTCTTCATCTTTATTGATAAGACAGTGACTTGATTAATATTGATTCAATACAAAATATATATATATATTTTTTATTTTTATTAAATCAATATTATTTAAATCAATATTTCAATCATAAATGAAAGTTGAAATTTAATACATTTTTCAAGTACTAGTCAATGGTCATATTAAAATTTCTTATAAATAATTTATATTTAAATACATTTACGTAAACATCAATTGAACAATAAATTTAAATATAAAAATCATATTTAGATCTAAAACAACAAATTTTAACTTTTAAATTAGAATCAATTCTTATTAAAAAAAAATTATAATCAATTCTATATATAAAATTGGTTCTAATATAATAGATCCAAACATGTCAAAAACCTCTGGAATTAATTTTCACACAACATTTTAATAATTATATCTGTTGGAGTTCCATTTATGTTTTCAACATTTCTTTATAAAAAAAATGAATTATTGGTTAATGAGAAATGAGTAAGCTCCATATAAATGGTTTTCATAAGTGATGTAGTGATTCAAATATTTGTAATTCCGTTTACCAACGAAAAAAGAGATTCAAATATTTAATATAAATTCTTTCAAATATAAATACAAATAAAACACTCCAAGGAATGCAAAACTTCCTGTAGAAGATAAGAATCAACCAACAATCCTCAAAGATGGAAAAGGTTGTTAAAGTGACTAAACTCCAAGGATTCTTAGAAGTTAATTAAGTCAAACCTTTCTGACTTGGAAAGTTCTTAATAAAAGAAAAAGAAAAAAACATCTTCCAAAAGTTGAAACTAATATTTGCAGGGAACACATGAAGACTTCTACTTGCATATTTAGTTCTTCCTTCTTGTTTGATAAAAAAAAAAATATAATTCTCTAACTACAAATAAAAAAGAATATATATATTAAAATTCAAGTGTAACTAATTAGTCATACATCGATTAGAAATTAAAAAAAATATTAAATATATAATAAAATTAATTCATATATTTATTGTCATAAAATTTTGGATAAAAATACTATGTCAAAGTCTCTTGTGATTATTAAATATTTAGTCTATTGTCGCTTCTACCCCACACACCAACTATGTATATATTAAACAATCTTTCATTTCCTACCCATCTATCATTTTTCTTCTAGTTCATACTTTGCATGAAAAATGAGCTCAAGCACACGTATACCAAAAGTGTAATCAAACTGGCTGCTTTATTATAGATGATTCCCAAATTTCAATCAAGCAAACTATGAAATTACTTAGAATTAAAGGCCAAAATATACTTATATTAACATTAACATTAATATAAATGTGCATCATTTATTGGCTTCACATTAAAGTAGACAATAGATACATCAAGTTGTAATAGTATATAATACAAATATTTAATTTAATATTTAGTAGTTGGAACATCGTTTGGAGGATGCCTTTAGAGAGCTTTCAAATTATAAATCACATTTTCATAACTAATTTACCCAATAAGTGTATTTTGTAGAAATTATTATATGTATACTTGAATGAACCTAAAATTCTGGTAGCTTGTTTTGATCAAAAACACGGTTATGGCAAGTAGGGTTGCAAGGGTAAGGACAATCTATCTGATGAAAAGTCTTTCTGTCATAATACCAATCTCCCACAGCCTTTGCTATTGTCTGCACATTGTTAACAACATAACTTAGCATTTCAATTGGATATAATGGGAAACACAATAATTGTAAATAAACCTAAATCAACACAAAATACTACCATAAAAAGTTGAATTAGCAACGAAAAATTAGAGACGAAAAAACTTGAAATCCGTCTCAAATTCTATCATTGAGTGTAATGTAGCACTGACACTTAGGAAGTTGGTTAATAGAGCAGACCGACTTACAGGAGTCTGAGTCTTTGACCTAACCTACATCAGGTCTAGGTCAGGTCAGACTTTTTTTTCAATAGACGAGGCTAAAGTTTTCTTAGAAGCCTATTTAGCTAAAGGTGTGCCCAGTGTTCGCACATGTAATTACACTCAACCACTTTTATCTTAAATTATTATCGGTGTCTATATGTTAATGTCATGTATGGTATCTGTGTCGATACTTCATACATAGAGACATCAAAATTCGAGATCAATTTTGTTTTTTGGGTCTCTAATTTTCGTTGGCAATGGAACTCTTTTAGCAATGAATATGTACAAGTTCTGGAGATAGGCAGAAAAAAATGTCGGGTCTTACAGTATTGGCCAGAACTGGAGAGTCACTTCTCATCCATGTTTCCTGCATTCCAGTTTGGCAGTGAGCATAGCAACCATCTATAAACAATCCTTTAGATGGAGAGTTACTAAGCCCACTAATTGCCTGCAAGAATTGTGTCCTGAAACCTGAAAAACAATTCATGCATTAAAGTCGAGTCACAAAGGTAGCACCTATATGTCAAACTGAAGACTTGTTTAAGTGTCTAACACGTGTCAGTGGCGGACACTTATACAGCACTGGCACATGTGGTTTACATTTAATATTTGCATTTTCTCAAATTATTCTTGTATGTGTCAATGTTGTGTCTAATGTTTTTGGTTGTTCATGATATACTTTAAGTATTGACAGAGGAAGAACAAACTTTATACACCTTTCTAAAGTTAAATAGAAGCCTGGAAAATTTAGAGTTTAGGAATCAACAAATTTAAATGTGAAACAAGTCAAGAACAGAAAATGTTCACCTTGCATTGTAGTTAATTGATTAGGTGAACAATTGTTTATATCAAGCTTGCAGTTACGCCAAGTGCCATGAGGATCAGCAACACCTGGTGCCAAAATGTTCTTAATCTGTGAATCAAAGCCACAAGTTGAGGATCAATGAAAAGAATACAAGTTGAAAAAAGATAAATTGAAATAATCTTGCAATAACTTATACAAGTCAAAACTAATTTTGAATCACATTTTTTTAATAAAAAAAATTTCATTTAACTTTCACTAAATTGTGATTTGATATGTTGGGGCATGTGTTCGAATCCAAGATACCTCTCTTTTTTCTATATTAGTGTGTGCGAGTTTCACTGCTAGGAACTTTAGTAACAAAAAAATATCTTTCACTAAACTAATCTAAAATGAAGTTATTTTAAAATGAACCATCAATTGATCAAAGAATACAATCTTGGTTACAAAGTTTCAAGTAGGAATAATACATTCCAAAAATAAATTGATGTTTCTTGAGAAAGAAAATCCTAACCTGCCATGAATCATAGGCTGCATTTACAAAGAAAATCGGTGTTTTAATTTGCGCTGCCACATTTTGCGGAAAAAAGCACTGCATAATTGTTCTGAAGTATTAGCAACATTAAAGAAGTTGTGAAGGTTGAAGAAGATTTACATTTCACAAACTCACCAGCCCTGGTGAGAGTCTTGAAGTGCAAGACTGAGGTAAATTCTTCGCTGAGCCCTTCAATAAAGGAAGAAAATACAAATAGTCAGTCTTCTCTAATGAAGAAAAGTTTCAAAAGTTTCTTCCAAATGAAAAGTGGTAAAACATTAACAGCAATTTTTTTGACATAGCATATGGTGTTTTGATGCCCTATTTGCATAAACAACTTAATATAAACGCTTATGTATAAGCTAATTTTATAACAAAAGATAAAATAATGTCAAACTGTTTTCATCAGTTGTATCGAAGAGTCTTACAAGTGCTTATACAAGTAGAGGAAGATAAATAATAAAGTCTGTATTCATAAACTTTTGACATGTCTATAAGTTGTTTTGAAGGAAATAAGTTGAAAACATCTTATAGACATGTCAAAAGTTGTTTCCATTAGTCCTCCCAAAGAGTCTTGCAAGTGATTATGCCAGTAACTAAGCTCAAATAATTCAATTCACTCAAACCAAGAGGATAATAATGAGAGAGAAAGAATGAGTTACATGTGTTTGAACAACTTGACTGTAGAATTGTTCAATGTGTTGTGCTCCAGAAACAGCCTTTCTGTTTGTAAAACAATAAGGCATTAAATCATCAAATTACTTTAGAAAATAATTCAATAAAAAATAAGGCTAACTAGAAAGAAAACTTAAGCAACTTACACATTGATAAAATAACCAGCATCTGAAACACATTTCACTTTAGCTGCTGCAGGTAAAAGAGTTTTGAAGCGATCGCATTGTAAAATCGAAGTCAATCCTCCAGCTGAACATCCAGAGAGAATTGCCTGTAAAGTAAGTTACATTTCAACAACTGAATTAGAATCACATTCATGAATTAGAAAGAAAAAAAAGATCAAAAAGTCATTAATCAATGTGTCATACATTTTTAGCATTTTTCATTCCTTTTGCTAGTAAATCTTCAATGACAGCAACAAAAATCCTTGCTCCTCTGAAGTGCAAATTGGTTGCCTAACATGTAATTCAAATTACAGAATCTCAGTACAAAGAATCTCAGCATATAAAAATTTGTGAAATGTTAATATTTTCCTTGAAATTCAGTTCAAACTTACTGGATCGACAGCTTCAACATCGCCGGTAAATGATGCGCCATCACAGTACCTAACCTTGATTCTGTTCCAATCATAGAAATCTGGAATTTGCAAATTATTTCAACTATTGTTATAGATTGAGTTCGTGAGCACAAAAAGTATTTAACTTGATACAGTTCACCAAAAAGTCCCACATTGTTTGAAAATCGAGGCTAGTAGACAATACCTGGATTAAACTTTTTGCCGTTACTGAAAAATCCAGAAAATGAAAGTTGCTTATCCATTTTCTTCGATGATCCTAAACGAGTGTCCCTACGATCGAGGCAAGTAGAGACATTGTTGCACCATCCTCCTCCCTAAAAAAATTGTACTCAAGATCAAAGATATAATAATATCATAGAATATTTGGAATATCTAATATGATATATGAGAGTAGATTCATTTCATGTTTCACTGATTTCATGATTTGTATCAGTACAAAAATAGTATTATGTCTATTGTAACACATTGTTACATACTGTACATCGTTATTGTAAGTTTTAGTTAGAGGGCGAGTGTTTGCACATCGATAAAATAACTCATAATATGATTATGGTAGAATATTTTAGAATATCTAATATATATTTCTTAGAAGCGATTACAATATTTCATAATTTCATCTTACTATATGGTTTATTTCCTTATTCAATAAGAATCAGTGTTGTCAATAACAGATGGCAAATTTTGGCAGATAGCCAAAAATCCGACATACAAATATGAATAGATGTTAGAACTTTCAAAAGGTCAGTTCAGCATTTAATAAATTGAAAGTTCATCTTGTCATCCACTTGGAAGTTTAAGAAAAGCAATATTTATAAATGTACAGATAAATATAAAAGGAACTTATAAGTAAAATTGACATGTACATTTACTCATTATTGATGCTAGTTTGTAGAAAGGGACATACCTCAAAGTGAACAATCCAATTGTCAATTCCAGCTCCAACTCCTTTATCAAAGTGGTAAGCTGGTGGACTTCCATCCAAACAAACTACACAAAATGTTCAACATCAATTTCACAATTATTATAAACTGTTAAATTTTTTGAGTCATCCTAACAAAACCGATTTATAAAAGTAGTGTCACTTTTTTGGGCCTTGAAAGGTGACACTTGAATTTTTCTTAATACACCCTCTCACACCCAACACTGTTTATTTTTTGTCATTATTAAAAAGGGAAAATTGTACAAGGCTAAAACAAAACAATAAATACCAAAAACAAAAAGTGATATATTTGCAAGACACTAAAAAAAAATTTTACAAGAACTAAAAACAAAAAAATGTATATTTGCTAAGAATAACAGCATATTTAAATTTTATATTTTTCGTTATGAGACTCAGAAGAAGTTCCTTACCAGCTCCTTTTGCCACTGCACTTTGAACATAAGTGATTGGCACAGCAACTCCTTCTGCCTTTAGTAATAAAAGCAGTGTACATATTACAAGACTTAACAGTTGGTCCATTCTTGTACACTTCATTCTGCATTAATATGACAAACACATAAATGATAAACCTTTGACCAAAAGAAAATTATACAAACTACCTTGCTGTATCATTAATTAAGAGACTAACCACTAACATTTAACTATAAAAAAAAATAACATAAAGCCTTTTTTGGATGATAAAATAATAAAATCTTGATAACTTGTCATCTGGCAACCCATTAATTCTGCTCTATCTATTACCAACAAAAGATCAAAAAAGAAATTTGTGATTTCAAAAATCAACAAAGTCAATTTTATTTATGTTGAAGGAAAAACCAAGAGTAGATACTTGTATTGATAGATATGCATATTAAAAACAACAAAAAGAGCATAAACAAAATATGCATACTATAAGCTAAGAAAATAATAGCAGAAATATAATTAAGAATCTAATCAATACATTACTATAGATGATATTCTAAATCCATATGTTAATCTTATTATACAACCTGATAATTATTTCATCTATTTGGTGTCAGAAAGCTTTACTAATTCAATAAACTAGCCTAGAAACTGAAACATAGCATTTCCATATTTGAATATCATGTCATAACAAACACAAAAGAAAATACATAGAAAAACAAATCATTGGTCCCATTTCAACATTTTCTAGATCAACAAAAATGTTCACTACAGAACAAAAAAAATAGCTTTTTTCTGCATAATGAAAAGATGCAAAAACAAAAACATTATGTAGAAAAGGAGGTTAATATGAAGCTCACTAGTTGAAACTTGAATGGAAGAAGAAGATAATGATGTAGATGGAAATGGAAGAATAATAAATAATGAGTGAATGAAACTGAATTAAGAGATTTGGCTGGAATATAAAAGCTTTCAACTACCGACACTAGCTACTAGCTCAGAAATTAAACCGAGTAAGGTACTTGCAACTTTTGGAAAGCACAATCTATTCTAATATTAATAATAATTTTTTATTCATAAAAACAAAACAATTTTTTTATCAAAAAAAATAATCTTATTATATTTTTTTTATTGAATAAATTGGAGGTTTGATTGTTTATTTTTTATTCAATTTCAAATAACTCATTTATATTTTTTATTCTCAACTAGATTTTTCATTGACACCCGCTAACAACGTTAGTTTTTTTATGTTATTATTTGTTTACAAAAATGTTATTTGTCGTTGGTTCCGTTAAAATAATAACATGTAGTTGTTGTATTGTTATAGTGTTGACGTGTACATAACGGTGTGTCAAAATAAAAGTAGATAGTTCTTAGATTGATGCTTTAAGTTTTGGAAAATATATTTACAGTCTTTTAAGTTTAAATTAATTTTTGCTCCGAACGGATTTTAATCTTTTACCTTTTCATTATTTTTTACTCTTAGAAAACCTAAAATCTAAAATTTTAATTTTAATAGAAAAAATTCAAAAAATCAATCATGTGAATTAGAGAAAAATCAAAATAAAAAAGTCATGGTTTCAACAATAATTAAAAAATAAATTATCATAAATAAAGATAAATTCACTATATATCTATTAAAAATAAATGTATTGTCCGTACATTCACGACCTATATCAAATATAATGAAATTCAATATTCTATTTTAAACAAATATCAAGTACACACATAAAGAGGTGCACTATCTAAAAAAAATTGAGTTAGTAAATATTTATATCAGTAATATTTTATGGTTGACATTTAAGGATATTTTAATGAAATTTAATTAAGTCACAATCATAACAATTATATTTTCTTTGTTTATAGATTTATTTTAATAACTATGTACAACTATAAATATTTAGATACCCAACATGTATGAATAAGAATATTAAAATTACTACTCGCACAAAACTTTTCAATTGAGTACAAATACTATAACATTCTATAAAAAAAATCTATGATAAATTTCTCTTTTAATATTTTATGTTTGATCTAGTTTTTAGATGTACCAGCAACTCATTTATTTTTAGTGAATTTACGATATTTTTTTTTTAGCAACTCATTTTTAATTCTTGTTGGAATGATGAATTTTTTGTTTTGACTTTTTTCTAATTCACATGATCGACGATTTGAGTTTTTCTATTAAAATTATAAATTTTTGGTTTTAGGTTTTTTAAAGATGGAGTAAAAAAGGAAGATTGTGAAGAGGTAAAAAATGAAACTAGAGTCAGAACGACAGCTGATTTATATTTAAAAGATAAGTATATTTTTTTCAAAATTTAAAGGATCAATTCTGATAATTGTTTACTTTTATTAATACTCTTATGCACAAATCAACATTATAACGACCATGTGGTTTTTTTTTTTGGTATGGAAACATAAAATGATATTTTTGCAAACGGACAATAACATAAAGTACCACTTAATAGATTTAATTGAAAAAATAAAAACATAAAGGACCTATATGAAAAAGGATCAAACACAAAAGAATGAAAGTGCAATTTATAAATTCTTTGATTTTATCAAATTCTTTCGGTCCAAAGTAATCTTGGTCCGAACACTAGTTTACACTAAATATATACTCTTTCCAGTCACTATTATAAACAAAATTAATTGTTTAAACGTTTACTAAAAAAACTAAGTGTAATTTATTTTTTAAATTATATATAAAACATAATTTAAATTTACTAAATTGTCTATTTGAATGTCAAATGTTCAACTACCAATATTAAATATTTTTTTATTAAAAGAAGAATATATTAAAAATAGTAGCATCAAATAAATTAAAAATAGTAACTTTTACTTATAAAAATTTGATGTCATTTTTTTTACTTATAATAGTGTTAGGAGGAAGTATTACACTTTTCATGAAGAAGATTGAACCAATGATCAGTCACATTATGGGGTATACTATCTTGGTATTATGTCCAACTCCATTGGTATTATTTTTATTTTATTTAAGAGTGATGATAAATGGTACGAAGAATTTCTTCAAAGAAATGCAAAAATAATAATTTCTTTTTGTTATAAATGATTCATCAAAAAATTAATTTTGAATTTTAAAAAAAAATTATAGACATGTGTGAAAGATTTTAAATAATTTATCACATGACTTTCGTTTTTTTTTCTCTGATGTAATATATTTAAATGTATTGATAACATTGATTTCAAATATTAGAAACACGTTTCAATAAAAAAAATTAATTAAATTTTTATTCTTAATATATAAAAATTTATTATAATAAAAGTATATAAATAACTTTCATTCTTAAAGATTATATTTCTATCAATTTAATCTTTTACGTTATTATTACTTTGAAATGTTTTTTAAGCTTACCAATTTTAATAAATTATATTATTCATTTAGCTTCAAATTTGTCTTTACTATTATCAATTAATGTTCTTTTAATGTTTACCAATACTAATAACGAATTTAATTTGAATTTTCTGATTTTATAAGTAATTTTAGAATATTGATATTGATAATGTAAATCTCTAAATTGATATAAAATAGTTTGATTTTTGTTTTTGAACAAAAATAATTTGGTTATTTATTCGTAAAATAACTTACAAATATATAAACTTTGACAAAATGAAAAATGTATAGTTTTTTCCTTTTAGTTTTAAAAAATATAAATAATAGTTTAATAATTTGTATATTATAAATTTAATTTATTTACATTATTAACATAAAGTAACATTTTATTTCTAATATAATTTCTTCTAAAGTAACACTCAATTTAACTTTTTAAACCATAAAAATTATATTTATATTTATTAATAATTAGCTATTATTGTATTTTAGTATTAAAAATGCACGGAGAATGTGATCTTGGGATGTTGGTCATGTAGAAGGAGCTTAGGAACAACTGGCACGCATATGACGGTGACTATTTAAATGGGACCCAAAATAACAAATAGAAGACAAAACAATGTGGTGTCTAGTAATTATTAGGTCTATGTATATATTTGGATTAAATTTGACGGTGAGATATATAATATATATTCTCCTTTATCCAGATGGGTTCAACATTGACATTACACATGCATGCACACCGATTCACCACACTGTCTCTATTGAAATTAAGAGGTTGCTGTTCTGTTCAGAGTTCTCCTTCAAACGATTAAAGGATTGGTTAATAAGTCGTTACAACTTACTAGTGTCATCAGCGTTCGGTTCTAGTTGTTCCTTTGCCCAAAGCTGTCTTTCTCAAAGCGCAAACGCGTCCAGAACAACCCCACATGAGATTGTCATTTAATACACAAATGTGAAGAGTTTTATATTTATTTATAAGAAGTTGAGCTTACTTTAATTTAATTTAACTTATTATATAATAATAAGCTAGATCTTACTTAAATTTATGATTAATTCTAACTATTTTAAAAGGCAAGTATTTTAAACTTTAAATGCGAGTAAAAAAGAAATATAAAAAATAAATACACTTAAAAGTTACAATTTTTTCCTTATAAATAAAATCAGAATTTTTTTTCTTAAAATTGCTTATAATTAGCACTGGAGTGAGTAATAATTAGTTAAAATACACTTTCGATCACTTAACTTCTATAGTATTTATTTCGATACTTTATATTTACAAACATTAAACAAGTTCATTATTGAAGTAAAAGAAATTGGCATAAATGCATATTCCTTTCAGAGAGCATGTGCCAAACAAAAAAAAAAAAGACAAAAAGAATCATAACATGGTGTGTGACACAAGCCTCATGTCCGAACATTGAAAATGATGAATTCTAACTAAAATTTAGGATTTTGTGAAAGAAAACAACCACATGAGCCATCTTACCATCTTAGATGGGATAGTTCTCAACTTCACATTTATATACAGAAGTTTAAAAGTCAAAAAACTTATAACAGGCTACTAATAGAATTAGAAATGTGTCTCATACAAATACCCCAAGTACAAATAATGTATTAAAATCTCTGTTCTTCACTGGTAAAGAATCAAGTTAATTTATCTATATAATATAATTTATTTGTATTGAAATAAAGAAAGACAGTACACTTCTAGGGATTTGTATGCATATCTACAGTCAAGATGGGGGTTTCCCTTTCATCTTTCCACTTGTTCTTTTATGTCTTCTCTTCTATAAAAATTCCTCCAATGTCATTCCAAAAGGTGCAGACGGGACAATGAAGACCCGAAAACAAAGGTCATCCATCACTGGCCAGCGATCCAGCATGTATATTAAATTTATAAACTTTTGTATCTTAAAACTATATATTTTCAAAGTCTATGTTGGGAACAACTTCCAAAATTGTTAAAACGGATCAAAAGAATCAAATGCTCCTTAAATGCAGGGCATCCTGAAACTTGAAAGTCTATTAAGTTCACTTGCCACCAGCAGGTACCTGAAAAAATTAAAATGAAGTTATAATTCCAATACATCAAAACGACATGAAATAGCACAAAAAATCCAAAAAAGAAAAAGAAAATGCCCACATTCAAGCCAGAAGGTGTGTCCTTACCTTGTATATACTTCAAATAGTCTCTGCAATATTGCTTTTGCTTTTTCTACATCAAGTTCCCCTCTTGCCTATAATCCTTGGGTGGAGACACATCCCTGTTGAATTTCTCGTTATTTTCTTTATGTAACTTAGGTGCTTGTTGGGGACAAAGGTCAGGAAAAACAACAAAGCTTATAAAATTCCCGTTAAGAAATACTAACAAGGAACAAGTAGAACTTATTTACAATTTTACATATTCAACTTTTCACTTCTTCTGCTTTAAGCAAAATCTAATATCTGAAAAGTAGTTTTCTTCATCGTTCTGCTAGGATCTAATAAATCATGTTTACTATAGAACTAGATATAGAAACCCGTGTTTTTGCACATGTAAATGAAACATTAAACATTCAAATTAATGACCATTTGAGGGTGAAATAACTACAATGCCATTTGATCAGGGAAACAATATCCAAAAGCTGACGTGTGGTAATCTTCCTAAGAAATCTAGAGTATGTTTGGTTAAAATTTAAGAGAAGTGATTTAAAAGCTGAGTAGAAAAGTGATTTATTTCTTAGAGATTTTATGTAATAAATACCGATTAGTCTCTTCAAATCTTTAATGCTATCTCCAATATCTGACGTCCAAGCAATGCCCTGAGACCAGATGACAAAGATATTAGAAAGTCAAAGAAATATATTTATGGTTTATATATGTTTTTGGTCCTTACAAATATGTTTCGTTTTGATTTTAGTCTCTCTAATTTTTTTATATCCTTGCAAATTCTAACAAATTTTAAACGTCTTTTATCAATCTTTTTTAGTAAAAAAATGATATGTGGCTAATTTTGGATTAAGTGGCACATGGTGACTATATAACTGTTGTTTACTAGACTATTTAATATTTAAAATTAAAATTCATTTTATTAACTCATTTAATTATTTAATTAAAAACTTAAAACTAATTAATTAATTAACCAATTAAATAATAAAAACTCAATAATATCAAAATGAAACATATTTGCAAGGACCAAAAACATATTTAAACTAATATTTATTATACACAGTCACACACACACACAAACAAAAGGACACCAAAGACACATAACTCACATATTGGATACACACATATGTTTGTGTGCGGGTGTGGGGAAAATAATCTAACTATGAGCCCTCACCGCATCAAATGGAAAAGAAGATGGATAAGAAAACCATTTGATGCTCGACTATATCACTCTTGTTATATATATACCTGCATGAGAAGGTGGGCTGGCTTGAATTGATCGCCAAATAAGCAACATCAACAAATCTATAATTCATAGAAATTAGTATTTAGTAATCAACTCCAACAAATTTGATAGAGCATACACATCTCGCACAGAGTCGAGCAGTAACTAAACCTCGACAACCTGTATCCATTGGATCCCCACCGTAAGAAAAATCAAATATTACATAAATTGATTCATTATATAAAACTAAATGAAGAGGAGTTTAACGCAACAGATGGAGTAGCTGCCTTGTGAATCAGCCGCTTGCAGATGCAAGATAAAGCTACCTACAGTAGATTCACAATGGGTCCAACCCTTTCCCGAACTCCAATATGGTGAGGGATCTAATGGCCAAAGGTTATATATATATATAAGCTAATAAATGTTAAGCAGTAACATTAAAAGCACCATGTTAACAGTTTTATATTTGTCATCATAAGAGAAAAACTATTAAAGATCAAGAATTCCCAGAGTACCAAAAAGATCAAGAATGCAGTAAAGTGTAAAGCTGCCCGATGTCTATGCATAAATGAAAAAGTGACTAGTTTGAAACAGCAATTGACAGAAAACCAGAGAGATCATTAACACAATCATTTCAATCCTACAGAAAATTGATGGGGAGAGAGACACACACACTTAGAATGTGCATTCCCCCTTTATATTGAATCACGAGAATCCGCCCCAAAGTAGAACATATTAATTGCACACAAATATCACCCCAAAAAATTCCCAAGTAGACAACTTAAAGTGCAAGACCTATTGTCCCTGTTTCTGAACTAGAGCTTCATACACACAAGGAAAAAGACCAGTGTGACCCCCATGAACTCCCAACAAGTTGTTCGCATTAATCCTACTAAGTGCCACTCTATAGACTCAGGCCTTGAGTGTACAAGGAGCTTTGAACTTCCAAATTGGATTATGAAGGAATCGCGGATAATTAGTGGAATGAGTTCAAAATTGGTAGAAAGATGTCTAAGAATTAAGAGAACACATCAGACAGCAGGAGTCTAAATCAAAATTCTTCCATCAAAACTGGCAGAGAACTAAGCATAATCATGTAAAGTAATCAAAATAATACTGACACAAAAATAATAAATGCATGAATAATTAGCACAAAAACATAATTAACTGTTTAATTATTTAGCATCGATGGCATGAATAACATAGGGCACCTAAAGAAACATTTTTAAATATAGCCCAAGGGTGGCCAAGAGATAGGACATCCAATTTCTGGCTAAACAAATTTCCTAAAATCAACTATTTAAAATGTGATAGAATAGTTAAATTTGCAGGACAAAAAAACATTTTATCCCTAAAGTTACTATTCTATTCGCTCTTCGTCGCTTATAAACACCAAATGAAAATATCTGAGTATGGCACAAATGCATCAAACAGCCATCATCCTATAATACCTCAATCAATTTTTCTCAAAACCTAAAGTAAAAGGAAAAAAATAATAGTAAATAACAAATGCAATTTAAAGCAAAAAAAGAAAAAACAATTTGATCTTGAAAGACTAACCTCTAAAATCCAGGGCTTATTGTTCAACTAGGAAGCCAAGTCAAGAGTATGCTGCTTTAGCTGTTGGTAGTAACCATCGTGTCTGGACCAAGCTTAACAATGAGCTTAAAATCAAGCTTAACAATGAGCTTAAAATCAAGCTTAACAATGGCAGTCTCAACCACTAGAGTTCTGGTATCAACTGAGTGTCAACTATCAACTGTTTTGATTCCTAATTATTCTCGATTACTAAGTGCTGCATCTGTATGTGGATGCAACTTGTCAACCAATGTGGTATACGTTATTTCGTCCAAGGGTACTTCTGTATCAGGCATATGAGCGCATTGAAGAGTCTCTTCGGGCTCCTTTACATTGCAATATCCTTTTTGCAATACATTATAAGTAACAGTATCAGGTGATATTCCATTTGTTATCATCTCATTTAAAAGCTTAGTCGCTTCATTCGTGTATCCTAATTTACAATAACCATGAATCATAATAGTGTAGGTAATTTTATTAGGCTGTATACTTTTTGAAGTCATTTCCAGTAAGATACTTGGCACTGCATCCATCTGACCTAACTTACAGTAACCACCAATTAGAGCAGTATAACAAAACACATTTGGCAACAATGCTTCATTTCTTATTTCTTCAAAAATTTCCTTTGCTTCCTCAACACGGCCAATACGGCACATTCCATGTATTAGAGAAGAATATGTTTGAATGGTAGGAAGAATGCCACTACTTTTCATAGCATCACGGAGTTTGAAGGCTTCCATAAAATTTCCAGCTTTACTATGGGCTGCAATAAGTATGTTATAAACAACAGAACTAAGTTCTACTTCCTTATTAACTAAGTTGTTGAACAAACTCACAGCATTGTCAATCCTATCAGCCTTACAATATCCTTCCAACATTAGTGCATATGTATAGACATTTGGAACCATGCCATGTTCTAAGGCTTCGTGCAAAACCTTATCAACATCATCTATTTTACCCTTATCAGTTAACCCTTTCATTAGGAAATTGTAGGTATAAGTATCTGGCTTGAATCCTTTATTCACCATCTCTTCCTTAAGCTTAAAAGCTTCCTCAATTTTACCTGATTTACACCAGCCAAAAATAAGTGTGTTGTAGGAAATCCCATCAAGTACCAAACCTCTCTCCAGCATTTCTTTGAGTACCGCAACGACCTCTTCCATGTTCCCCCTTTCACAAAGTCCATGGAGAAGCCCATTTGAGGTTGCCGTATTCATTGCAAATGTTCCCCCTTTATCTGCTAGTCTAAACCAAAGCTCAATCGCCTCCAAATGCTTTCCACAATTACAAAGTCCACAAACCAACAAAGTTAGCAAGCTATCATTAACCTTAATGTTCCTCAACATTAACTGCTTAACAATTTTAAAAACCGAATCAAACTTGGAACTATTGCATAACATGTGAATCACATATGAACACGCATCCTCGTTAACAGACAAACCATTCGATAACAAGTACCCTAACACTTGCTCAGCTTGCTCCATTTGATTACTCCTACAAAAACCCTGTAAAAGAGTATTAAAAGTAACAGCATTAGGTTTCATTCCCTTCGACATCATATCATCCCTAATCCTCAACGCCACATTCATATTCCCTTTCCTGCAATACCCATCAATAAGTGCATTAAAAACAATCTCGTTAGGGGAAAACCCCTTGCTATACATTTCTACCAAAACCGAATTCGCCTCATCGAATTTCTCATTCTTCATCAAACCATTGATAAAAATCCCGTAAGTAACTAAACTAGGGTTCACTTTGTTTTCAACCATCTTATCTTTAAACCTAAAAGCTTCTTCTAACCTTCCACTCTTACATAACCCATCAATCAAGTTATTGTAAGTAACCACATTAGGCAAAACACCTTGTTCCTCCATTTTAGAGAACAAACCAACAGCATCATCAATTTTTCCACCTTTACTAAAGGCGTTAATTGCGGTCGAAAAGGTGTAAACATCAAGAGAAACACCACCACGACAAACCACATCAAAAACTCGATAACTCTTATGAAGCTCATTGGATTTCACCAAAGAACTCAACAAAAAATTGCAGGTTTTAAGGGAAGGGAAAACACCATTGCTAGTGAACAATGTGAAAATATCAAAAGCCCAATGAAATCCCAAATGCTGAAACTGCGAACAAAGAATATGAAGCAACAAATCCAATTCGCCGTGACTTCGTTCCGTTAAACGACTCAGTTCAAGAAACGAGGAAGCCATTTCGCTAAGCCTATCGTCACGGTTAAGTAACGGCGTGGAAACGTTGCCGTCGATTAAACGTTTCATGAAAAACCTAGCGCGCGGCAAATGATTGGAACATAGAAGCAATCGAATCAGTAGGCAATAGGAACGAACGGTGAAGCAGAACTTGAATTGGTTGGAAGCGAAACGAAAGAAATCGAGCGTCGTTTTGAGGTTAACGGTGGAGTGATGAGTGAAGAATAAGGTGTCGAATTGGTGAGGGGTTAAATGAGGTAAAATTGATTTGCATTTAGAAGAATCTAGAATTTTGTGTGAGAGGATGGAAGGTAGGGAGGTTAGTGGAGGTTTGTTGGAATCTGGAGGCGGATGTGGAGGTGGCGGTGGTGGTGGAGGGAAATGGCGGCGTTGGTGGCGGGGGGTGTTGGAAGTTATCCAGGTTAAAGGACGTGTGAAGATTGGGGGAAGTTTTTTAGTTGAGTGTTTTGTGAAATCCATTGCGAAATGCATTGCATTGAAATGAAATGAAATGAAACGAAACGAAATGAAATTGTTATTTGTTTGAGTGTGGTGCTGTAGAAGCCATTGATTGGTTGGTTAGGTTTGAATGTGATTGTGAGGGAATGAGGGTGTAAACGTGGCAGGGTTAGTGAAGAAAGAAGGTGATTACGTTGATGGAGTGTTTTTCTCAAGAGGAGCAGCCTCGGGTGGTGCGGACGTGCTGTGCGAGGACGCCAGGCAACACCGTAGGTGTGAGGGTAGTTGGGGCGAAATTCAAACGTGGGCTGGGTAAGAATCCGAATCTCCTCAACTGGGCCCAATATCGGATTTTTTGTAGACCCAACAAAAAATACTCAATTTTTGTGTCTTTTTTACACTTTCGAATAATACTACATGAAAAAAAAATTAGAGCGAGTGTAAGTTAGGCTGTCTAGTAAAGATTTAAGATATAATTTATATAGCTTCATACTAGATCAGTTTTTTCTTTCTTAAGAAAGATATGTGTACTGTAACATTTTGGTCGAGTTTAATGAGAAAATTACCATTGCAGGGTTTTTGGGGGTTCGATTGGATTTTAACTAAGGTGACAGAAGAAGACCTAACACCTTCTACCTATCTCTATTCTATTTCTTTTATAATATTTTTGCAAGAAGAAAATCAAAAAGAGTTGAAAGTGTGTGAAAAATAGATCCAATGGTTGATATTGTTGTGACTTCACTTAGTACCTTGACCATCGATCGCACCTAATCATGGCCCTACTTTTCTTGAAAGGGATTGAATTCTTTTTCTCTCTACTCCTTAACTATATACTCCAACCACAAAGTGGATCTTATAATTACTAGCGGGCGGGGAGATACATTAATGTGATTGTTAGATCATATTTTATTACCATCTCACAAATACGTTGATTTATTGAGGGTCAAAAGCCCTCACAAATGAGGAAAAACAGTCACAAAGTAGGTATTTACGGTAGTCTTAGATAACCACAAATAAGGTGGTCACAAATTTTTGTGGTGGCCAAAACAACCACAAACTGTGAAAAATTCGTTGTCTTTTGTGAGGACAAAGGTCATCACAAACGTATGCTTTAATGAGGGCTTAAGTCGCCACAGAGGTTAAAGCTAATTTTTAAAATTCAGCTTTTGTGGGGCTCAGGCCGCCACAAATGTCTCCCTTTGTTAAAGCTGGTTTTCAATAGATGCATTATTATGCGTCTTTTACAGCGCTTTTTCAAAAAAATATTGTAATAAGTGAATAATAATGCATATATTGAATGCACCTATTACAACGTTGTAATTTTGTGAGGGTTTGGGCAGCCACAAAATCCAGCTAAAATTTTAATTTTTTGTGAGGGTTTTTTTCGGCCACAAAATGTTTGTAAAGTTGGCCACAAATAAGAGATTTCTTGTAGTGTATGTTGTATGTATATTTTATTGTATAATATTTATTTTAATTTAGTTTATTTGTTTCAGTCTAATAATATCATTGTTATTTGAACTTATCTGTATAAACTTTAATTTCAATATTTATGTTATATGTATTTAAATTTAATTTGGAAAAAAATGTGTTGGTAAGGATAAATATGTATGAGAAAATGTCCAACCAAAATTAATAGTTATTTTTGGAGTTTTCCTTTAGTTATAGTACATATTTAAATTTAAATTTGAAAAAGATTATGTTGTAAATGATAAATTGGTTCATAAAACATCAATCCAACTAAAATTTATAGTTATTTGTTTAATTATCGGTATATTATGGTATAAATTATCATAAAGCTTATTTTTAGTGTATGTATTTAGGTTTTAAATTGGAATTAACAATTCTTTACAAGACTCGTCAGTAAAGTGTAGTTATCTCTCTTTATAAATTATTATAAATTTTATTTCTTATTCATGTTTATTGATTTTTAGCCACTGTTAGCTTTAGTGTATGTTTTTACTCTATGGTAAGTTACACATCTTTCATTTTCTACATGCTTTTACCTTGTGATAATTAAGAAGGTAGTTAAACATTTTTTATTCTTTTCTGTGTTTCTACCATATAATAGTTAACATTTGTTGGCTAAATCTGGTATTTGAAGATCATCTAGTATTGAGGATTTTGATTATATTTGTTGTAAGGGTCTTGAAAATGCTGGAAAAAGTTCAAAGAAATTCAAGAACAGGTCAAAGAATTCTTGGAGTTAAGCACCACATGCACTACCACATTTTGCACTAACTTTTTGTTCAGCATATGTGATGCAACTTGTATTTTTTTGTTCTAATATTCATTAATTAGCCATAATATTTTTATTTATTTAATTGTTAGATATTGAGTGCGATTGTTTAAGAATTTTAAAAAATAATTTTGATTTTATATTTAAAAAAATAATTTTTGTGAAAACTTACTTAAAAATAATATAAGTTGTTTTAGATTCGTTTTTTATCGATTGAAAACGTAATTTTAACAATCAATAACTTAAATATTCATTATTAGATATCTTAATATAATAAAAATCACTTTTTTTAAAGAGATATTTTTCAAAAAATATTTTTATAAAGAGTTTCCCAAAATAGTATTTCATTTTAATAATTTTTTGAAATTTCATTATGCAAAAAAAGTTGTAGCACATGAATGAAATACTTAAAATGATATTTTAAGATAAACTATTTAAACTTAATTTTTTATTTCAAGTTTTATTTTTCAAATTATTTTAAAAAATATGATAACTAATTATAAAATATTATAAAAATCATTGTTATGAGTTGATTATAGATAGTTAAAAGTTGGTTATATTAAATGCAAGTTAGTTATAAGATTTAATTTGATTGATATCATTATCTAAAGTATATCATATATTTATTATAATTAATTTTTGCCACTAACATAAATTTAAATAATTCAAGTCTTTTCCGAAGATTTGTTGGATTGTTTAAGTTTTATTTTTTAAACCCTTAGATTTGACTTTAAATTTGTTTATGTGTTTTTAATGAGTGGCCATTTTAAAAATAGGTAAACCACCATTTTTGTTTTTAAAAGTATAGAATATTTTTATTTTCGTTTCTAACTCAACATTAAAATAGTTTGTATAAGATACAACTTACTATCATAAAAGTCTCGAAAAAAATACAACTAATTGTCACAATAGTTCATGACTACTATAACGTTGAAGGTTAAATTGTTTAACATTTTGATGACTAATTTAGTTTTTTGATAAGTTAGAAAATAAAATGACAACGTCTAATACTTTTACGGACTAAAATGTTGGTTTGCCCTTATAGAAAATCATGATATTCTAGAATGGATAGTTTTGGAGAAAATGTATGAGCAAAAAATAATTATAGAACTAAAATCATGATTAATCTTTATTGTTATTGTTATTAATATGCTAAATTGCTAATTTGGTCCTTTACGTTTATTTTACGGTTTTAATTTGATCTCTTGCATTTTAAAAGCTTCAGATTGATCTCTAATGTTAATCACGTTTGTATTAGTCTTTTCTATTTGTTTTGTACATAACTTTGTTTATTGTAGGTCACTTGTCGCAACGGCAACAACTACAATCAATAACAATACAAATTAAACTATCTAAAATGATTAAACAATAGTGTACCGTACAATTTCAATCTCGACAACACATTGTGTGATTGTCTCCTTCATATTATGTGTAGTCTACCACATCTCGTCTCCCTCATCGTTGTTTATGCCATCTCATCGTTGTTTATGCCATTCTTCCCATTTCCTCTATTCAATTTCAAAGAATAAGAACCCTATAAACTAACACTTAGGCTTTTAATTTTAGGTTTATTTAATATTATTTAATTTTAAAAAAAAAAAACTGTTATAATTTTTAATTTCAAAAAATAAAAATAAAAAAACCTTAAACTTTACATTTGACTCTCGTTAGCCACATGACCTGCAATAAATAAAATTACTATAAAATTAACAGAAACGACTAATTTATACAAACAAGACTATGGGAGAGACTAATTTTTAAAAGGAAAGAGACTAAATTGAAATCTAAAATAAACATAACAAACTAAATTAGCAATTAAGCCTTATTAATATATGAAAAAAGCTAACAAATGTTCTAAATCCTTAGAGGCACTTGTTTAGAATCTAAATATATATAAATAAAAAAATCTTGTAAATTATGTAATTGATACTTTCAAATTATAAAATTAACTTTTTTTCAAAACATTTTTTTTTATTGTTTAACAAGTGGCTTATGGGTATTCTTTAACATGACACTTAATGTATACACAATCAAACCGATGGAGACTTCACATGTACGAAAGTCAGCACTCGAATTAATCATATGAACAAACTAATAAAAAATCTCAATAAGTTGCAATTTTATGTTGTTTTGTCATTCAATAGCCGATTATTTTTTAGGTTAATGAACAAAGTCTAATTTTATGTTGCATTGTGTTCAGTATTGAGCCTTCACCTCAATGATTTCATCTGTTGTGTATCTTACATAAAATAATTTGATCTTTTATTTGTGGATCTCAGTTTTGATTGATCTTAAAGCACATGGTTTGGTTTGCCATTTGCTTGGGTTAACTAAGATGGGATTTGACGAGTTTTAATACTAAATAAATAAATCTCCAAAATAAGGAGTTGGTATCAAACATTAAATAATCCCTAAGATTGTATAGCTTCCACATGCCTTAGACTGGAAAGATATGCATAATTCTCATCCTTTTGTGGCGATGGGACAGTCTTTGAAGGATCTCTTTGCGCATATTGGGATGCATGTGTTTTCCACGTTTATCTTGAAGTAAATTTTGTTGTAGATTGGTTGGTATACTTTACTCATTCTCAAGCCTTTAGGTCTTCATGGTATTGATTATCCTCATCTTGCTTATGCCTTACTTCTATTGCGAGACGCTTTGGGAATTAGTTTCTCTCGTAGAGTAGTTGTTTAATTTAAAACATAAAATTTAAAACAACATGTTACTTAATAGGCCAAGTTCACTTAAAAGTGTCATAACTCATGATATATTACATGTAAAACAATAAAATCCACTTACAAAAAGAATTATTGTTTGATTCAAAATGACCACTAAAAGAAATTGAAGAAACATTCTATCAAGAAAAAAAATGAACTATAAAGTTTGAAATATTTAAAAAAGTACAAAAAGAATATATTTTTTGATATTTTAAAAAAATGTGTTTTTTAAACCATATTAAACCAGTTTACTATCGATTCGTTTTATTTAATTTTTTTGGATTCTTAACTAGGTATGATAGTTTTTCCTTGATTTTTGACTTAAGTGGTTTTTAAGACCAATAGGATCGAACGACAGGTCGGTTCTCGATTCAATTGACCACTCTAGTCTGATTTTCAGAACATTGATATAGTCATAACAACGTCTTTTATGGTGTGTTTTACCATAGCATAATAAATTACAATAGATAAGTCATTTTTAAATTTAGTTGTTTAGTTCAATATTTTAAAGAATTGGTGGTGGAGAAAACTAGAGGAAATTAAAATAGAGAAAAATTGTTTAAACTTTACCCTCAAATATATTTTTATTTAGTATGCCATTGAATAATTAACAAGTAAAAGTAAAGCAAACTTACATTTTTCTTCCATAAATTCCTCCTCTGCTTTTTTGGAATCAAACATAATATATCTCGTTTGTTTAAGATTTTTAAAAGTGATTTTGATTATATATTTTTATCGATGATTTTTATGAAAACTTATTTAAAAATAGTAGAAGTTGTTTTAAATTTATTTGTTATCAATTAAAAAAACTAATTTTGATATTAAATCATTTAGATATTTATTATTAGAGATTTTAATATGATAAAAATCAAATTTATTTAAAAAATATATCTTTCAAAAATGATTTTGGTGAAGAACTTATCAAAATAGCCTTTCATTTTAATTATTTTTTTAAAATTTCATTATCAAAAAAAAATTGTAGCAAATAGATGAAATACTTAAAATAATATTTTAAAATAAACTATTTAAATTAATTTTTCATTTAAATCTTTATTTTAAAATTTCTTTTTTAAAAATGTTATAACAAAAAAAATATATAAAAATTATTTTTTAAAAATCTTAAACAAATGAACCAAATATTGACCTCATCTTCCTCCTCCCAATTATAACTTCTCTTCCCTCCACTCATTTTCTTTGTCTTAAAAAAGCTCCCTCTACAACTTTTCTGTGATAAATAAATAAAAAGGCATAAAAGTGTATTCAGAGTGCAATTAATTACATAATTTTTTAGTCTAGTCAAAACAATATATATTATTTGTTTAATTTTTCACATATGAATAGTTATTATCTTTTTATATCCTTTGTCCATAAAGAGATAGTTCAACGAAAATAGTTTACCTTTGTGACTTTAATGAAAATAGTTCAAACCTCGTCTATCATGGTTGTAAATGGTAATTACTGTCAATGTAATTAATAATATTTCTTTTTCTTCTTTAATTCAAATTTACGTTAAATAAGTTGTGTTCTTTATAAATATATTATATTATATTTTTAATTTTTCTAATTTTTTTTAAATAATAGTCACTCAAATATTTTCCTCAACAATTTTCGTCTCTATTTTTAAATTTTCATAGGTATTATCTGAAATTTTAATTGACTTTTTGTATGCGTGTCTAGATATAGCCATAGATGAATTAAATATAATTTTTTTATTTTTTAGCGCTTAAAAATTTATATTTTATTTAAAAAATTATAAATTCTTGTATAGGAGATTTTTGCAATATTTCATTTGGTTGGAGTAGTTTAGAGGAAAAGGGTGATATTTTTTTAAAAAAATGTGTTTGATTCAATATGTAAGACCAGAGTGGAGCAAAATCAATTATAGACATATTTTTACTCTCTCTCTATTTTGATGGAATTTTGAGGTGAGTAGAAAGAGAGACCAAAATAACTTATATAAACCATTTAAAATCATCCACCTTCCTTGAACTAAACACAAACATTTAAAATCCTTTCATTCTTCTCTTTTAAGTTAAATATATTTATATTTTTGTTGGTATTTCCTCCTAATTGTTGGTGGTTTTTGGTCAAATCATCAAAATAATTTCATCACATGAAAAAAAAAGGATGAACATTCCAAGGTCTTGGGGTCTTTCTTTGAACCTTGAGACCACATTCAAACTTAAAAAATGTGAATATGTGATTTACAAAAGTCCTCGAAAATTCAAGCTTTGACTAACAAATATCTCTTTTGAAGTTTCTAAGTCATACTATTTTACTATAAATAGGAGGATTTGTGAAGAGTTTCGTCATCTCATCCAAGAGAACAAACAAAGAGTGATATTGAGTAAGAAAGTTCTAGCAATCCTCTTTAAGAAAAACAGAGTCTTCTTTCCATTGTACTTTGGTGAGAGTTGAGAGATATTCTATATCAACCAAGTTGAGTGATATTGAAAGAGATCCTCTTGTATCAATAGAATTGTTGTTATCCTACTTTTTTAAAAAAGAGATATTTTACTAAACTATGTCTTCTAATATTTTCTGAGAGGGTTTTTTAAGTAAAAACTCTTGGTGTGATTTTTTTACTCTCTTCTCTAATTTTATTTTTGCTTCTCCTTAGTGCCTATTTTTGAGTTCACAGAGGGAGGAAACTTATGCAAGCATTTCCAACAATTTTCAATTTTCAATTTTCATTTCCTTTCCTCCCCTCCCCTTTTCTCAGGTGAACCAAACATTCGTAAACAAGTTTGTTACAATCAATCTTTCTCTAGCAATGACATGTTTGGCAAGTAGGAAAAATGGAGTATGATTGTGTCAAATGCACATGCATATAAAAAAATATAACACAATTAATTAATAGTTAGTCATTGGGTTTGCTAATTTTGGGCATGAGGCCATTATTATTTTGTGGGTATAAATTAGTGTTATAATTACAAATTTATGAAACAGAGTTTAAGGGTATCTTGTTAATTTACAATAATTATATAAAACGAGTGAATAAAAGTTGTCAAACTTTATATGACATTGCTAATTTACACCCTACATATTTTTGAGCGGTATAAATTAATCAGATATAACTAAAAATTTGTGAAATACATATTGTTTTAAGTTAAAAAAGGTTACATCAGAAAAAGCATATGATAACATTGGGGCATACCTATCCAAAGCTCTAGATCCTTGTGTACTCTTCTACCATATCTAACTAACCTATTAGCTTTTTATTAAAAATATAGCTTGGAAGGATCCAACCTTTGGACATGCATGGTGCGCATGTGTCTTTTACCACTGTACTGCCACATCTAGTTGTTACCTAATGTAAATTATTATTTTGTTATTCTGCGTGTTTTCAAAAATTATGGCAAAATCGCGTTAACATAGAAGCTTCATTTTGTAACTTATTTGTTTTCAATAATGCCTCGGGACGCGAAAACAACATTTCAATTGCAATTCAAAACACTCGCTGATTATTGCTATAACGCACACATTTTAATTATCTCTATGTCTATTTCATTACTCAATTACTTACTAATTATTTTTAGGTTTATAATATATTTTATAACAATTCATAACAGATAATTAGCGTACCAAATTAGAGTAAGATACATTTGTTCTTTCATCATTGAGAACTAGTAGATATTCTCATGCGATGAACGAGATTAAGTTGAGTTCAATCACATATCAACATTTAATTATAAATAAATATTTAAAATAAATATCTAATGTGTAAATATTTGCATTAAAAAAATGTGTTAGAGGATGATTTGACCCCTTTTTATTACTCTATCTATGAATTGTTTTTGGAAGTTGTTTACAGTTTTCACTTTGTAATTCAATTGATGTATAATATCAAAGTTTAAGATTATTTGACCCCAAAAAATGTCAAAGATTCAAGATTGTTTTTGTATGTACTTTGAAACTTTCGATATTTTGATTATTTATAAAAAGATAAATGATTTTTGGATATCAAAGTTTGACAACCAACACTTTATATTATACAATTTATGCTTTTTATTTAATAATTTTTTTCTCTCCTTGAAATTCAAACACTTTACAATTGAGATGTACTTTATATAGTAGACTATAGTGTCTCTATAATTGATGTTATTGTTGGGATTAAAAATTGGTTGAGGGATTGGTTAACTATTTTCAACTATGATTATATTTTTTTCAGATGATTGTGTTAAAGGAATAAATTTTGTCCTCAGTTATAAGTTTTTTAACTACTCTAAATACTGTTAAATACATTGTGTTTGTGTTTAAACTACTGAATTAATAATGCATAAAATAAAATAATAAAAAAATAGATGTATTTACAAAAGTTGTTTGAGTGATTGAGTGTGTGTCAATATTTCAAGTATTAATATTTATACGCAAAAGCTAATTCTATTAGCCAGAACTCATGGCCTACAAATATATAGTCTTATTTAGCTAATTATGCAGATAATGCATGATAAAAATGTGGAGTACATGGGCAACTATTAAATTATCAAGTTTTATCAAGCTTTAATCAATTATTACGTTTTTTGCGACATTTCTGGACCTCTATAAATTTGAAAAAGATTTGATTGACTCACATTCAATTGTCATTTACTTGTATGATCTTACTTCGACTTAGAGAAATTATATCACCAACTAGTAAATTATTTGTTTTTTGGTGTAAAAAAAATATGTGTTCAAATGATAGGACTCTTACAAAAACAAAGATATAGCAGTGACCATACATAGGCTTTTACATATAATCTCATTGTTACATGCGAGAATATCTTATTAGTGATGAAGTTAAGTAATAAGGCAAATTATATTTTTATCTGAATAATTAGTTATTTAATTAATTGATATGAGCTCGAATACAAGTGAATGTTTAATTGTCCATTTGAGAATAATAGAATCTCCATATTGGTCATCACTCGACGTATAGATTATGATCCTCAATATACCAAACATAACGCATATTGTCTTTTCTCCTCATTTGAAGAGTGTCTACCGCGTGAAAAATTCAAGTTGATAAGGAATCGTAAATTAACGTGTGCTCGTTATTCGTCTCAATGTATTTTAAGATAATACACATAAACTATTCATGACCACCGTTGAAAAATTATCAAAATGATAAATATAATTATTCTTAATATCATTAATAAATCAACATATCATAAATCCTATAAAATTATTAAGATGTTATGTTTGTTCTTGATATTTATAGTATGTTTATTTTGCTATTAAGTTTCTATAATATAATATATATGTGAAATCATATCTTGTAGTATATTTAATTAACATGATAATTGATTACTTAATTGTTTATTCATAAAAGTTATAATTATATATATATGATACAACTACACAATCAACCATTTATATTAATCATATAAAATTGATTTATATTGGTGTTACATTATCTTTTTCTATTACTAAATTCATTTTAACATTTGTATATCTTAATAATAAAATATAAATAATTGATTTTGAACATTCCAACGAAACTTCACTGAGATCATGTGCGCAACACACAAACTTTTGTACTCGCCAACAAGACGCATAACGAACATGCTTAAACTTGACTTTATTTTGTGAATAAATTAAAATTGGGACTTCTTAATTACATAGCACTTATTTAAAAATAATACAGTACTATAAAATTATAAATTAACTACGTTTCTAAACAATTAATACATGGTGCTGCACCTATATTGCTTAAGCACGTGGCATAGAAGTTCTTAATCACTCCAAAAACGTGCTTTATAACTTAGATCCGACGACATGTTATAACTCGTCGTTTCCACTTAGCCAGGCCTAATCTAACATGAATATTTTCAATTATTATTATTCTTGTCAAAAAAAAAATTATTATTATTATTATTATTTGGCAAAATTGAACTGAATGTTGTTTATCCTAATTTTTTATGAAATAAATATTGGAGTTTGGTCTTTGTTACATAATGAGTGAAATTGAAAAAGATTACATATAATTTACAAACGTGAAATTAAATATAGAGTGAATATCTCTTAACAAATTCAACTATAACAAATATAATATTAACTTATAATTAACTAATGAATGCCAAAGAAAAAATCTTATCAAACTAACTACTAATCTAATAATTCTTCAATTTGAACGTGCTTACCATGTTGTGAATTTAGAATAAGTTCATTAATAAACTTCGAAAAATATATTGATTAAAAATAATTTGAGAGTCAAAATTTTATTGATTAAAAAATTTTAAATTTTAAAAATTCATCAATAAAAAAAATTTAAAATACCAAAAAATTCATCAACTAGACGAATATAATTTTTGCGTTTAACTATCTATTATTTATATAGATAGAAGTTAAAATATCTATTAAGTTTTTAAAAAAAACATATTACCAAATTTATTTAAAAAGATATTATTCTTTGTGACAACAAAATTGATCTAATGCAGTCATACCTTTTTTATATTTTAATTTTATTGTAGTATCTTTGGCATTGATTGTTGCTCTCATGAATTATTCATCGATAACAATTTTTTTAAATCGATAAGCTACAGTTTCCTACCGATATTTTTTTGATGATTTTTCTTTTTTTATTTGCCATGAATGTTTATGGGTAATGGGTTGTTTACGATCAACAACATTATATAACTGGAAAATTAATTGAGATTCTTTGTATACGTAGAATCATTTAATTTTCTTTCTTTTTAAGAATATATTAGAAAAGGACCTCATATTCCAAGGTCAATTTATAAATTAGCATATATGGTTGATATATTATATGCATTTTATTTTTAATATAAATAAATATTGTTTACAAATAAAATTAACAATCAAAATTAGGGGATAGTTGTTAATAAAATATAATGAAGTTATTAATTTATTTGTAACATTATACAAAATATGAGAGAATTGTTAAAATAATATAGACAGTTATTTTCTTTGGTACATCTAACTTTGATGTATAATTTTTTTTATTTAATGTATTTTGTTTGATTTTATTAAAATATAATTTAGTTTTTTTTATATTATATTTTACTTATTAATTTAATATTTGCTTATTTGTGAACAAATATATAAAATAAAGCAACATATGGCCACCACTAGGATGCAACTTAGAGAGAAAAAAATTTCTTTCAAGTGGTCGTATTCGCGCCTTGTGATTTGAAAATAAAAAAAATATGATATTTTTGTATATAAATTTTAAAATAAGGTATATTGGAATTTAAAAAAAAAAAAGTAGGGGATAGTTGTTAATAAAATATAATGAAGTTATTAATTTAAAGTAGGGGAAAGTTGTTAGTAAAATATAATGAAGTTATTAATTTATTTGTAATATGATACAAAATAGGAGAGAATTGTTAAAATAATATAAAAAGTTATTTTCTTTGGTACATCTGACTTTGATATATAATTTTTTTATTTAATATATTTTGTTTGATTTTATTAAAATATAATTTAGTTTTTTATTATATTTTACTTATTAATTTAATATTTGCTTATTTGTGAATAAATATATAAAATAAAATAAATTAAAGCAACACATAGTCACCCCTAGGATGCAACTTACAGAAGAAAAAAATTCTTTTAAGTGGTGGTATTCCCGCTTTGTGATTTTAAAATAAAGAAATATGACATTTTTGTATATAAATTTTAAAGTATGGTATATTGAAAATAAAAAAAAAAAAAAAAAAAAAAAAAGAGATATAGTCCAAAAATATCCTAAATTTTTATCAATTTAATTTTAATTTTCATAACATAAAAATATAATTTTTAATTCCTACAAAATTATACATCAACCAGTTTTAGTTCTTACATAAACAAAAATGTTTAATTGTCCTTCATTTTAAAAAGTTTAAATAACTTTATTTAAGTATGATTAGAATATTATAAAAAGTTTCTCTAAAAAAAATTAGAATTTTTTAAATGTAAAAAATCTAAGGTAAAAATAATAAAAATATATACCTAAAAGAAAATCAAAATTTGAACTTATTTTCTGTGAACTTTTTTTTTTTATATTATTGCAAATATACTTGAAAATTTTATTAAAAAATATATGTTGACTTATAAGTAAACATGACATCCATGAAAAAGATAAATCTAAAATTGTACAATATTAGTGAATTTGAAAATGATACTAATTAGTAACCTTACATTACCTCCTAACATAGAGAGAGAACCAACTATTAATTGACTACTCTCTAATTACCATCTATTAATATCTTTAATACTTCCTTTCATCATTATTATAAGAAAAAAATGGTAGTATTAAATTTTGATTATTATTATAAGTAAAAATTAGTTACTTTTGACTAATTTAATGTTAGTATTTTTAATATATTCTTATTTTAAATAAAAACATTCAATATAAATATTTGAATGTTTGACATTTAAGTAGACAATTTAATAAATATATAGATATAATTGTTCATGCGGTCCCTTTAACTTAATTTTAACAGTACTTTATTTTTTTTCTCTTAATTTTGTCATTTATTTAATTTTAAGTAATAAGATGATATTTTATGTTTTAAAATGTCAACAATGTTATCATTTTGGTAAAAAATTCAAAAAATTCATCAAAATTTTCAAACAAAACCATAAAATTAATTATCATTTTTAATATAAAATCAAATTTCATGAAATTCATAACTCATATTTTCATTCTTTATTTGACGTTGTTGGAGATGGAAATATGAGTTTATTTTAATATTTAAATTATGCATTTGATTAATACATGAAATTTCTTGAAATTGGTATTGAATTTTATGGATTTTGTTTGAAGATTTTGATGAATTTTCTAAGTTTATGTAAAGAAAGGATAATATTGTTGATATTTTAAAATGTAAAAGATTAAATTATTACTTAAAATTAAATAAAAAACTAAATTGAAAAGAAAAAAAAAAGATAAAGATTAAAGTGTTACCTGAAATTAAGTTAAGGTACCAATTGAACAATTATACCAAATATATATTATGTTTTACATGAAATATAAAAAATTAATTTTATAATAATCGTGAAATTAATTGTTTTTGTTTATAATAATAACTATATGGAGTATAACTTAAGAATATAAAAACTAAGCATATTTGATTTTCCATTTTACAATTTAAACGTAATTTTTAAATAACTAACGTGTTTTGATTTTTGTTTGGATTACCTTAAAATTACTTCCAAACGTGTTTTGATTTTTTTATTTTGGTTATCTTAAAATTATGTTAGTAAACTTAATTTTGCTTCAAAAGTACGTTAAAATAAAAATATCATCTATGATGCTTTTGTATTTTTCATTTTCTATTTGTTTGATTTGTTCTTAATTTGTCATTTATTCTATGTTACAACTACAATTAATTTTTTTTTTCTTTCTTTTTAGTAAATATCCATTAAAAAGTGCATTTGATTATCCAAATAAATTTTATAACTAAAATTACAATAGATAAAACTAAAATTACCAAATAAACATAAAATTACAATAGATAAAACTTATTTTAATTTAAAAATATATTTATAAACGATAATGCGTATACTAAAACTATAAGTAAGATTATTTTAAAAGAACAAAAAATATATGTTTATTTTTATAAAAATTAAAATTTTATAGAAATTAAATTATATAAAATAAATTATATATTGTCAGTATATTTTACATCAACATTAAATAAAAATAATAAATTTCATCACTAAATAATTATAACCGTGGTAATTAAAAAATAGATAATCAATACTTTAAAATTAACCGATAAGTTTAATAATGCATGTGCATTAAATAAATAAATAAACATATTTAACCTTATACTACGTTCTTGAGAATCTTATGTCATGATGAGATGAGAACAGTTGAACCCATCTGCCACCACAAGCAGCGTTGTCCTAATGTTCCCTTTTCAATCTATATATTAAAAAACTATTGCAAAAATTACACATCAGCAATTTTATTTTAGATTTATTTATTTATTTATTCTAAAGACAAAATCTAAAACGACGCCACGATCTTTCCGGTGATTGTAGTTTAGCCCCACATGAAAATGACAGAGGCACAAGCACAATAGAACGCGACACAAATGCATCGCACTTCAATTTTAATTTTAATATAAATGAAAAATGCACAAATTAATAAATATAAATACACATAATATAAAGTCGTGAAAATGAGGCCACGCAGAGACACTGATAAAAATAACAGCAGATTCACTTTAAATCTCAACCAATCATCCGATTCCGACGACGTCGAATCGCCGCGGCGGCGAAGAATCGCGTTTACGAATAAATTATTCATTTTAATGGCAGGACAATCGAGAAAATGGATGATCCTTGTGGTTACGATTTGGATTCAAGCATTCACGGGAACGAATTTCGATTTCTCGCAATATTCGTCGTCGTTGAAATCGGCGCTCGGAATCTCGCAGGCTCAGCTTAACTATTTAGCGACGGCGAATGATATGGGGAAGGTTTTCGGTTGGTCTTCTGGTTTGGCTCTTATGCACCTTCCTGTTTCTGTTGTTATGTTCGTTGCGGCTTTCATGGGGTTTCTTGGTTACGGTCTTCAATGGCTTCTTATTAACCATTTCATCTCTTTTTCTTATTTTCTGGTAATTTCATTTTCATATACTTTTTCACTCT